>NC_083629.1:4348820-4674252 GCF_963584025.1 Labrus mixtus | reverse complement strand
AGAATGGGCTTCTATCTGTTTATTAGTCTAAAAAGCTAAGGGAATTTGTAGAACGTAGCTTCTCCTTGCTCGCTTGCAAACATGTCAGACGCTAGAAGAAGTCTCAAGTGAACAACATGAACTGAGCCAGTGTTACATCAGAAAACTGCAGTTTTTTGTCTCATTCTGGTGGTTTTATTTGTCAGACTCAGAGGTTGCTGCTTTGTGTTCATGTCTGTTGCTTTAATTGAGTAAGTGTAAACTATTTATGTTAATGTTTCCCTCGCTCTCTCCTTCTACAGGCTGCCAAGCCTCCAAAACAACAATGATCTTCAGGAAGCAGAGCTGGGACCATTTCCAACAACAGATGAGACGACTCACTCTGACAGAAATACTCCTGAACCCTTAGTCGAAGAAAGAAAGGACTCTGAGGCCTCTGACTTGGATGAGGCCTCTTCATCCTCAGACATGTACAGAGCAAAGCTACAGGTGGTGGGGCCTGTGGTCGGAGGCCAAGGCACTGACCAGGCTTCACCCTCTAAACGAGGAGTTAAAGGAGCAGCAGAGAGTCGGCATACCACAGTAAGTGGAGCAAAGACCCCGTCCTCAGCAGCTGGCAGCAGAGCCAAGAATGTGACAACAAAGGCTAAGGCCTCCACGGAGAGCACAAAAGTGGGAACTTCCACTGATATGCTACCACAGAGGGAACAAAGCAATGAGAAAACTGCTTCTATGTTACCAACATTAAAAGAACAAAGCAGCAGTAGTACTTCAAGTGCAACAGGTTCAAAGTCTAAAATCCCAAAGAGGTCAACATCAGAGGCTGATGTGAAATCACCAGTGACACCAGATAAAGCATCAGTGACAGAGGCCTCGGGGTCAGCAGTAACATCCAAACTGCAGAAACAACCCAGAAGCAAAGACGCTTTGAAATCCCCGGTCACTCCAACCAAAACTGGCAGGAAACCAAGTTTTGAAGAAGCAAAGGGGGGGAAAGCTTCTCCAGGAGACATTTCTCCCGCAAAACACAGGACAGGAACAAAGCTTCTTAAAGAGAAGGCAGGTGAGGACAGCGACTCTGTAAACCTGGTAAATGGTGTGGTGAGAGACCACGAGGAGAGTAGAGTTAAAACACTATCCACAACTGACAGAGAAAGCCCGGACGTCAAAAAACAAGGGCAAAACCATCTGGAGAACAATGCCTCAACTAAGACTCGGTTACCTGTTTCGTCTCCAATAAGAAGGAGGAATGCTAACATGAAAATCGACACTAACTATAAAAAGACTACATCTGCTCAGACAGACTCAGAGAAGCAGAAGAAGCAGAGTCCAGAGCAGCAAGAAGTGGAGAGACCTGGGAGTGTATCTCCACCTCCGCACCCTGAAAGTCCAAAGAGAGGTAAGAGACTTGAATCACAACATGGTGTTTTCTACACAGAAAAGAAAGAGAAACTGTAAGAAACAATAAATCATTTAGCCCTGTACACGTGTAAACATTATGAAGAAACATCTTGCTCCACATGTTCTCTCTCCACATTTCTTCCTCCTCCAACTCTATGCGTGTCAGAGCTGTTGTAAGAGGGCTGGACCCAGTGTGTGATGAAAGGAGGAGGGGGTGTAGATGTGAAGACCCAAATTAAAAAAAGGATATATGTTTTTTTCAAGATTTATTTCTGGGCTTTCTGTCCTTTATTGTAGAGATAGGACAGTGGATAGAGTGGGAAATCAGGGAGAGAGAGAGAGAGTGGGGAATGACGTTGGTCGAATTTGAACCCGGCACTCCTGCTTTGAGGAATATAGCCTCTGTACATGGGGCGGTCGCACTAACCACATCTCCACCAACTCTGCCCAAAAAAAGTATAACTGTTTGATTAAAATAGAAGGTGCACCATGTACAGAGGACCTGGTCGCACAGGTTGCATTTTCGTCTCCCAGCTTGTCATCATTTAATGACCTGACATTTACCCTTTTTCTCAAGCTGCTCATCAAATAAAAGGCAAAAAGCTTAAAAATATACTTAAAAAAAGAATGTGATTCTTCATGCAGAGAGGACTTTTAGCAGCTTCTCATCTGTCTTGGCTAATGTCATGTATTCTCTCTTGGAAAAGGGTCATTTGACAGTGGTTTAAAGAATGAGAAAAGGCCACTGTTTGACTGTAAAGACCCATTGAGCAAGTGAATGTGGGTTTCTGTGTTGTTCTGAAAGTGTCCATTTTGCTCTAAAACAATTAAACACAAGCACAGAGTTTGATAACTTTAACCAAGTAAGCTAAGTGTTTTCAGAAAGTCTTGAGGTATTCATGACATGTGACATAACTAAGAAAGGGTTCAAACAAAAGAGGTTTAAGTGTAGAGTACACATAGCCTAAGTATCTTTGCTCTGCTAAGCCGACTGGCTTTTGGCTCAATCCTCATTATCATCGTTTACTGTACAGAGTGGAAATGGTCAAAGCATAAAACGTGACAAGGAACTGTCTGGTTTTGGGGTTATTTGTGTATTAAAATTGTATGTTTGTTCCAACAGGAAGCATACTGTCACCAAGACCATCCAAAAACCTCTACAAAAGAAGTAACAGCACTGAAGAGAGACATTCACCCACACCTCGTGCGTCTCCTACATCTCGTGCCTCTCCCTCATTGCGTTCCTCTCCTACGCTGCGTGCCTCTCCGACTCCCACCAAGCAGGAGAAAACTGCCTCATCAAGGCTCCCCAAACAAAGCGACAGCCCCAAACCCCCCAAGAGTCCAGGCAAGGATTCATTGGATCCCTCGTCACCTGTGAGCAAGCTTCCTACAAGAGGGCAGAGAAACTCCAACAAAGTCAAATCCACAAAGCAATCATCAGCTGAGAGTCCTGGGACCACACCCACATCCAAACAGGACTCAGGTCTGAACTCTCCCGCAGAGACGTCAGAGAGTGTCCTAGCCGATCAAGCAAACAATTCCATTGTGTCTACAGAGGAAGAAGAGGAAAAAAAGAAACACACAGACAATCAATCCAGTGTCAGTGAAATCAAACAGAAAGGAAAAATGTTAGAGGAGTCAGAGGAGGACATGAGTAGTCCTTCACCTGAAGAGGTTTTAAAAATCCATCCCATAGATAACGATGATGTAGTTATCACAGGAAGATCTGAGGTAGAAATTACACCAGGACACAACGTATCCTCTGATAGTGAGGCTGTCAAAGGAAGCACAACAACGTCACCTGATTTAAATAATGCAAAGACAGGTAGCCAGAAAGAACAGGACGCAAACAAACAACAAACAAAAGTTGTATCTCAGATCAAAAGCAATAACACCACAACGAAACAAGAAACTGATTTTCCAACTAATACCTGCAAAGAGGAAGTAAAAGAAAAAGACATTACAGAGACAGCCCAGCTGATTGGTAACATAAAACCAGATGCAGTCCAGGTGAAAGGACTTGCAGAGCCAAATTCTGCAGAGTTGGCTCAGAACACAATACAAGCTCAGGAGGACGTAACTGATACGTCGGCCACACCTGTTGTCGATGACAGCATTCACTGTGACATAATGACTGATCAGGTGTGTGTTGAGCCTGGTAGCAAAGAAACAAATATGGCCACTTCTAACAAATGTGAAACCAGAGATAGTCACACTGCTAAGTTGGACTCAAAAGCCCAAGATGCCGAGCAAAAAGACGTACGTTCAACCTCGACCATCGCTGTTTCTGTTGATCCTAATCTGGAGAGTAAAGAGCAGCAAAAGGAGTTAATGAATGAAGCCACAGATCTCGTTCTTGATAATGAAAGAATGCCCACAGACAGCAGAGAAAATGTCAAAGATGTTAAGGTGGAGGAGAAAAGTAAAGAGGAGGCTGGCAGGAAACCAGTAGAGGCTTTGGACAATAAAACAGAAACCGGGGCTGCTTGTGAATCTCCCAAGAATGTTGAAAATCAGCCGGACAAAGAGCCTCTTTTAGTAGTTGGAAAAATTGAAAGAAAGGAGAAGGACTCCAAACCAAATGAAAGCCTGAATGAGGCAGCAGTGGAAAGCAATGAGTCACAGAACAGTTCTAAAAAGGAGCTCCAGGCCATAGCTAGCGAGGATAAAGCAGAGAAAGATATTACAGAACCAGTGAAACCAACATGTCTGTCATCGGAGGAGAAATGTGTACAGCCTGAATTAGAGAAGGAACCACAGTCAATCGTTACAGATTCCTTGCGGGAGAATATGACAGAGGCAGCACAGGAAGGAAGTACAATCCAAGATAATAAGGGGAGTTTTGCAGAAACAAATAAGGAATGTGCAATCCTCTTAGAACAAAATGCAGAGATTGGAAACAAGGAAACAGATCAGCAGATTAAGGCATTAGCAGAGAAAAAAGAACCAGAGCCCGAAACACTTCAATCCAAAGGTGAGGAGGTTAGAATTAATGAAACAACTCAGGAGTTCAAAAACACTGACGTCACAAAGGAGAGTCAAACTCCTGAACTTAAAGATGTGAGCACAAAAACTGAAGTCAACAAAAAGGAGAGAGAAACAAAAGAGTCATCATTGAAGAGTTTGGAGAACAAGAATTCAGGTGCTAACAGTGAAGTTAGCGTCCAGCAAGGCAAGAAGTCTGAAGTTGGAAAAGACCAACCAGAGCCAGAGAAAAACAAACCAGCAAAATCCAGATCCAAAGCTCTCAAGAAAGAAAATGCTACGGAGAAGTCATTAGAAAGCCTAGTTCCACAAGTGGATACCACTCAAAAAGTAGAGACAGTAAACGGTGAAACCAAGAGTGCTGAAGGTACCAGAGAAGAAGCTGAAACAAAGGATTCGTCTGTCAAGAGTTTGGTAAAAGAGACTGCAGCTGCTAATGCTAACATTGAAGTAAGCATAAAAGACAAAGAGTCCAAGATTAACACAGACCAAGTTGAGGACTTTACAAAACTGTCTGAAGACATTGCAACAAAATCTAAAAGTCCAAATGCCAACAAAGAACAGCAACCTGAGACAGAAAAGGCTCAGCAGAAGAGCAAAGAGAGCCAATCTTTACAGACAGACAGAGCTGACGAACAAATAGCATTTAGCGGTGAAACCCAGAGTGCTAAAATTACAAGAGAAGAGGCCAAAACAAACAAACTGAAGAAGTCATTAGCTGTCAAAGATGACAAAATTAAAAGTCCAGAGATAAACAAATCTATCAAATCCAAAAGTCAAAATGCCTCTGAACGAAAGCAGCAACTTGAGAAGAAAAAAGCTCCAGAGAAGACATCAGAAAGTCCAGTTTTAGAAAGACAAAAACCAGCAGAAGAGACTGAGACACAAAGTTCATCAGTGCAGAGTTTAGTAAATGAGACACAAGTTACTGTTGGTAAAAGTGAAGTTAGCATCCAGCAAGACCAGAAGTCACTAACTGTTGGAGGCCAAGGTAAAGACATCACAAAACCAGCAACAGACAGTCAACCAAAGTCAACGAAATCTAAACATCCAAAAGGTATTGAAGAACAGAAATCAGAGACAGAAAAAGCTCTGGAGAGGAAAACTGAGGGCCGAGTTTCACAAATGGATTCAACTCAACGATCAAAAGCAGTAAGCAATGAAACCCAGAGGTCTGAAGTTACCAAAAAAGACACTCAAACAAAGGATCCAAAAATTGAGAGTTTAGTGAATAAGAATGCAAAATCAAACGCTATTAATGAAGTTCACATAGAGCAAGATCAGAAGACTAAAACTGTGAGAGATCAAGAGGAGATTAAAGAAGAGACCAAATCCCCTGAGACATCAAATGCTTTGACAAATGCAACAGCAGCTAGTAAGACTGGTGAGAAACTGAAACAAAACCTCCCTAAAGAGATTGCTGCAGTTCAAAATAAAGTGGCAAAACAGGAGGATCAGCAGAAGACTGCATCAAAAATAGATGCCAAGAAAAAGTCAGAAACAATTTTTGTAGACGACGGATCTAGCAAAGGTTTGGGTGAACAAAAAGTTGAGCCCTCCACAGTTTCAGACGAAGCTCTTAAAAGTTCTGATGCCCAGAAACAGGAGAGAGTTTCCAAAGACAAACCCAAAACCAAGAGTGGTTTGAAGCAGGAACTTCAGACCAAAGTACAAGAGAAAGCCGTCAGTGACCCTCAAAAGCCTGCAAGGTCAAATGTCAATGGCAGTTTGATTCTTTCTGCTACAGAACAAGCGTCTCAGATAAAGAAGGACTCTCCATCAAGCTGGTTGGATGTGGAGCATAATCAAAAACAGAAGAAAGTAGAAAGAAGAAAACTTGAAACTTCAGCCAGTGAGGACGACTCTCTTGAACCTGACGAAATCGACGACTTTATCAGGAGCATTAAAGAGGACAGCATTCCTTTCTCAGTGCCTCCCAAGAGGCGCATTCGGAGAAAATCCCCGTCTCCACCTTTCACAATGCCGGCTATCAGAGAGGACCATTTTGAGAAAATGTTCGATCCAGAGGAGTTCCAGTTCGGCTTGAGATCATCGACCAAAAGTATGAAGGATCCTTCTCCAGCTATGATGATGAAACAGAAAGCAGCGCAAAGGAAAGGACGTACCCTGGAGAAACACGAGCGGGATAATGGCATGCACTCGTCTACGGGCAAAATGGAAGTGCTTGATGAGACGGAAGGGAATGATGAAGGGAAAGAGGATGCAAATGTTGATGGGGGAGAAGGGGAGAAACAAAACAATGGAGAAGAGCCTTTGAAACCGAAGTCACGGCTCGAAAGGATGTCTATCCTCTCCGGCTTACTGAGCTCCAGGAGGACCAGAATGGAATCTACATCCGCCTCATACGCCCCGCTCTCATCCAACCAACAACAGGACCTGCCTGCGCCGGGACCACAGGGAGTTGTTGCTTCACTCGAGCTCGGCGCTGGAGCAGATAAGGAGGGTGTGAAAGGTACAGATCAAGGCTCACTTGTGGGTGGTGGTGCAGGTAAAGCTAGTGAGTCAGCACTCAGCCACTCCTCTCCACCTCCTCCTGTGCCCTCGTTTGCAGAGATAAAGCTGCCTGATCATTTGGAGAAATACCTCAAGATGAACACAGGAGACTCAGAGACCTCGCGGCAATCTAATGAGACGGATGAACCTGAACTGAATCCTATGGGGAGCGCTGAGATGGACCAGACCTCAACAGCTGCAGTACAGCATGTGGATGTAGGCATGAAGGGGCCTGCAGGACTGACTCCACCCAACAACTCCACCCAGAAAACTTCTAGAAATGGACTCTCTACTTCGAAGCCTAAGGTAGCAACTGTTATAGATTAAATGATGAGCTTTTGTGGTTGATTGAGCTCAGATTTTCACTTTTGTAACAGCCTGGATGAGTTAAGACCTGCTAAGCTTTTACACAAAGCTTTGCTCTGCTTAAGTGTATTTCCATGGTGAGGCGTCTTATTTGAAGATCCTGTTCTTTTATTTTGCAACAAAAAGTCATGAATCATTTTGCAAGTGAGGACAGGACAAAGATGAATGCCCTCAGATTGGAATTAGGCACAGGTAGTCTTTGCCAAAATCAGCTGAAGCTCAGCTCAGTAAGACATTTGCATCAACATGCAAATGGAGTAGAGCTTTGCAAAAAATCATGTTTGTGTGTAGACTAACAGTGTGAGTGCTGCACAACATGTTCTTATTCCCCTTCATTTAGACCCTTTGCACTAACAGTTATTGTGGTTTATCTTCCTACATTATCCCAATGAACACCAACATGTGTTAAGCAGGGGTACTCTGGCAGATAACAAATGTAGAGTAAAGCGGGGGAGTATGTGGTATTGAAAAATGATCGCGATACTGATTTTAAAGTGGAGAATTTCACCCATTACTGTTATTGGAGTAGAAGTATTAATGTTCAATATGACAACGAAAGGTAGTCACAAGTACTCCATCTATAAATAGTTTTTTTTAGATTATCATACATTGCAAACCAATTTTATTTTTCAGAACTGTCTGCTCAGTAGTTGTGCTGCAAACAGCATTAAGTGTAAAACCTGAGCGCTAATTGATGCTAAAATGCAAGAAGAAAACAGAGGTTTAACGTAGTAGCTGATAGCATACATGCTAGTGCGAATGCTAACTGGAGAAAATTGACCTCATAACAAGTTTGTTACATTATAATTATTAACATTATTAACTATTATTTTAAGTGTTGTTTGGTAGCCAGGTTAAGAAGTTCAAATGACCACATTTCAAACAAAAAGGTGTTAAAAGACATGTTTCTATGTTTCTTTCATAAGGCTAGCCATAGTGTCTGGAGAAGTGAAGTCTCTTATTAGAACAAAGGTTCAAGTTTTTAATGAAACTGTTGAATTTGCTTTCAGATACCTGCAGTCAGAGGGTTCCACAAAAGGCCTGGAAAGGTAAGATTAAATGCGTTAACTTGATCATGAACACTGATCATTTGTTTGCTGCTTTATATGCATTGAAATGGCTCCTTCCTCTTTCAGATCATTGTGCATGAACTTGATCAGTTTGGAGGGGAAGCATTTGAGCTCCACGGTGATGTAGAGGACGCCACCACGATGAAGCTGTCCCCGGTGATCTCAGTCAGAGTCATCAGAGGATGGTACGTGTCTCTGTGATAGTCTGAAGTCCCTTCAGATTTAAATTCAAGTACATTGAAGGGTTTGCTGGTACATTATAAAATGATACTAAAAAAATTAATGACCTCGCTGTACATTCCTCATTAGTGTGCCATCTCCCATGATCCTCCTTGTTTTCTGTGTTTCTGCTTGTCCTTGTAGGCTTGTATCCAACAGAGGCATCCATGGAGATGTCTAATTATCCCCTTCAGCTATCAATTAAATCAAAATGATGTGAAAGGTTTCTAACCCTGGTCATGTTGTTGTTATTCCTCAGCTGGCTCCTTTATGAAAAGCCGGGTTTCCAGGGTCGAACTATTGCCCTGGAGGAGGGTCCTACAGACCACATAATGAACATGTGGGCAGAGGAGGAGACGCCAACAACATTAGACCAGATGGGTCAGCCTGTACCAACAGCACCAATGGTCATTGGCTCCATACGCCTGGCAGTAAGGGTAAGTTATAGAGCTGTCTATCATACTGTATCTATATATTGAGAGTTTTTCCTTAAATGTTAAATGCCACTCCATAGAAAAATGACATGTGATAGCTCTGGATTTTAAAATAGGGTCATGTATAAACCTAAATACTGTTGTGGTATAAACAAACTGAGGTTATTTTTACATAAGACAATTCCTGTTATAACTCATAGTCTTAACAATGTTACGCCCTGTGTTCACCAAAGCTTCTTTTTCCTGAGGCCAAAATTGTTTTGGTCTGTGTCATGGGAGTGTTACATTTTTACACTATTCTACCAGTGACAGCAGTGTAACAGGGGACTGAGCTCTGAGCAGCTTTTTTGTTGGTTGTAGAGAGGTGAAATGTTTGACCTTGGGTTGTCACAGTCACTTTTTACCCAGACGTCCAATCACCGTGGAGGAGAGGTGGGACAAATACCTTAACCGTCATATCCTGCATGTACAGTGCACTCAAAGATACCAAATATAGACGTGTATCCTTCCTGTCTTCTTGTCAGCTTTAGCATACCTTCATCAAGAGCCATGGCCAGAGCATGTTGGGGGCACATTCTCTTTAGATATTGTACTGCACGGATACAATGGCAACTACATTAAGCCAGATGTTACAAATATCTCAGTTAAAGAACTCTGCATTCAACATTCAAAAGGGCTTCAAAGCAGTCTCATATGAGTGTTATGAGATGCACACCGCACTTGAAGGCTGCAAAAAAAACTTCAATCAAAACTCACCTTTTCAGTTAAAGTTCTTGCATGGCTGCTTGTGTGTTAACGTTTTTTGTTTATATATATTTTGGGGCTTTTTCATGCCTTTATTGTAGAGATAGGATAGTGGATAGAATGGATATCAGGGAGAGAGAGAGAGAGAGTGAGAGAGAGAGGACTGACATTCAAGAGACCAACACTTGATCAAGATTCTCATACCAGCAAAGCAATCCATCACTAAGAACTGGCTTCTGACTGATGCACCAAATCACAAGCAGTAGCTGTCCTTCACAGAATACATCCGAATGTAACAGGGTGGAAATGAAGGAAGGAAGAAGATTTTGCAAAAGGAGGGGGGAAATGGCAAGCAATTCAAACTATATAGGAAATGAGGAGTAAATGCTATAAAGCTAAAATGTAGTCCTCATCCACCCCACACATCCAGTCAATATGTTACTGTAACCCCCCCTGCATATTATCTTTCTCTTTTTTCCTCCTCTCCGAATCCCTTTTCTTATATTGTATTAAACCTTTAACTTTACTCTTTTCAATGTTTTTTCTATATCTTCGATCAGTGTTAAAACCAGATACAAAGATAAATTGAAAGAACAAATTAAAATAATGTTTTGGAGTATTTTTTTTTCCAATTCTCCACATAAAGAGCAATAATGTGAAAGCTCAGATATAAAAAATATAATCGGAAAAACCGGAGTAGAGTAAGATTTTTTTTAAATTACAAAATTTTAATTTGTACTGATTGTTCAGAAAAGTGAAAAAACCAAAGCACGCTTCTGAAAAAGGAGAAGAGTGCCTTGTTTCTTCACTCTTTTTGAATTCTTGTGTTCCCCACCAAACAGCACCTTCACAACACTTTGTTTTAACATCCGAGCACTCCAGACTCCCTTGTCTTACTGATTGTATTTTGTGTTTCACAGGACTACAACATACCCCGTGTTGACCTGTATACAGAGGTCAATGGGTTGGGCAGGATGTCGTCTTACTGTGATGACACCGTAGAGATCGGCTCTTATGCAATCCCACAGACCACCGGATCCATTAAGGTCCACTCTGGAGTGTAAGTTCACACGACATACTGGCCTCTTTAGTGGCACTAGATTTAAATGATCAGAAAATGAAAAATCCATTGTTGGATCCATTGTTGAACACAGTTAAAACCTTTGCTAAGTCTGTACAGGACAGAGTCCGTGTGCAGCATCTGTTCTCTAAGAAGGAATGCACGCTGCAGGCCGTAGCTTGTGGTTGTCAGAGTTTTAACTGCTGCTAGTTATTGATGGTTAGCACTAACATTTTTTAGAACTATACTTCATTATACAAGAGGGAAAGACAGAGTACAGTGAGGAAATAACTCTTTAGTGTCACACTCAGTCTTTCTGGTTCTTACCCTCTCCTGTGTGTGTGTGTGTGTGTGTGTGTGTGTGCGTGTGTGTGTGTGTGTGTGTGTGTGTGTGTGTGCCCTCAGCTGGCTGGTGTACACTGATCCTGGCTTTGGAGGATTTGTAGGAGTGCTGGAGGTGGGGGAGTTCCCCTGCCCAGAGGCCTGGGGTTTCCCTGAGCCTTTCATCGGGTCCCTCAGACCCCTCCGAATGGTACACTACAACAAAGACAGATATATATGTTTGGACTACATTAATCCATTCTCATGTTTCTATATCTGAAAATCATGTTTCTCTTCTTAACAGGGAGCAATAAAGGTGGAGCATCCCGTTGAAGTCAAGGTATGTACTGCACTTCATCATGTCTTCATGTGTTTCCTCTATCAATATCCGATGTTTATAGAAAGACACACAGAGAGCAAATGAACAACACAAAGTCCTGAGTATTAGTTACATGTGCTAACTCACCCTTAGAGAGTCTTATTTAGAGGCAAAACAACGGTGAGAGAGGGTTAGGGTTAGTGAATCCAGTGCGATCCCAGAAGTGGAGCTGATTAATGATGTAAACTGCTTGATAAGGATTATTGGAGCATGATGTTTCAATGTTTGAGTACCTCTTAAATCCATTTTAGATTTAGAAAAAAAATGTAATTAATAAATCTGAAGAGAGTAATCTTAAAATGTTGGTTAATTGGGGATCTTATTTTATTTTAACCTTAAACATATATTACCTGAAGAAGTATTTTATCAAAATGTTCAAAGCCCCGGCGGAAATCAAACTCGATCATTCGATTTGTGTCAGGCAGGAATTTGTGCTGCTGAAGCTGGGTGATTCATTGATTAGTTCATCAACAGGAAACTTTTGAGTTACTTCATTGACAAACGATTAATTAAGTAAGTTATTTTTCATCATAGATGGCCAACATTTATTTTACACTCAGCCCGTCACATGTGAAGACCGGCTCCTGTTCTTGGTCATTTTTCTGTAAACTGGATGTGTTAAGGCTTTGGACTTTAGGGTTAGGCAAAATAAGAAACAGAAGGCATTCTTGGTGGCTTGAAATGAAACGTTAATGCCATTTTTTGTTCCACAAAACTATTTGACACTCATCCCAACAGCAATCAAAAATAAATATAATAAATAAAAATAATTTGCTCTTACAAAAAAAAAGAACAGATCCCGTGTCTTTGTGGTTTTTAAAGATAGTTTAAGACTCTCTAATGATTTTAGTTAGACGCCCTTCTTCTTCTTCTCACCTGTCTACCTGCATTCACTCTGCATGTGCGTCAGAAAAGAGTAAACCACAAGCTAACGCTGTGTTCACCACAGGCTAACGCTGTGTTCACCACAGGCTAACGCTGTGTTCACCACAGGCTAACGCTGTGATCTCGTTATACCAGAATTTCGGGGAAATGTAGTTTGATGTGGTGAATGGGGACAACGATGTTCTGTGCTTCTCATGGCGTCTCTCATAGACTTATTATGTACCATTAGTGGCCAAGCCGGTTTTCCACTCAGGCTTTAAATAATATAGATCATTAAAATACAAAACATTTCCAGTAACCCTTTAACTACAGGAACTAAACGAGAGACTTAGTCTGTTTAAAATATTCCCCCTGTGTTTCTACAACAGTTAAAGCACTGTGAACTTCACTAGTCACACCTGAGGGAGAGCCATCCTGTTTTTATTTACTGCTGTGTGTGGCTTGAATTTAATGTAATGAATAAATAAAAAAATCAGACGAGAGAGTGGAAACTGCAGAGAACCTACCTTTAATTTAAGTGTTAATAAACAACATGTGAAACAACGCCTTGTATAAGTACAAGCTGCACCCATAACTCCAGTGTTTGTTAATGAAGCTGTACACAAACTGAACTTACTGCAGTATGTATGACTGACTGATCAGTGAAGTGCAGCCCTGAAAACTGTCCAGGCACATGGGTCATAAAGTAACAACCAGCATACATCGCACACCCGGAAGCAAACTACAGGATTTAGAGCTGACCCCCTTGTTCCTCCTTTAGAAACTGGGCTAAAGTTTGTCCAAATGGAAAGTTTGTGCAATGGAACGGAGCAGTTCAGACTTTTATAGCATGCCTCCAGTATGCTAACACCTCTTAGCCTGCAGTCTGTACTTACAACCTTTGCTCCTCTTTGACAGACACATGTAAAGATATATTATCACTGTAGTTTGTGGAATGAAAGGACACATGAACACACACACATGAACACAGTAACCCACTTAAAGGCCTTTAGTTTAACTAAAACTCGTTGTGAACTCCTTCCTCTCCTTTGACCTCTCAGGCTTTAGTGTTTGAGAAGCCAAACTTTGAAGGGGAGTGCTTAGAGGTGGACTGTGACGTGTACGACCTTCAAGACGAGCCGGACGAGGAAAACAAGAACAAGAAGACGCTGTCTGCAGTGGGGTCTATGAAAGTACTCGGTGGTCTGTAAGTACATGTTTAGGTAAAAAAAATGATCCAAAGATTAATCAGCAAATCATCAGAATGTTATGCAGACCATGCAAATAATTTGGTATTCACAGATTAAAGAAGTTGATACATTTCTTTGGCGTTGCATCAATTTTGGAGACAAAAACAGGAGTTTGTATTTTTATTATTCAAAGAAAACACAAGAGCTGAACGATGGTCCTACTTAGGTTTTAATCATTCCTGGTTTATACTTCAGTTTATTCTCTGTGCTGCATTTTAAACATGTTGTTACATTTAGTTTTTTTTTAAAGGATTTTATTTGGTTTTGTTAATATTGATACTGATATGCGTTTGTGATTGCAAAACAGCAAAAGAATCTTTTGAGGGGCGCTGGTGGCGCAATGGTTGGTGCGCGCGCCCCATGTGTGGAGGCTGTCGTCTCAAGCGGGCGGCCCGGGTTCACATCCCACCTGTGGCTCCTTTCCCGCATGTCGTTCCCCACTTTCTCTCTCTCCCTGATTTCCGACTCTGTCCACTGTCCTATCTCTCCATTGAAGGCACAAAAAGCCCAAAAATAAATATATATTTTAAAAAAAAGAGTCTTTTGAACAGTTATCTATAAAGAGGAATTTAAGGTCGTCATGTTCTTTCAATTGTTTATTTTACATTATTCCTGCTACACACACACACCTTCCATATTTTTGGTCCGCACCGGGACTTGAACCGGGGACCCTCCGGTTCCCAACCTAAGTCCCTACAGACTGAGCTACTGCCTGATCTGTGGGATGAATTATGTCATCACTCAAAGATGATGTAATGAAGGCCTGATGTTCACTCGTGTTTTTATAGAAAGGGGACGTTATAACAACAACAAAAAAGTGAAAAAAATTACTTGAGGAACAAACTGGGCTGTATAGTTTTTTTAACAGTGGACTCTGTATTGTCCCTGATTTTCTCAACCACTGCTAAAAAAACGTTAAGAAGATTAGGGGGTTTGGATTTAGATTAAGGGTTAAATCTACCAGGAGGTGTGTTGAACAAACGTGTGTTGTCGGATTTTGGGAGGATTTCCTTCTTCTTGGTGGTTATTACTGAAATGTGAATTTGTAGCTAATACCTTTTGTTTGTGGTCACAGCTGGGTGGGCTATCAGGAGTCGGACTTTGAGGGCCAGCAGTACATCCTGGAGGAGGGGGAGTATCCTCACTTCAGCGACTGGGGAGGAGCTGAGGACGGGCTGCAGTCTCTGCGGCCTGTACGCTCAGTAAGTATCACCTGAAATGACACATCAACATGATGATATGAATCCTGTTTGATCTTGTCTCACTGATTGCTGCGGCGTTGAAAGGTAGAAAACTGGCTCTTAACTTTCTAATCATTTTTTTTATGTGCCATTATCCCCCTAAGGAGTTCCTGTCTCCTCACGCTAAACTGTGCAGTGAGCCACACTTCAACCAGCTCGGGCTCAGCATGGACCTGCTGGGTCCCGTCGTCAACATGGAGGACACCGGCTACGGAGTCAAAACTCAGTCCGTCAACGTCATGGGAGGAGTGTAAGTGGAAAAAAAAAAAAAAAAACACAACAGACTAACGATTTTGTCTGTGTGTTGTTCACGCCCTTTTAGGGTTAGGGTGTGTCTGAGTTTCTCACCAAGACAGGACAGATCCTCCTGTTACCACACACACACACACACACACACACACACACACACACACACACACACACACACACACACACACACACACACACACACACACACACACACACACACACACACACACACACACACACACACACACACACACACACACACACACACACACACACACACACACACACACACACACAGCCTAAGAGGAAATGTAACAGCACGATAGATGTTTTGTGTAATTGATGCGTCAGGTCTGATCAAGGATGAAAAGAACCTGTATTCTTTTGAGGGTATTGGTTTACACTGACAGGCTTCTTATGTTACTATGAAACTTACACATTACAAGTTTATTTTAGAGTTCTTGTTATTCTAATACTCCTACAGCAGGAGTTCTCAAACGTTTCAGCCAGCAGATCCCAGAGGATCTTTTCATTGTCGTCTTGTATCTTACTTTGTTTGTTTTTTGTTTCCCTGGCAGGTGGGTGGGCTTTGAGAACCCTGGATTCAACGGGGAGCTCTACGTCCTGGAGAAGGGACTCTATACGAGCCCAGAGGACTGGGGAGCCCGGAACCCCAAGATCTCATCCGTACAGCCTGTCTTCCATGTGAGTAAAACATGTGTAGGATCAGTGAAAAGAAGAGTGTCTGCCATTGTGAAGAGAATCTAAAAACAGCCAGCCAACTTTTTTTAAAAGCTGATGTTTAACCTTCCTCCTGTCTGCTCCACAGGACTCTCTGATGGGAACTCCAAAATTCAAGGTATCATTTCCTCCATTTAAGCCTTGATATAAAACATATTGACACATTTTCCCCTCACCATGAAGGGTCTCTATTCCAGCGGGGTCACTTAGTTCTGTTGCTACATGTGTTACAGGTGAAACTGTATTCTGAGCCGGACTTCCAGGGGAGGCTGGTGGCTCTGGAGGAGAGCGCAGCAGCTCTGGATGAGGACTTCATACCCAGGTCCTGTAAGGTGATGGCTGGCAGGTAGGCACCAATTCATCCAAACACTGCCTGGAACGTTCAGTGACTCTCTGGGCATCGTTTATCAGACATGATCAGACAAAGCTCTCTTGTGGTTGAAGGGGGTATTGCAGTTTCAGTCAAAAGGGGGTCTAATGTCTAAATGACTAATGGATGCTAATGGAAGTGTTTAGGAATTGCATCCGCCAATTCCTCAGGGCGACATGTTGTTATCCTTGGGAATAAATGTTGAAAAGCTGCTTTCACACATGCACTCCTGACAAATTCTAGGAAATGTTAAGACAGCCTGCTGTGACATTTCTCAGAGTTGTCCTCTCACACAGCAGGAGATTTGCCCTGTCTGTTTATAATATATTCAAGATGGCGGATCAAGCAGCAGAGTCTGATTCTACGATGTTTGCTATGAGTCTAAAAATGTACCAACATTTTCAGGACTCTTGTGTGAAAAGGCTTTTACACTGATCAGGGGCATTTCCCCCAAAGACTGCATGTAACAAATGTCTAAGTGTCACTTGCATCCTGAAGTTGGAGAAATGTTCCTGCCCCTGGCACAAAGAGGGAGGGTAGTTATTGGTAACGTGAAGAACAATTTGACAGTGATGTTATGAGTGTAATGATGTGTGTGTGTGTGTGTCAGCTGGGTGGCTTATGGAGGAGCACAGTACACAGACCACATGTACGTGTTGGAGGAGGGAGAATACCCCAACACAGAGGCCATGGGCATCATGTCTTCAGAATCCACTTTCTGCTCCATACAGACCAACAGACCTGTGAGTACTTTCTGTGTGATTTAAAAAAAAGCTACCCTGCCTAACTGATAATAGAAGTGTGATCAATAGATGAGACATGTTATGAATTCTCTGTTTTTGTCTTTTTGTCAGGAGCTTTCTCTGCCCTCCATCACGTTGTTCAGTAAGCAGGGCTGCAGAGGTCGCAGGCTGGTGTTGAGTAGAGGAGCTGTGAACCTGCTGCGGGACGGCCTGGATGCTCGCATACGCTCCCTGGTGGTGGAGGGAGGAATGTACGACACTGCATTTAAAATTTCTACTACCATCTTGTTTAGTATCTTTGTACTGTAGGCATAACAAGTACTGGGAATACATGATTAAATCAGAACATAATGACATCAGTAAATATTAGAACTGTCCTGAAATTTAAAAAGAAATCTACTGTCCGGCTAAGATGACACTCAGTGTAGAATCGTGTTGAATAGAAGGTGGCTGGATGAAACCTCAGCTGACATAGTTGACTTATTCAGTCTGGTGAATGTGAACATTTTAAGAAGCAAAATATTTCTGCATCTGCTTGTTTGTAACATGCAGTGGAATAATATATTCATTTCACTACAGGAGAGACTTAATGGGTTTTTGGGGAGGAAAAGGTGACAAATGACAAGAGTATCTACAGTATCTGCAATCGTCAAGAATCAGTCAGAGATTATGATCATGTCAGATATGAGTAAAAATCCCTTTGTGGAATCCTAGCCAGTAATCTGTTGTCTTAAAAGAAAAGCTGCGTCATTACCATTCATTCATAGTCACTCAACAGATCTCAGACAGAGTGTTGAATTTAGGGAATTTCACTCTTCAAGTTGTGAAAGGGCAACATGTATTTCTACTTCTACTTTCTACTAATGTGCACTTCAAATGTATTAGTAGAAAGTAAAGCTGTGATTATTTTTGTGCACATGATACCACATTTTAGATGCTGTTTAGTTCAAGCTGAGCTAACACACGGCTGACTGTCCTCTCCTCAGGTGGGTGTTGTATGAAGGCAGTAACTACAGTGGTCGACAGCTGCTTCTGCAGCCAGGTGAAGTGCTTGATTTGTACAAGATGAGCGGCTGGCAGCGAATAGGATCCCTGCGTCCGCTGATCCAGGTACGAGACTATCATGTGGTTCAGGTCTTTATAGACTCAAAGTCTCATACACTGACTAAGTTATTATCCCTGATCCATCTATTTTGTTTCTCTCATGTAAAATAATTCAAATATGAGGAAGATGTAATAGATAAAACACAAACTAAAACATGCAACACTACAACACTCACTCTCATGTATTGTTGAATCAACTCTCCCCATGTGGTGTTGAATGTTTCCCTCCACAGAAGCAGATGTTCTTCCGTCTGCAGAACAGGGAAACAGGATGTGTGATGTCACTGACAGGAACTCTGGACGACATCAAGCTGATGAGGGTTCAGGCTGTGGAGGAGACTGAAGGGGTGGAGCAGGTCTGGGTCTATCGGGACGGGCAGCTTACCTGCAAGGTACAACACACAAAAACTGCTAATGCACTAAACCCACACGAGAGGAAACTCTTACCAAAGCACACGGGGGACGACAAACAGAGCTGTGTGCACTTCAAAGGATCATTTGAGTCATTCAGCTCGACTCAAAAGCAACGCTTGTCATGTAATTCTTCAAACAGATGCCACTGATGAATCAAAAGTGTTTCATTAACAGAGACATGAAATCTAAATTTCAGCTTTTATCCTAAGACGTTTTGGTGGACGTTTCGCTTTTCTGTAGGAACTGCTGCACCACTTTAACATATGCAATACTTATTGTGTTCGGTGTTGTTATTGTAAGTGGCTGTGTACATGAAAACAATGGTGTGTTCAGGACAGTATGAAAGGCAGGAAGATAGCTTGATTTCCCAACAGACTCAGTATTTATTATAAAGGTGACCTCCATCAAAGAGAGGTTTGTTTGTGTTCCTGTCTGTTGTCTTCCAGTCGGCTGCAGATCTAAAGACGTGTAGACTGCTTTTTGTGCAGTTTGGTGGGAAATGAAGCAACAAGTCAAGGCTCAAGAGCGTAGCTAGAAATGTAACCTGAAGACTGTTTTTTTAAAGTACCTTAAAAAGGTTTTTATACAGAGTCTGTCACATGTGGTAAACAATCATCAAGCACATTTACCATATCAGTTTGACCAGTCTCTAATGACTAAAGTGCATGCTGCTGGAGACATTTATTGCTCACTCACTAATGCCTCTTCATCCTGGTCCTCCAGCTGGTGGAGGACTGCTGTCTGGAGACCTCGGGCAGTGTGTTGATGGCGGGCTGCCGGCTCTGCGTTTCCCCCGAGAGAGGAAAAGCGAACCAGCTGTGGAACATCACTGCAGACGGCCTGGTGCGCTGCCACCTCAAACCGGACCTGGTCCTGGAGGTCAAAGGTCAGATATCAGAAAAAAAAATCTTTGTCAAGTTACAGTGCATAGAATTAAAGAATATAAAAAAATGTAAAGAAAGGTTAGACTTCCCTGTGTAGTACACCTCCAGTGTATGGGTGAGACCAAATCCTAATCCAACAGCTCCCTCTGCTGGTGTGTTGAGGTGGTGCAATGACAGGATATATCACAATTTATCACCTGTTGTCAACAGTCTAATTTGTTTAATTTGTTATACACTGATGTTTTAATTAATGCTTTGTGAAAGAGGGGCAGATATAATAAGATTAGTCTTCTTTCTGCTCCTTTTCATTCAAAATTTGAGATTTTATGTTTGTTTGTTTTTTCCTAACTTTATTGTTTGTTTGAATGAAATAAAATTTACAAATAAAAAATAAAAAATAAATAAATAAATAAAAACGGACCTAATTCACAAACAATTGGGCAGCTATTTTACCAACTTATCCTGTGTAAATGACAAAACATGCTTCCCTAACTGCACTGCCCTAACCGCAAAAAACATCCCTGTGCTTTAGTGCTGCAGCAATTGTGAACTTATTTAAGGCTAAATCGGCCTCTTTCTGTGCAAATCAGCTGCATGCAGTTAGAGTGAAAATGTTACCGTCTGCTCAGAGATGGTGGATACTGTGCAACATTACTCACAAGTGATGTCACACTTGAAGTTTCATCATGTGTTTTACGACATCACTTTCATCTCTGGATGACCTAAACATACACAATCTGTACATTACTTTGAACAGTACTATCATTATTGTAATCAGGGAACTTTTAGACAGAGCAGATAGTGATGGTAATTGATGCAGCTTCATGCAGACACAATCTATTCTTAATGACTTCTGTTTACTTGTTTTTCACTCTAGGTGGTCAACAGTATGACAGAAACCAGGTGATCCTCAACACCTTCGATGAGAGCAAGTTAAACCAAAGGTGGACTTTGGAGATCCTGTGATCTGATGGGAGACATGGCTCAGCTCTGCTGTGGTCCCCACGCTGCAGCTCCGCCAGAGGCACTGAGCCCTGTGATGCAGCTCCACCGTAGCGCCCACACCGAAGAGATGAACCCAGTGCGGGTCATTTAAAACTGCACTCTTTCGTATTTTTTTTACTCTTGATGAGGAGTGCAACGATTAACTGGATCAACACTACATCCAGTCGTTTGATGTCTTTTTCAGAGTTTAGAAACTTCACTTTTGAACATTATACACCAAAGACTTCGACTCCCCACTCTCTGTTTTCACTGAATTTAGTGAGAACTCTGCCCTGTCTTAATGCTGCTTGTTACTTCATGGTACTTCTTCTTTCTGCAGGGGTCCAATGTCTGCTCTTTAGAAATGTTGACAAATATGAATGTATACTTTAAAATGTCAGCTGCAATCTGAAGTCTGCTGTGCCTTCACTCCAAAGATCTGTCCAGTTATTTTCCTGTAAATTGTTTGATATCTTTTAGTTTAGTTTTATAGCTTTTGACCTTTTCATGCAAACTGCTTTAGTTTGTACAGAATCATTAAGTGTATAGTTTGATCTTCTTAGCAGAACTTCAATAAAAGATTCTACTCCCTGCTGATTGTAAATATGTGAATGAAAAGAAAGAACTGTTACACGAGGATAAGGATCTGATTTGATTTCTTGTCTTTTTTTAAATAAAATATTGTTTTTCTCAGGAAATTAAAGAAGTCATGTTGTGGATGTCATTAGGTTTAGGTTTTCTTACATTACTCTGAAGGTCAAATGACTTTTTTCATCTTTCATAGATTAGGAGTGGAATTGATTTTATAAGAGCACTCTGCATTTAAAACAAACAAAACTTGCTACGAAATAAATAGAGAAGCTGAAGTTACAATTTAGACATGCAATAAGAAAAAATGAGAAGTGACAGAGTTTAGGGCTAATAAATGGAGTTATGAGACTGCTGCGTAAACAAACATACACTGACTAATTTAGAGAATATTGGAGGTATTTCACATATTCTCATCAGTATGGAAATAATTCTGACTTAGATCACTTAGTTTTTAATTAAAGGACAACATCACACTTTAAATGTCGGTCATTTGGGGGGGCAGCAGTAGCTCCATCTGTAGGGTTGGGAACCAGGGGGTGAAGTTCAAGTCCAGATGCAGACCAAAGTATGGAAGATGGTGTGGTGGCTGGAGATGTGCCAGGTCACTTCCAGAGTACTGCCGAGATGCTCTTGAGCAAGGCATCAAACCCCCAACCGCTCTGACAAGCTCCCTGTGTAGCAGCCCGCTCTGACATCTCTCCATGAATGCATGCGCACAGTTCCTGTTTGTGTGTGATCCGGGCCAATGTGTGTGTGTGAAGCATGACTCTCAATAACAGAGAGTGTAAAAAAACAGAAATTCTCCTCTGGGATTAATAAAGTATGTACAAAAAACTATATCAAATTCTCTGTTTTGTTGTATAAGAACACCTCATCATGTCTTTGACAACCGCTTAGTCATGTTTTCTACGTTAAATAGGCCAACTGTTTTTGGAGAGACATTGATTCAACTTAACTTTGAAGACTTAAACCACATTGGAATAAAGTGATATGTGTAATATTAATGAGGTCTTTTGGCTTAACTATGCATGAAGAGAGGATTTTTTGTGTTAGGCTGCTTTATTTTAAGCTCTGTGTACCTGTAACTGTCTTGACGTTTTTGTGGGAAAAGAATGAACATTGTCCGAAACCATTGTGCACGCCATGTTTCAAATGCTACCTCAACCTACCTTTTCTTCAATCTAGAAACAGGCCAAGAGGTTGAGGTATGCCTCTTGGCAAGGCATGGGTAAAGCGCTACAATGTGTCCACTGGTTACTCAACTCAGTAAAGCCCATAATCATGCCTGACTCTTAGGATTATTAAATCAAAACAGATGAGCTTTAAACTAATCTTCTCTCCTGCTGTGTGAACCGATAAAGAAATGAGCTATTGTGTACCAAATTAGTTTTTTACAACCAAGCTGTAAACATGTTAATTCCTGCTGTGAAGTGGACATTTGAATATGGGCCTAATGGGACAGCTGGGGTTTTAGAGTCAGCCTCAAGTGGACACTCAAGGAACTGCAGTTTTCTGCACCTCAGCATTGACTTCCTTTCTCACACCTGAGGTTGATTCTTGTCCAAACCCATTGTTTTCAGTTATATTACCTTGACAGACCTCATATGTTTACTATTTTTTACTTTACTTTATCTTAACAACTACAAAAAGACTGAGTAATTAAAGCATCCAAGCACATCTGCAGTTCTTACTTACACAATCAGTAAAGCAACAAAACCCATAGACAAAGAAACACACACAGTGATGACAGTAAATTTGTATCTTGTTTCCAAACCGCATACCTTTAAATTCTAGTCTTTGTTTCATTGAGTTCATTTCAAAAATGTCTCTCATAGAGTCAGTGCTATAAGTCGCCTCCTCCTTTGCTGATCTGGACCACAGTCTTTCCTCGAGCGTGACCCTTCTCCACCTTCTCCAAGGCCTGAGGGACCTGCGAGAAGCTGAAGGTCTCATCCAGCACGGACCGGATCTGACAGAGAGCAGAATGATGCAGGGTGAGCAGAGAGCTAAAACAAGATGTGAGGGTACATTTGAATCACGCTACAAACAACAGAACCGTATCAGTTAAGAGATGTAGCTTCTTCAGGCACGCTTTTTTCTGGATGCTGCTCGGTTTTCTTTACTCCAGTCAAGATCTGAATATTGACAGAAGACATTATGTACCCTACCTGTCCTGCATCCACCATCGCCCTTATTTCATCCAGTGCAGGACCACTGGGTGCAAAGAATCCCCAGCGGTAGTGAACTCCTCTGACGAGGTGCTGCGAGAAAACAAGAGTGAGAGAAAAAGCATGAAGAGTGGCATCGACACAACTGATGTGAGTGCTAAGAAGCTTCTTTCTCTTCATAATGTGAACCTGACCGTGCTGAAAAACAAGATGTGATCACAAATATACGGTTGATATACGTTTCCCACCCCCCTCAATGGTACAGTAACAGCTCTGTGCAGCTCCTTCAGCGACAGGCTTCAGCACCTGCAGTGTGTGAAGGAGAGATACGGCAGGTCACTCCTTCCTGCTGCAGTCAGACTGTTTAACCAAGCCTGCTCCCAGTAGATCACCAAACACACAGACACAAACTGCAGCTCTGTTTTTAGCTCCTCAGTCTTTTAATTGCGCACTGTGTTACCTTTCTTTCTGTCTATGGACATGTACAAAGATTCAGGACTATTGGAAAGATATTTTAAAATCTTTGTCACAGGTTTTTAAAACAAAAAATCCTTTTAATGTTAAACTCTGTGTGCATGGAATATTTTCCAGAGGACTTTACACAAACGCACAAACTTCTGGACTTTGGACTTGTGCAAGCCAGGAGAGCTACTGCACTATGTTGGAAACGTGTGGATGCTCCCACATTGAGAATGTGGATAAGGGAACTTTTATAGTGTAATTGGTTTGGAGAGACTTATATGTACAAGGCTAAAGGCAAACGGAGAGACTTTGTCCAGCTCTGGGAACAATATGTGAACATTATGGAAGACAGGAGGCTTCACCTGAACAGACATTATAAAAGTGAAGAGACTATCTTATTTTACTTATTTTATTACTTGATTGAATTTCGATCTAAAAATGTGTGCAGGTTGAGTGTGAGTATGTAAGTTTGTGTCATTTATGGATACATGTACTGTATGTGTTGATCTTTGCTGCTGTGCATTCCTCCATGTGGGATAAACAAAGGTTTCTCTTATCTTATCACCTGATGTCTTATTTCTATAATGTGTGCTACATTTGTCTGTACATTGAGAGAGAATGTAAAACCAGCCCAAGTCCTTGTATGTGCCCACATACCTGGCCAATAAATCGGATTCGGATCCTTCTCATCACTTATTTCCCTGTCTTTGTACAACAGCATACACACATACATTAATGTGTATGTGTGTATATAATAAACATATGCACATTTAAACGTTCATGACTCAAACCAATAGGATCATGTGTGTCACCAACTGGGTGGTGATTAATCCTATTTCCCCTAACGGCTGAGCTGGATTCCATTTTGTTATGGTTGACCTACATTAGTGTGTATTTGTGTGTGTGTGTGTGTGTGTGTGTATGTGTGTGAGTGTCTTTGTAGGTGTTGAAGGGAAGAAAAGAGTTAATTAACATGTTTCCTTGAGGCCATTATAAAACCGAGGACACAGTGACAACACGCCAGCTGTCGGCGCTCTGCCTGCTTTTCTTTAAACAGACAAAGTAAAGTGTGTGTGTGTGTGTGTGTGTGTGTGTGTGTGTGAGTGAACCAGGAGGTGAGAGATCTGAAGATGTGCAGTAGATTGAGCTTCCTGTTCCTTTCCTTTATACCTCGATGTGACATCATCCTGCTGTGTGAAGTGTCATTCCATTTAAGTTGTCAACAGTTTTTTATAAATGGATACTTTTCAAAACCTCCTGTTTAATAATAATACAAATGTAGCTAGTGTTATAGTTTTTCAGATCTATTTTTATGGCTGCGATAACAAAACAGGTATTCATATTATTTGATTTCTACTTGTATTGTATTGACACTTAAAGCTCTGGTACTTTGACAACACTTCTTTCCATATTTGATGTTTTTAAATCTGAAACAAACAGAATCATGCTGCGTCAGTCTGGATAATCTGTGTCACATTTGAGGTCTGACTGGAGACAAAATGTGAGACACAATGCTGTTGTAGAGTATATATAACTCTTATACACTGACTGAATGAGGCCCAAGGTGTACCCCCAAGAATCTTTTGAGGAAGTTCAAAAATGTGAATGGGACACAGCTGTTGATTTCTCTACTATAGAAACTAAAAGCAGAGCATTTCTCCAGCACTACAAAGACACTTCAGTGCAGGAAACACTTTCCTCACTGTGAGGAGGAAGAGGATTTGTAAGAGAGGGAAAAGACGCTGCACACTTCTCTAACATGGACAGGATAGAGGACATATAGGAAAGAGTTAGCAGTGATGGAGTACAGCTCTGCTCCTCTTACTTTCAGCACTTGGGTCAAACCCCAGAGTCTGACATTCACACACTCTGAAAAGAAAAGGGCAAAGTTTCTCTGGGGCTGTCCCAACTTCTTATTTTCCCCTCCACCCTGCCTTTCTTTCTTCAGTTTTGAATTCACGACAAGTTTTTAAGTCCTGCTTTACTTTGAAGGCAGTGAGGAAGTCAGAAACAAAACCGCAACTGTCATTCTAAACTGAGGTCACTGTTTTATTGCCAGACGTACCAAACTGAGGATATCCACCTTAAAGAGCTGCACGTTAGGGAAATCAACAGAATCGACAGCATTTTTTACTCGGCCTCGGACTGGGCGGATTCCAGATTTTAAACCAAGACCGGTCAAGGGTACCACTGACAGGCTACTATTCCACATCAGTACTGTGATTAGAAGGAAAAACGGCCCTTTCTAAAATAACAAATAACTTCAATTCATTTGTAGTTTGGTCTAAGTAAGTGACACGCCCCCTAAACACAAGATGATGATCTTCAATTGATATTCAGGGTCTTGTCTCGGTCTCGATCCCTTCAGATCTTTCAAGATGACGGAGACAGCATGAGATGCTAAATTTAAGCAATCCTATCCTTCTGTCAGACAAATACATTTTTGCACTAGTTTGAAGATATCTGTAGGTTCTTTGATGCCAGGGGTGGGACAAAATATCAAAATATTAACAGCAAAAATCATACATGCAAGACAATAATCCACATACTGGCACCAAGTATCAATATTAAATATCGCTCTTTATAGATTCACCTGCCAGTTTGACTTATTGCATCACCACTTCATTACTCCTCACCGTGGCATTCATGACAAGAACGAGTGAAACATAAACCGAAGTAAATTAACCAAAGGAGAGGATGACAGAGGGATACTGGATGAAAATGAAGAGGACAGCAGGATAATGTCAAAGGCGGTTAAAAACAGTTAAATGTGTGTGAGCTTGTTTAGCACTTTTCTAGTCTTCTGACGACTCAAAGCACGGCAGGTCACACCGACACATTCACACACTGATGGCAGAGGCTGCTCTGTAATGAGTCCATCAATTAACTAATCCATTCATACATGTTGATTCACCGCTGATGAAGCAGAGGGAGCAATACGGGGTTATGGGGTGTCTTGCCCAAGGACACATCGGACGTGTTGCTGCAGGAGCTGGGGATCAAACCCATATATTTATACCCTTATATTTTTCTGTTGGAGGATACTTTAAGGTAATATTTTTATATTATATATATAGTTTTTTTTTGAGGTAGCTTCTTGCTAACTCTCCTACCTCACACATACTTACAAGTATACTCCTATACTTCCTGTCTTCTCTGCACTTCATTTGGTTTTAGGTGTAACCGGTCAAAGAATCAGGAAGGAAGTGAAGATGTTTTTTTCAATTTGCTTGTTGCCGCACCGACATTGAGGCATGTTCCTATTTGATCTTGAGTGGAAAAAGGTGGTGAGTGCACGGATGTGAAACGAGCACACACACACACACACACACACACAAGCCACAAATGCACAGCATGCAAGTTCTGCTCTGCACCGACAGGATTGAAGGAAATAACTGATGTGTTAACTAACCAGGTATCAAAGTCTTGATAGAAAATCTTTTTCAGGAAATCAGTGTGACAGTATGTCAAGGAACTGGGTTTTCTTTGGTTTAGAAATGAAGTCTTCTGCAATCCCTACGTGTGTCATCTGAAGGAAGGTGTCCACACACTTCCTTGGGATGTTCACAGACTTTTGGCCGTCAAGTGTGCAGAATAAATACAGTTGTGATCCATTCTGATTGTAGAAGTTAACTATTCATAGAAAAGATCATAGACACAATCTGTATCTGTGTCAAATGTTTCAGTAAAGATTTGATCTCTATGAAACATTCAGTTCATGTTGGATTGAATCATTCTAATGTTCATTGTTTCTTTTGGCATAGCAAAGTGTGTAAGCAATTCCTTTTTTATAGTTTTTACTAACACAAAAAGCTGTAAGCAGCAACATTCACAAGAAGAACAAGAGGCATGTATACACATTCTTTACTCAACACAGAGGTCGACCCTGACTGTGCTCTAGCGTGTCTACAGTATGTGCTAATCTCGCCCTCTCAGGATGGCTGGCGTTGTGTTGTGTCATGAAGTTGAGTCATGATCTTCAGCTCGCTGTGTCAACACTGTGATCCTTTTTCAAATGAGGTGCAGCGAAAACTTTGTACTGTTTGTACAGTATAAATACTATATTTGATTCTAAAGATACAAAGAATCAAATATTTCAAGTTTATCCTAGATGTGTATACATTGTGTGTTAGAATAGAGATAATACGCTTCTCTTGGCAGAATTACCTGCAGCAACATAGAGTGATGTAGATGATTGGTTCCCAATCTGGGGGCCCCGAGGGGAGGAGGCTTTGGCTGCTCTGAAGTTGTCAAAATTAGATCTTGTGAAGTGAAGTTTCTCCTGTATTTAGGTCTCTTCTGTTTATCTTCATTTTTGACAGCAATGTAGCACTTTTGTGTGTGTTTGTTTGTGTGATTGTGTGTGTTTGAGTGGGGGGGGGGG
This sequence comes from Labrus mixtus, assembly GCF_963584025.1. Lineage (NCBI taxonomy): Eukaryota > Metazoa > Chordata > Actinopteri > Labriformes > Labridae > Labrus > Labrus mixtus. The sequence continues at coordinate 4,646,328 of NC_083629.1, read as the reverse complement.
GAGGCTCAGCTTTTCAGATAAAAATAGAGGGGGCTCCAAGGAAAAAAGGTTGGAAACCACTGGTGTAGTTCATTCATGGATCTTTTCATAAAGCACCCTCTGGTCAACATCTTAATTTGAATAAATACTGAAATAGAGCTGCTGTTTTGTAAAAAATATTCAATAAATCAAAGAGCATGGTGTTGTTCTTTAAAGATTTTACCTTGACAGCTTTGGTGGCCATAGTTGCAGCAGTCTGCAGCATGCCATCGGCGATGCCCAGCATGTCTGTGTTCTGTAGGAACGGTGTTACAAGGGTGACATATTTGGCTCCGCTCCACGGCTTCAGCAGATTCAGCGCCCAGCGCTCCGTGTCCCCGCCGACGTTATCCAGGATCAGGTCGAATCTACGAGGGAAGAGAGGTATTATGGGTAAAAAATAGATACACAGGCAAAAGAAGCTGACAGAATGTTTTTGGGGTCATTGAGCAAAAGTAAGAAAATGGAAGTTACAAATACTGGTAGGGAGGAGAAAGGACAAACTGGAAGATGACAAGAAGAGGGGAGATGCACTAATAAGCTGCAACAGGGGAGACTATGTTGCCTTGGTAACAAGAGGTTGTGTGTGCGTGTGTGTGTAAAGTGGGGTATCTCACTTCTCCAGAGCTCTGAGCGGCTCCTCCACAGGTCCAGCAGTGTAATCCACCACATGGTCTGCCCCTAGGCCCCGAACGAACCGCTCGGCATTCTGGGAGCAGGTAACAGTTAAATGGGCTCCCCAGGCCTTCAGCATCTGTACACAAAGCATCGTTCCAAAAATTGCTTTATTGATGTATCCATTGATATCATGTCAGTCATGTGCAAGATCAGGTTTGGATTATTTAAGGGAGAAGAATGTTAGCCAATGTTTGAGACGCACAGACGATGAATGATTGATGAGTGTTACGTCTGTGTAATGTGAGCTACAGTATTCAGGTCAGGAGGAGAGGCCTGTGGACGAGTCTGAAACCCGACAGGCCAAACAGACGTTCACAACACCACTGTTTATTTCATGATCAGCGCTCATGTTTATTATTACACTGCTGTGAACAGTAGGCCCGCAAGATGTGGGAAAAAAAGTAAGCAATGTGTGATAACGTTGATCGATATTGCCATAACCATATAGGCAAGGCAAGGTTATTCATATAACACATTTCAGCACCGAGGCAATTCAAAGGGCTTCACACACGACATCAAAAGCATATATATATACATATATATATATATATACAGTGTGATAATTAAACAACTATTAACAAGCTCATATTAGCTATAAGTAACAGTTTTTATGTCTGTGTGCTGTTCTTCATGTATAACACAATACCTGTCATTGCTGCTGAATCCCCACCTGAATCCAAATTCTATTTAAAGAGGACATATTATCCCCCTCTTCCAGCTTTTCAAACAGTCCCTTGTGATCTAAATGAAACATCTGTGCTGTGCTTTGGTCAAAATATAACATGAATCAAGCACCAGAGGAGGTTTGTGACCCTGTATAAACCAGCTCTCTCAGAACGCTCCGTTTTGGTGTGTGTGTCTCTTTAAATGTAATGAGCCCCCCCCCTGAGTTTTCCCCTGTAGACATCACTCCTCTGTAGCGAGAATAAAAATGGCAGACCTGCGCAAAAGTTTTGTTCTAGGCTGGGGGTGGAGTCCATGGGTGGAGATACCAGGGGATGTGAGGGGATTGTTTTACCAGAATCCCACTGTGACATCACAAGGAGAGCAAATTTGAAACGGAGCATTTTTCTCTGTGTTGTAAGATTTATGCAGACCACAAACAAAGAACTGGATGGGTTTATTTCACATGTTGTGGGTCAGTAGACTCTCAGGTTACCCAAATATATGTTCAACAACACTGTACAAGTGGATTTTTCACAATATGTCCCCTTTAAGTCTTTATGCTGTTCTTCATGTTATTGCTGCTGTATCCCCTCCTGAATCCAAATTCTATTTAAGTTTATCCGAGGGTAGCTGGTAGCTTATTGAGCTTCATCTGATTGTATCTAAATGGTGTGAGCACGGCCATTATCAGGCCTCAGAGCGATAGGTGAGGTGTAAGCATGCTGCTAAAGAAAGCATTGCTCGTTTACTTAAAATAACAGTTTCTATCTGCTGTGATAAATTCAGATTTTGCCATGGGCTTATGGCAAATACTGATATTCTGATACTGATAAAACTGCAGTTTATTGTTGAGGACTTGTGAAAATATTAATATATTTTATATTTAGAGCAGGTCGTTACATGATGACATCCGTACCTGTATAGCAAATGTTCCCACTCCCCCAGATCCTCCGAGGATCAGAATCCTGCAGACGAGGAGAAAAAGACAGATGTAAAGAAATGTGCCGACAATGTTCTCCTCACTATTGTTGCACAGATTCTCCCTCATTAGGATTCATGTCAGCTGAACTTCGGGGCTTTAAGGCGTCAACTTCACAGAGAGGCTGCCAGAGAAGCAGAGCACCCTGAGGCTCATTATGGTGCTGTGAGGCTAACGGGGGGCTAAGCTTGGATGGAGGGAAATAATTGGCCACTTCAAAGACCGGCAGCTTCTTACAGGACGCGGACATGGAGTGTGTTACAATGTCTGTCCGTGTGTCCCTCACCGTTTCTTGGCACAGTTGTCCTTGCTGAGCCCGCCGGTGTTAACGAGTGCGGACCAGGCGGTGGTGGCCACGTAGGGGATGGAGGCTGCCTCGGTGTGGCTCAGAGACTGTGGTTTGAGGGACACCTGAACACAACACACATTTATAATGAATACAGTTAGAGAAGCAGCACTTCCTTGAGTTGAGAGATAGTAAACATGCTCTGAGTACGAGCATTGTGGTGCCTTAGAAGATTTTCACATCCTGCCCTTGTTTTTATTTGCATGATTTCAGGATAAGCAGCAAGAGGGTGGAAGCCTTTTCATTTGTAGACAAAGTCATGAATATGTCACGTTAAAAAACACTCCATCAGAAAGATGATTGAGTACATGTTTCTTGTTTTTTCTTGTTTCTTGTTGTTAAGCAACTACATTTATTTTTTTTAAATGCAAAACACCAAAATGAATCCCTCATAGGTTTTACATTTTCTGATATGCTGAGGTTTAAATGTATAAAGTGCGGGGAACCGGTGGCCTAGAGGTTAGTTTGTGCGCAGGCTTTTGACCTCGAAGCAGGCGGCTCAGGTTCTAATCCGGCCTTTCCCCGCATGTCATTCCCCGCTCTCTCTCTCCCCGATTTACAACTCTATTCACTGTCTTGTTTCTCCAATAAGGACATAATGAGTCCAAATGCATCCTTGCAAAAGACGTGCAAGGCCCTAAAACTCAATGAATAAATGTGCTGAATCATATAAGCATCAGCGTGAAACAATCATTCGGTGCATCACATGACCAATACCTCGTTAGCACTCAGCACCACAAACTCCGACAGGCTGCCCTGCTTCCACGGTGGAATAGCAGCCCACACCTGAAGGGAGACACACAGAGAGACACTTACAGACAAACAGAAAGAAAACCACTGTGTGTTTACATCCTGGTCTCGTGGTCAAGAGTTGTACCCTCATATACACAGTAAAGTGTCAAATCCCCTCTGAAAGTATCACGTTTGATTTTCAACGGTTTGTTTTAAGAGTTGCTTATGTAAGTCAAATTTGTCTAGGATGCTGGGAAATTGCTGCATGGACAATACATCAAAAACAACATAAAAACAGTAATTACAAATGTGCAAAAAACACTTAGCCCATCCGTGCTACAGTTCACCCAAGCGTCTGCCCACGTATCCATACACACACACTCACTCCCACAGTCACATGCACACTGTGCACATGTACACATGTACACATGCCACTCCAGACGGTTTCATACATACATGTCTACAGTTATCGGTACATTGGGGGCCTCCTGGTTTTCCGTTCCTCCTCTATTTTTTTGCTCATTAATGAGCTTAACTGAAAAAGGGACTAGTGAGTTTTTGAAGCGGTTGTGTTTGCACAGAGGAACCCTGTACCTTCTCCCTGAGTTCAGCAAAACATATTCGGAGTGCAATACATGGGACGTGTCCAATAAAATGCCCTTGGCCTGTGTGATTGTGGCCTGCTCAAAAAGATCCTGGGGGGTAAGAGGGGCACACATTCCCATGATCTTCCCTGCTGTCTTAACCAGGCTGAGGATCTGAGCTTTAGATTTTACTGTTAAAACACCAAACCAGCTGGTGATGCCATACCGTAAAATGGACTCTATTGTTGCTCTGTAAAAGATGAACATAATGTTTTTACATACACCAAACACTTTTAGTCTCCTGAGAAAATGGAGGCGCTGATGGATTTTAACGTCTTAAAATCCCCACTCAAAAAAGAAAAACAGACTAATTTCAAGGCGATTTGTACTCTCAACTAAACAAAGCCTATAAATTTCAGCTCTGCTCAGAACAGGCCGTTTCTGTGTCTGTAGCTTTAAATGTAAATGAGCTGTGTTCACTCTTTTTGTTAAGTGTCCTATGAATGGGCGCCATACAATTAAAGATCGACTGATTGGTTTGATGCCTCATGGGATGTGCCGGTGTAACTTTGAGGTAATTTTGGGCTAAGACGTTAAAAGGCCCCGAGTCGTGCCATGTTTCTAAATCAGGCCAGGATGATGGTGCATAATCCTGGAGGAACGGATCCGTGTGACAGATTGGACAAAGAGGCCAGAAGTGGACGAGCTGATCCCCAGAGCTCAGACACGCTGTGGTGATAACGCTCGACTGGCAATGCGGAGCCTGATGTCAGCCAAGAACAGTCCTCTATTACTACACCTGCACTACAGGTGATTCAACCAGCGACATGCTCAGAGTGATACTGCAGAACACAGACTCTGCTCTGAGCCTTCCTGTTCAGAAACCAGGATTCATCACCACAGGTTATGTGATGTTTCTGAATGGTTCTCCTCTCTCTTCAACATGTTTTGTGGTTTCCGCAGCTTCAGGTTTTTGTTTACTTCACACCTGACAATAAACTTCACCCTCATACTTTATTCATGCATGACTCAGTGTGTGTGTGCAGGAACAAGTTGTTTCCATAAACAAGGGGAGGTTCTCTGCAGGTTGTATTTGCCTGTTACATGAGATATTCCAGAAACATATTCATCCACTGGGGTACCACAAACAAATGTGTTTTTCATAATTCTATCAATTCTCAGAAAAACTGTTTTTTTTTTATTTAATGAATAGTTGAACTAGTGCAGATTCTAAGTGCTTTGCTCAGACTTCATAAAGAGAAGTGCTGACAATGCATTTTATTTTTGAAAACACTAAGCAGAAATCTCTGAACAATTAGTTTGTCATTGCTTCCAATATCTCTATATACTGAATGATAGCTCCTGTATCATATGTCACACCTCTGGATTCTTACCCAATCAAAGCCCTAACTGATACACATACACACCACTTTAATATGGACCAGTATAATAAATACCTTTTTTTAAATGTTCTTACCTCATCCCTTTCTCTGAAGTACTTCACATCCAGGCCACACTCCATGATGACCCCAGAAACGTCCCGACCCAGGATGAGAGGAAACTCACTGCCGGACTGTTTGATGTTCAGAGGGTCTCTCTTCATAGTCAGTGTCGCAGCGCCATAACCACCTGACAGGGGGAGATAAACTCTCTGATTATAGCCACGTTTAGAGCGTCAGAACAGTTCAACATGACAGAATAATAAAGGTCATTAGAGAACATTGAATGCCTTTGATGTATTTACCAGGAAAATGTATGACTTTATTATCAGCCTCGGCTTTACTTTGTTAGTGCTGAGAAAATGTAAGCAGGCTGAGACGCTAAACTAAGGGGAAAAGGTTTAATGTTATATATATCTGTAGTATGTGTGTGTGTGTGTGTGTGTGTATTTATTTTGAATACCAAACACTTTGACATGACCCATGACCTGCTCCTCTCAAAATAAAACTGCATTTTCTTCACTGTTGCTTCACTGGAATATTAGAGCTTCACTGTGCAGAGTAATGTGTGTGTGCACTGTTTTACACTGCAGCATATTGAAGACCAAATAAGATGAGAGAGACCGTGCTGTATCCATGTTCGTCGTCCTTAATATTTTTTAACTTGCATCTCACGCAAAGCACAAAATAACCAACTTCAAATACAGTGACCCCCTTCAGTATGCAAGAAGTTCATTCCAGGTTATGAAACTTACATTTCCATTTAGCAAACTCAAAACTCCCACACTGAAAACAGCACAAAGATAATATATCAAATGTTGAAACTGAGGAGTGTCTGTGTTTTTTAAAGATTGTATCCATTTAGAATTTGATGCCAGCAACAAAAGTGCGGAGAGGGCCTTGTCTGTTGTTTATCACTCTGAGTCTGATGCTTTACTTTTTCTTTCAACAACACTTTGTATGAGGAAAAAGTGATGCAATGACTCAAAGGTCAATCATAGCAACCCGATAATAATTAGTGGCCTTGTCACCTGCATTTCTCAGATTCTCTGAATCCTTCAATTATAAAAAAAATATGATGATAGGAGTAACTGTTATTGAATCAATTTCCAAAAACAATGACATTTCTCAGTTTCAACAACTGATATGTTGACTTTGTGAAATGTTCTATTACATATCGGGACTTAATATTCTGCAAATCATCAGATTCTGCTTTTATTTACATTTTACACAACATCCCATCTTTTGAGGAAATTGGGTTGTATATATTTCATGATTGCAAAAAACATTTCCCAGACACCAAAAACATGTCACTCAATGCAAATATATTTCATGTAATGCAAATAGATTTTTAAAAAATTGTAAGAAAATATTCAGTGAAACACAAAGCAAAAAATTGTAAATGCAAACATGCAAAACATTCACCTTCTGTGTAAAAATATTTAACATGCAAAAAATCTGTTGAAGATATTTCATACTCTCCAAAAGATATTTCACCTGTGAAAAATATTTAAACTTCTGCAGCAGAATGTGAATGTTATTTTGCAGTAAGTGAATTGTTTTTTGATTTTTCAGGAAATAGTGTTTTTTGTGTATTTGCGTATAACGAAATATATTTGCATTTAGTTATGTGATGTTGGCAAATGTGTTTTGCAATTGTGACACATTTGTACAGCTGACCTTCATATATAATATAGAGATGTAAGTTTAAAGAAGCACACACTGTCTGCAGACTCACCTCTCATGCTGACGTCCAGTGGGTTCAGTCCTGCTGCAAACACTTTGACTATGACCTCATTGGGGTAGTTGATTATGGGGAAGCTGGCATTTTTAGTGAATCTTAGCACATCATTGCCTCCATATTTATCTATAACCCAGGCAGGCATGACAGTCCTGCAGGTTTCTGTACAGCTAAACAGTCTTTTTTGGCTGCCTCTCCAGGACACCGATGTTTTCACTTTACTGAGGTGAAACAAACACCTACTGTACATGAAGTGACCAACACAACTCATCTTACAACTCCTGAGTGCTTCAAGAAAGTCAAAAAGGATCAGCTGTATTTCAGCAGAGATAAACAGTCCCTGTTACACGCGAACCAGAAACACAGAGCGAAATTATCAACTTATTTTAATTATTTAAAAGCCAGAACCGCCTTCTAATTGGAGACATGTCCTTCTTATACAACCACGTCTACGTATTTATATAATTAACCGCAATATTTCCCGAATTAAGGACATTTTTTAATCCATGTCCTCTTCCTTTGCATGCCACTTCCTGGACCGGCGCCTTCTCGGGGAACGTTCCGCCTCTCCACCAATCAGCGTGCACCTTCTACGACCGCTGTCCAATCACAGAAGCTGCTGTTAGACTCCCGATGACCGAAACAAACATGGCAGCCTGCTTGTGCTGCACACTTTACGAAGGTTGTTTTCATTTTTAAAAGGTTTTGACAGAATTTCTACAAACATGCTTGGCCTGACAATAAGAGAGGTTAGTGCGGATATTCACCTGTTCTACGAGCCTTTGTTTGACTGTGTTTGTGCTGCATTTAGTTCACATTTTCTGCTGAAAGTTCACAACAGAAGTGAAATATATTAGTGTCTGTGCTACTTCTGCTTGTCTGAGATATTGTCAAGAACGTTTTGAAGACTATGTTATATATTCTGGACACAGTCATGGAAGTTAAACTGCATAAATGTGCATAAAACACTAAAAAACTAGAGAGGAAAAAACCTGCTCAACATGTTGACTATAAAGTCTCCAAAGAAATACATTAGTGTTCAGTTAACAATCTACAATGAACAACACTATGTTCCTTTAACTGCTGGCTTTTCTTTTCATTTTGCAGTAATGACACTATAGTTGTAAAACGATGTTAAAATGACTATAATAGTGAAAAACAAGCAAAAGATCAAACTACAGACGTATTATATTAGTCATTACTACTTTAATATGATGATGATGATGAATTAATTTTGGTGTCATGCACACAAAGTGCTCAACCCTCATGGGCTTATAAGACACCAAAGAATTCAGTTGCAGTGGTTCACATTTAAAAATCATAACATTACAAAGTTGCCGGCTCCTGTCACAGTTCAGTCTTAAACAACGTGTTGTGTCTTTTTTCCCAGGCTTTACAAACTAAATCTGCTATAACAAAGGTTCCTTTTTTAAAACACAACTCAAGTTTTTCATAATCGTCTTGCCAAAAGAAATCAACATAAATTGAAGACATTCTTTTAAAAAGAACATCCCTGATGTCAGCATACATCGGGCAGTAAAACAGAAAGTGATTCTTGTTTTCAGTTTCTCCTAACTCACACAACAAACAAACTCGGTCTTCCTCTGGAAGGGAATTAAACCTGCCGGTCTCTACAGCTAAAGGCAATGTTCCTGAACGTAGCTGAGCGCAGAGGGATCTTTGTCTTTTGGTTAAATTAAATTTAGCAGAGGCTTCTACACTGTAGCAATCCTTTATGAGACAGTATGTTCTTAGTTTTGGTTTGCACCATATATCTACAGATCATTTCTCTTTTTTTATGATATGATATGATGCATATCCATATAATGGAATAGAAAAAGGAAGCTGTAAAACCTAAAATTGACCTTAAATATAGTAAAGAAAGCTGAGTCTGAGTTTGATACTGAAAATAACGTTACTGTATTTTATTGTGAGCGATAAAATACAGTAAAGTTATTTTCAGTGTGCCGAGGAGTTTTGATTCATTTTTCATGGTATGTTCATCTGAGAACACAGAGGCTGGGCACCAGGTACCCTGTTGGCCGTATAGTAAAGAAAGTCTTTCTTTAATTGAAGTGACATTGTGATATCTTTTATTTCTTGGTTGTTTATTTCGATGTGAAAAATACAGGAAGTTATTCCAAACAAAAGCTGTGAGTTTGTGTGTGCTTGAATATGGCCATTTGACATTTGAATCTTACAACCGTAATTTAATTATTTTGAACTTTAATCTATTTCATGCTTCATAATGATATGAAGTTTGATAAATAAATAAAGCTGTTTGCACCATGCTTCTTGTCAATCCAGAGTAAATTAAGCTTCTTTTTTTACCATTACATTTTAAGCATTTGGCTTGAGTTTCATCTGACAGCATGAGGATTGTGAGGGCATAAAATGTAAACATGCTGAATGAGAGAGCAGTGTGTGTTTACATCAAATGATTTTCTTATTTATTGCGATAGATTCAGATTTTTGTAATGTGTGTATGGTGAAAGCTCATATTGGGATAATTATAAAACTGTGATTTATTGTGCAGCCCCATAAGGCATGTGTAAGTAATGAACTTGATATGAACAGATTCCCCTTTACTATTTCAGTTTGTTTGGATCCTGACTCACTGTCATACTCGCACAAACACTGCCGTTGTTTAAATTAACCCACAGCTGTTTCCTCATTGTTTATTAAAGGTGTCTTTGGCACTCAGGGAGGGAAGAGTCTCCCCAACAGAGCTCTGTAGGAAGTGTCTGAACCGCATCAAGAAAACACAACACCTTAACGCTTACATCACTGTGTCTGAGGAGTTGGCACTGAAGCAGGCTCAAGAAGCAGAAACGAGACTCCTCCAAGGTGTGTTCAAGTGAGTGTTTTTTAAAGGTCATCTTTGTAGAGGTGCACGTGTTACCGTTTAATCTCGTCTTCCTGCAGGTAAGCCCAAAGGTCCTCTGGATGGAATCCCATTTGCAGCAAAGGACAACTTCTGCACAGAAAACATCAGGACGACGTGTGCGTCCAGGATGCTGAAAGGTTTGTGTGAACCTCAGTGAAAGTTCTTCCCTTGTAGTTTACTCTCTGTGCCAACACATTGAAAACCTCCCGTTGCTTTCTCTACAGACTACACTCCACCCTACAATGCCACCATGGTCCAGAAGCTCTTTGATCAAGGGGCTGTTCTCGTGGGGAAGACCAACATGGATGAGTTTGCTATGGGGTAGATCCATTCTAACAATGTCAGAATAGAGTTTAGTCTGAATTAGACTGATTAATATCTCGATGAAGCTTTTACACCTGTGTACAGTTACAGAGAGAAATGTGGAATCCACTTTAATAAGACTGATTGTAATTTTCTGATTTCTTAATTCTTTATTCTTCTCAGTGCGGGCAGCACTGACAGCGCTTTCGGTCCAGTGAGAAACCCCTGGAGCTACGCCGCTCCCTTCAGAGAGCAGACAGGGGCACAGCCGGACTCCGATTGGGTCGTCACTGGAGGAAGTTCTGGAGGAAGTGCTGCAGCTGTAGCCTCACTCACCAGCTACCTGTAAGGGTCTTCAAAGAAAAAATAAAAAGTTTGATCTCAAAATTCATATTGACCAGCTCCTCTGTGATCACTTGGCAGGGCTTTGGGTTCAGACACGGGCGGTTCTACTCGTAACCCTGGAGCGCTGTGTGGCGTTGTAGCTCTGAAGCCCACCTACGGTTTGCTGTCCAGACACGGTCTCATCCCCCTGGTCAACTCCATGGACGTCCCAGGCATCATGACCCGCAGTGTCAGCGATACAGCCACTGTCTTAGGTAGGAGACCAATTATGAAATGATGTAACACTGTTGTAGGCACGTTGTTCCTCCAGTGAGGAATATGGCCATCATTTTCCAGCTTTCTCCTTCAAACAAAGAGCTGTAAATTCAATCACACTTTGTGAAGTGATATCAGAATCAGAATCAGAAATACCAGAGGGAAATTCGATCATTACAGTTGCTCCAAAATATACAAAATAGCAGTAGAAATATAGTAATAAAAATATTAATCAAATAGAATAGGAATGTAAGTAAGATATCAATAATAGGTACAATAAATATTTACTCAAATAAGAGTAAGATGGAATATATACACACATTTTCAAGATTATTGCACTGTTTGTTTCAATGTTGCACTTTGTTATTATGGAGATATTATTAATTATTATTAATAATAATGAAGTTGTTTTGATGCACAGCACTCCTTCATCTTCAGTAAATGTGCAGGAACTTATTCAGTAAGCTACTTCTGTAACTAATACTTGACACCATTTCTCTTAACTGGCACACAAGTCTTTATTTATCCAGTGGTTACCTCCAATAATGGAGCTAACCTGGGCTTTTTGTTGTCATGTCACACAGGTATCCTCCAAGGCCTTGATATCAGAGACTCAACAACAATTCCTGCAGCGTCATCAATAACAGAACTACCTGAAGACTTTGATGTTAAGAACATCTGTGTGGGCATCCCTAAGGTGAGTTAAGACCTCCAACTCCTCTCCACTATCTCCGCCTCACTGGCACTTCAAAAGTCACTTAAATCATCAAAGATCTAAGTATTTCAAGGGCATTTTCAAACCAACATTTAAAAGAGTACATGTCTAATTAGAGGCAGTGTTACTAAATAATCTTTGTCGAGTTCATTACATGCACATGAAGATGGCTCTGAATCCTAACTCTTGAAAACCTCACAGTGAATTGGAAATTTGATTTGTGTGTCCTTTTTTTAAAATGTCTGTCAGGAGTACCACGCCCCAGGGCTGTCCGAGGAGACTCTGACACAGTGGAGTCGTGTCGCTGACATGTTTGAGCGGGCGGGGGCTCGAGTGGAGCAGGTGTCCCTCCCCCACACCCAGTACTCCATCGTGTGCTACCACGTCCTGTGCCACACTGAGGTGGCATCCAACATGGCCCGCTTTGATGGCCTAGAATACGGTATGAACCAGTTTTCTCTTCCCATTTCTTCAACTTGTGCTCTGACTCTAAACACATTATCACAGAGACAAAAGTTCCCTATCTATTGAGGTGTCTCAGTTCAGGGGTAGCATCCTTTGTAGGCTGTGTAGACCCCTGAGACTGATCTGAAATGAGACGGTCTTATCTAAGGAGGGTTCCCCGTTTGTGTGACCAGCTGTCCCCGCACTCACTTTTTTAGTTTCTAAGCACTTCCCCTGTCGCCTAGCAACCTCAACAGCTGCACAGGAACTATCTAACGCAGCCGACATCAAGCAACATATCGTATTATTATAAAGATGATTTGATGTTTCGAGGCCTTTTTGTTATTTGAAATGAGTAGATTAGCTCTTCAACTGAGTGTAAACAAATGACTTACATTTAAAAGCGTATTACTCGACTGCTCACTCTGCACACAATGTATCTCAGGATCTGTTGGGCCAATAAAGGATGCACCAGATGCATCCTTTATTGGCCCTCTGAAAGATGCAGACCCTGGATTTAGTATTTCTTAACTGCTTAATTTTGGCATTGCCAACCAGATTAGTATTTGACATAAAAGAAAAGAGCTCTACAGAGACCTTGTTATTTAAGAAGAATATGCTGTTTTTAAACTAGAAACATTCAATTATTCCTCCTCTTGAAGGCACCAGCCTCCTTTTACTACAACAAGGTAGTGTCTTTCACTTGCAACATTGACCACCAGTATAATTTTTGTGTTATTTTGTGTAATCCTTCAGTAATTTTTTCTCCCTCATATGATGTTGCAAGCAGCCCAGTGCATGCCAGTAGGGTTTGAAATATTTGCCACATACAAAAGAAAATAAGTACATTTACATCTCTGATCTCTCAGGTCATCGTAGTGCAGTCGACAGCTCGACGGAGGCCATGTATGCTGCGACCCGACATGAGGGCTTTAACGACGTTGTGAGGGGGAGAATACTCTCGGGGAACTTCTTCCTACTCAAACAGTAAGATAACACATGTTTTCTGTTCTCAGAAACTCTCATCATTAATCCTTCAGTCGGAAGCACATTTGGTCATTCCCAAGTAGACTTCATTAAATTTCATCCTGGCCCTTTCGTTTTTTCCTGCCAGGAACTACGAGCACTACTTCGTGAAGGCTCAGAAAGTCCGCCGGCTGATCTCAGATGACTTCAAGCATGTCTTCAGCTCAGGTGTGGACATCCTGCTCACGCCCACCACTCTAACCGATGCAGCAGCCTACTCTGACTTCAAGCAGGAAGACAACCGAACACGCAGCGCGCAGGAGGACGTCTTCACCCAGCCCGTCAACATGGCAGGTACGGAGAGAGAGAAAACTAACAACTGTTAATGCACGTGAACAAGCGTGGGAGGATACAGGAAGTTACACTCACACCTTTCACACAGAACAGTTCATCACGTTTGTTCCCACCCTATATGAAAGATAAAGAATAAAGGACATGGTTAAAGAGGAAGTAGCCAGTTCTCTCTGTCTACTGATGGGAGATTGAAGTGTAACTCAGAAGTGTGTTTACGTTCAGTCAAACTTTCTCCTGCCTTTAATCAGCCTCCAAATTAACCTTTCAAAACCTCAACATCCTCATCATTACCTCTACCATAACTTCTCCCTTTTTTATCTTCTCAGGTCTCCCAGCCGTGTCTGTGCCAACGGCTTTATCAAGACGGGGCCTTCCCATTGGCTTGCAGCTTATCGGCCCTATGCTCCAGGAAAAGAAGCTGCTCAGTGTCGCCCGATGGATGGAGCAGAGGGTTGGGTTTCCCTCAATCAGTGACTACGTAGACACCAAGGAGTGCAGGAATGACACTGCAGTGGCCAAGAGGGAGCAGACTTCAGCTGCATGAGGAGAACTGTAAACACAAGGGACTTGTGGCCGACATAATGGCCCATGCAAATGAAATGGACATTTTCTGCCTATGAGATGCCTTTTCAGGACGTTTGTGTTGCTGTTTTCCTCATGAAATAAAATGTACAGACAGATGACGTTTTTGCTTGCTGTCTGAAGGTGAAGCTAGAATAAACACTAAAGTTGGGTCATTTATTTGGACCTGTGCTCAGGGGTTCCCACACCCCTTGGGGATGTTATAATGCTAGCAGCTTGGCTCTAGTTCTTGTGATGACATTAAAATGAAGTCTTATGTGGTGTACTCTGAGAATTTTATCAAGCTTCTGCAAACATCCTTAAATTCAGCATCCGGCTTCCTCTTCTCAAATCCTCTCTGAAAACGTTTGATATCGAAATTGAATCATGCGGGCAGTTTGTTCATAACAGAAATGTTACGTTGTAATCGTTCAGTTAATGTTACAGAGCTGGAAACTGGCCCTAATTTAAAGTTAGGCAATGGATGCTTGCACAGTCTGCAATAACCTGCTCTCAGTGGTCTACAGTTCCAGATAAACCAACACAATCTCTGCAGGAGAAAATCTTGACTAAGTCCTGTGCACACTTGTGATTATTTATGATGGTGTGATTCAACCAAGGTCTCCAAAAGCACGAGGTTAAATATTCTTAAAGAGACATAAAAACCCAACATTATTGGATCCTTGTGCAATGACAAGGTCAGTGCACGTAAAGCTAGTTAGCTAGAGGTACAACAACTTTCTGATACAGCAGTGTCACCAGAGAAGCCTTACCTCAACAGGCATGGCAGCCAATTGCTTGGGGCCCCAGAACCAGTAGGGGGGCCCCTGAAGGCCGACAAACTTAAACCAAAGCATGTGCAAATTTTGCAATGACAGTAGGAAACCTCCCTAAGGGGGCCCCATCTGACAGCACTCACGCTCCTTGCCCTGCTAAGCGTTGCATGAATTATTGCTGTGAAAACCAACAGTTTGTAAATGAAAGTCAACAGAGAAAAATGAAGAGGAATTATCCGTCTGCAAGAGAGGAAAAGGAAACAGTAAAAGAAGAAGTAAGTGGTGAGACACTGGCAGATATGATGGTTGGAGGGCCCCTCAACTGATATATGCCTTGGGCTCCAACAGACTCTAGTATCACCAGTGGGTGTCAGTCATAGTGACTGCTTGAAACGATGTGTGTTGGTCGTTATTCAGTGATACATAGGACCTTGTCATTTCACAAGAATCTGAGAATCTGGGGTATTTATGTAAGATGTATCCTAAAGAATATTAAACCTTGTGCTTCTTGAAACCTTAAATTTAGCATGTTTAAAACTTCTGGTTAGAAGACCGACGCTTCAGGTGTGAAAACGTCACATTACTGAGCTCAGGAAACTTCCAGAGAACAAATGACAATTAAATTTGATTATCTCAGTTCTCCATTCACTGCTGTGAACTAGGACGTCCTTCTTCCTCTTTTTGAAATGCTTAATGTCTTGACTATTTGCATTGTTTTGTTTCTTATATTTATCAAATTGATAGTGTGTCCACATATTGGGTTGTCAATAACAACAAACCAAACATTGCAAATACTTCCTACTGTATTTCATATCCATTTTCACAATAATTACTTCACATCACTTCATCATAATGAACAGCATACTTCTCAGCTACTACTGTGCACTAGAAAAATATATATAAAACAATACATTCATTTGTTTAATGTTTGTTACTAGACAGATATCTGAAGGTCCACTCTAATTAAGCAATCTAATTACATGTGTTAACAAAGGAAAAACATCAACAAATGAATGAAGTGAATGAAGGCAACTTCCTGTTAAGCAATAAAAAGTAATAATAATGTGGTAATAAAGAAGGAATAAATAAAGTAGGGGAGATTATTGGTACATCAGATAGTTAAGATACAAAATAAACTGATGTTGTAAAAATAGAGATTTGGCATTATAAAATATCCACAAAGTAAAAGTGTTTTGGTTTTAAAAAGAAGCAGTCAGGTGCACTTCAATTAAAGGCAGTGTTTTCAAAGAAAAGGACAGATTAGGGACTGCAAGTCAGTGAAGCAGATCTGATAAAGCCCATCCAAGCATTGAAGCAAATCCAAAATATAAAAGGGTATTTCACCGACAACGACCTCGAACATATATAAAAACATATATCTTTTGGAGAAAAGACAGACCAACCCCATCAAAGTAAATACAATGTTGAAACTCATAGTGACACAAGAAAACATCACCAGGAAACAAATCGTTTGCTTCATATACATGGGAACATATCGTCACTACCCAGCATGTTTTTTCTCTTGTTATAAGAAAATACATTTTCATAAAATAAGCTGTACCTGTTGCTTGATCAAATAATAAGAAATAAACATGTCAGCTTAAAGTGAGACAACCTGCGGGAGCCTCATTGTCTTTAAGTTTAACCCTCCTCTGACACACCTGTCACACATTCAGGTGTGCAGAGATTTTTTTCCAAGCATATAAATAAGATATAAATTACAATAAACAAGAGAGAGATTTGCCATGTGGTGTATTCAATACTTAAGCTATCCCTTCATCGTGTTATAGTGCCCTGGGAACCCCAAATCCCAGCTCACTGTTGCAACAAATAACATTCAGCTGCTAAATTCAGCTTTACCTTGTTCTACCTGAGTTAAAAGTAGGAAGCCTGAGGCTATAAGAACAACACAAACCTATCTGGACTATTTAGGGCGTACTAAAATAGTTCTTCAGCCAGTTTCTACTACTGCAGGTCACCTTAAGATAATTAAGAAAAGGATTAAACACCTAATAAGAGCCCGTGCCCTTGTTTCTTTAAGCACATTAGCGATTAACTGCTTTATCTTCAAAGGAATTCTTTCACATTTAGAGAAATGGAAACGAAGAGTTCCCTTTTAGTTTCCAGCAGAAAACTGTGTTAGAAGAACGCAGGCTTATTTAAGTTTCCTATCATCTTGAAAAGTAGTACGGGAGGTGAAGCCTTCAATTTCCTAGGATCTTTTCTATGAGATATTTTTCTAGTTTGGTAAGGCAGAAACTAAATTTTTAAGGGTATAGGCTAAAAATGTTACTTCCTTTATTACCTTGAATTTGAAAAGAATGAAACAAGACGTACGGCTGATTACCAGTGACACCCTACGATAAACATCCAAACTGTCTGTATGATTGCATGTTGTGAACGACAAAGTCATTCCTCATGACCTGAAGGAGAGTCACATGTCTAAAGAAAAGGTGAAAGTGGTAACCAGAGTTACAGGGGACATGTAGAGCGTTTTAAATCAAATATGGTGACAAACTATTTTCTTTCAAATATGTCAAGAACACTCAGCAGAGCCTGTGCTGCTCTCTTGTTTCCTTTGACATTCTCCTCTCCGGATGTGTGGATTTGCAGGGTATCCCCTTCGCTCCTCTTTCATCCTCTCTCTGTCCCTCCCTCCATCCCTCCTTCTCACCTGCTCAGCTCTTTCCAGTGCGTCTCATTTGATCCTGATCTCCACGTTCGCTACACAAATGTGCCCCGTGCTCACAGCTGACAAAGAAGGACAGTGCTAATTAAATCAAATCAAAACCCAAACTCCTGCTCACATAGGCAATGTCCCCTCCACGGAGAAAATTCAGAAACTTCTACTGGGTAAAAGTGTCAACATGTGGGCCTATATGATCAATCAAGAGGGAATCTTAGCACTGCATATGTTTGTATTGGGATGATAAGTCAAATTTGATTTGTAAAGAACAAGCTGATGAAGGTATTACAAAGAAAAAGTGTAAGTGTGTGTGTGTGTGTGTGTGTGTGTGGGCCTGTTCCTATTCAAACTAGAGGATTAGCGACATGTCTGCCAGGTGAAGGGATTTCCCCGACCAGGAGGTTTGTTTCTCCAGCTTGCTGCACCACTCACAGATTAACGGCAGGTTGCTTATTGATCAAAGAAAGAAACATATTTCAAGTTGTTTGGTCTCTTTTGTCTCTGGTCCTTACCTTGATTCTTTTGGGATGTTTCTGGTCTGTTTCTCGTGTGCCCCCTTTTGCTCACTGTGTGCCTCTCTTGGCAGTTCTGTGTCTCTTAGAGGTTGTGTGTGTTTTTTGTAGTTGTCATTTATGTCTTTTTTTTTTTTTTTACTCATTTCATGTCTCTGAAATCATTATGTGTCTCCGTGCTTCTTTGGGGTCCTTGGGTGGGTGTCACTTGGTGTCTGCAGGTAATCAAATATGTTGTGTTGTGTATGTTTATTTTGAGTTGCTTTCTGGTGATTAGTTGTCTCCTGTTGATCATTTGTCTCACTTTTACATTTGAGTCTTTCTCTTTGGCAAGATTTGTGTCAAACTCCTTCTCTGTGGTGTCAACAGGAAGAGGAAAAGAGGATGTGTTGACAGAGGTGCATGCAGCTCTTGATTACAACGCCACTAACTATGACTGGAAATTGAGGGTGGTGGTGGGGGGATTAACATCATCATGCAATCTGCTGAAAAATCACTTGTAAAACTCTAAAGCGTCCTGGAACGGATCCTTTGGTTAAGCCAATGATTTGTTACCTGCTTGTTTACTTTGAATCACTCTGGAAAAGAGCACAAAAAGACATTTTGAATGCTTTCAGCTAAGCTTTTTTAACATTCTTCCTTTTACGAAATCAGTCACAAATCATGTGTGTAAATTAACATCCTGTTTAAATACTGTCTCAAATTCCCTTATTGGACAAGGTGTGGTGAAAGAGCACATCTGAACTTCCACAAATCAGTGACGCCATGACAGCAGCAATGGGAAGATGGCTATAGACACAAAGATAGATAGTCTCTGTGGGATGCATGGCCTAGCGCCCCATGTGCAGAGGGTGTGGTCATCCAGGTGGGGCATCAAGTCTGACCTGTGGCTCCTTTCCTGCATGTCATACCCTTTCCTTTCTCCCTGGTTTCCCTACTCGGGGTCAGCCCTATGTTCCCACAGCCCAATGGTCCCACAGCCCTGTTTCCACATTTCTAAGAATTTTCTCAAAATTAGGCCCTATGTTCCCACAGGGTAGGGTTAGGGTTAGAGTAACTGATACACATTTATGAAAAAGGAAATGTGGAAGCAATGGGCCTAATTTTGGAAAAAAATCTTAGAAATGTGGGAAAATAGGCACACTCCCGATTTTATGAGACCTAAAGGAATATTAACATTGTTATTATCTAAAAGTTAGGCAATGGCAATTTATCTGAGGATAAATAGGGCTTGGAAATTAGGTAACTGAGTTTTTTTCTGTGGGCCTATGTGATATCTCCCTGTAAAATCATAAAATGAATGCATTTTTGAAGAACAAAGCAGTTTCTTTAAACCACATGCCCTGTGGCCACAAATGTGCACAGACGGTTGCTTTGTGTCGCTTTAGAAGCACTAAGCTCACAGAAGGCTTTGAGATGAGATCACCCACACACAGATACAGACAGACTCACACTTGCACACACAAACACAGACAGTAGAGTGTATTATCTTACTACTGATCTCTTACCAACAGGCTTTTTTTTTTTTTTAAAGATGTGACTGTGTTGTACAGGCTACATCAGTTACTTCAAGTAATGAGGCAGCCGCAGTGAAATTTCAGTTTCTCTGTGTCTCCCTTTTAAGTTTAGACAACTTTGTTATGATGTGTCCTCAATTAACCTGACTTAAGTTAACATGCAGGCAATTTTAGCTTTCATGTAGACCTAACAGACAGAATTACACATTTTAAACAATAAAAGGAGAAAATTAATACTCATATCTTATAGTTTGGTGAGGATATCTTAGCTGCCATTCACTGAATTACAATAGGCTAAATCTAGAGCCAAGCTAACAGCTTTGTTGCTTCTATTGCACAGTTGTAGAACGAGCTAAATGCTAATGCTCGCTAACAGGTTTTTCAGTTTAGAGTTAAGCATGCTAACATTTGCAGATTAACATCAAACACAAATTAGGCTACAGCTAAAGATGATGGGATTAGCACTTGTTTAAGGTTAGCTTGTTAACGTTTGACAAAAGAAATGCTAAAGCTAACAAGAATGTCATAATTTTGGGATGTTTTTTTTGTCTGGTGTGTTGGTATGCTAACATACCATCTAATTCACTTAGCGTGGTAGTATCTTACAGTTACAACCTGCAAAGTTTATGCAAATCGTAAATTAATTAACAGGTTTTGACTATCTTTTGTGTCGGTCATGTTTCTGATGATACCATGTCTGTCAGCTAAACAGGTTATGTACTAGTTGTTTTATTTTCTTAATTGTTGCTCTGAGCTGAGGGGTGCTTCAGTCCAAAAACACGCTGTTTCTTTGGACACCAGATAAATGTAAGGTCAAAACATAATAGGCTATATCAAACATTTTCACTCAGGTCCAAATAAAAGCATCTCATTGGCATCTATGTGAATTTTTAGTTTCCCCCTCGCAAACATTATGACATCTGGTGCTTTTGTATTGATGAGCTGTTGACTCAAATCACAACACTCAGAGGATCGTCGATTGACGATCAAAGGTCAAAGGTCGAGGTTGAGTCAAAGGTCAACATTTAAATCATGGATGCGGATATTATTAATGCACCTGGAAGGAGTAACTTCCCTTTAATAGTAGGCTATGTAGTGTCATTACATTATTTACTTCACTGTTTCAGTTCCCATAGTCAAATTTAAAAGTAGAGGCTACATAACAATCTTCCTTAAATCAGTCAAGTCCTCTAAATATCTTACTGGAAGCCACACAGCGAGGCTGAAGGGATATCTGTTCCAGCACATGATAGTCTTTGATTAATTAATTAGCAGCAAATTCAGGGCTGTTGTTTTAGCCTCCACAGAGACGATCTGAGTAAATGCTGAATCACTGATGAGGGAAAAAACGTACTCTTAAAGCTTCAGGTAAGATCTTTGTGAAGGTGAAAAAAAAGCACTAAGTGACTGGTGTCAAACTGGTTATTACAGGTTTCTACATCACAACCGTTTTGAATCCAGATTCTTGCTTAGAAAAGAGAAAAAAAGCTCTGAGTGCTTGTTTTCTCCAGGAATAAAAGCTTTGGAGTGTCCTTCGCCTCTCCCTGATCCCCCCTCTTGTCATTCCTCTGCCTCCTCTTTTATTTCCCCCCCACCCTTCACCACCAGCAGGCAAACACCTATACCTGAACTCAGGTTTCTCCTTACGTTTCAGGTGGACGGGAGGGGGTGAGTAGAGTTGCTGGAAGGGAGGGGGGCTGGTTTAAGTGGTCACACTCAGGCGGTCAGCTGAAGGAGGACACTACACTTGATCACCTGACCTCACTCCAGTGGCATTGGTTTCACGGCTGTGCCACAGGAATGTGGAGAGCGCTCTTCTCAGGAAGGAGAAAGAAGAGCCATGTCATAAACATGTACCAAAAACTCCACAACAATGAGAGATAAGGTGAGGTACCTGATGTAGGAGAAGGGTGGTGGAGAGGGTGAGAGGCAGGAGCCCTGATCCACGTCAAGCTATAGAACAGATAAGATGAGCCAGACAATACAGCCTTTGTCATGTGATCAGGGTGGGCTGATATTCCCACACTGATCAAGAGTGGGTGCAGGGAGACGGTGGGTGGGGGCAACAACAGGTGGATTTCACAGATAGACAGAGTCTTTGATGGCACAGCCGCCCTCCACCAGGTGAAGGAAGGAGGCCAGACTCACCAGCCTTTAATTATTCATCCCCTCAGTCAATTATTAAAGTATTTGTCTGGTGATTACCTCCTTCCTTTGTGGGGTAAGAAAACAATATTTACAATTGCAGCTCTTCTGAGGCCAGATGCTCTGAGAAATGATTAGCCTCATCCTATAGCGGCATGTTAGTCTTAAATTGCTTCTACCTTTAACACAAAAATAATCTGATTTAAGTATGCCAATTAACCATATTTACACAGCAGCAATCTTCACTGGAAAAAAGAAAACAGGTAGGCTTCAAAGGGAAGCATATACATGAATAACTTACAGGTTTAATGAAATCAAAATAGATGCTTTATAGAGACATTCCTCTAACAAAGGCTGTCAACATTTGTAATGTTAAACTTTGGATACCTTTGCAGCCAGCCAAGTGGACACTCAAGGAACTTCATTTTTTGGTACTTCCCCATTGGCTTCCTTTTTCCAACAGCAGAGGTTTAGACATGTTACATCACTGCTTCCTCATAAGGCAACTGCAAAGATTGTGAAAATGTTGGTGGCAATATGTCAAACTAAAAGATTTTAAATAACAGGGCTATGAAAGTATCAAAATGTTTAGGAAAACAGTATGATAACATTTCTCTGCATATGATTTGAGCTTAAGGTTTGTTATATTGAATGACCTTTAAAGATTCAATGAATTGAGGGAAGGCCAAAGGTCGTTATGCTTCACAGCAGTGGCAGCTAGACTGAAGTGTTAGACTTAGAGCAAGAAACCTAAATTATGTGGGAAACAGTGACATGCAACGAATTCTGCTGACAATGTTCCCCTTTTTTAAAGAATTACTTTGGCTCTTTTTTATCCCAAGTAGGACCTAAAAGAGCGTCACCTTGTCCCAAATGAGCCACAGGTTGAGGATCACTGCTATAGAGAGTACAAGAGGTCTGAGTTGACAAGCCCAGCTACAGATTTCACAAGGCTTTCAAAAAACAAGCACAGGGCATATGCAAGCTTTGTTTTCTGTAACAATACTCCAACACATTGAAACAAAGCCCATGTAAATTGAAAGGCAGCCACATATTAGGCTGAATAACAAGATTCTATAGCCTACACTACCTAAAGCAGGTAGGATTGAGAAAATGTATTAAAGCCCAGAGTGGCGATTGATGGCATTACTCGTTTTTTCATAAAAACCCCACCATCACACTTTTCTCAGCAAGCAAATAACGATGTCAATGTTTTACTTACAAGTTAAAGCTTTATTGGACTTACAAAATTTAAATTCTAAAAGCACACAAATCGTTAGACGAAACTTTTCAGACTGGTTTACAATCACGTTAGTTGTCAAGTATTCATTTGTTTTACATTTTTTAGAGTGCAAAGCGGGCATTCGGGTTACCAGCGACCTTGGTCCCACCTCACACAGGACGCCAGCATCAATTACACCAGTGTGTTTGTAAAAAAAAAAAAAAGAAAAAAAAGGGGGAATTTCCATAGTCCAGAGGGCCCCTGCACCGGCTGCCAGACTTTGGCGCAGTGTCCCCGGTTCGTGCGTAAAACGCTCCTTTCAAATAAATCCACACAAGGGACATGCAAATACTACTTCTGTGAAATCCAAAATGCGTTGTGAGATAGGTGATTTTTAAAGGAACTGCGCTTAAAATGCGTTGCGTTTCCAGTCCCGGGGGCCGCCGGCGATGCGTGTGCAAGGCGCCGCCATCAATCCGGTCATTAGGACCAGCTGTAGAGGAGAGAAGCAGCCACAGCCACCGGGAGCAGCAGCGTGAAGGCCTCGGTCCGCCCGCAGCCGCCTTTAGGCGTCGGCTTGTTCACTGAGACGGTGGGCATGCTAGTGTTCATGGAGACTGTGGTGTTCTGCGCCTGGACCACCTGCAGCAGAAAGACCATAACTAGTGTGTAACAGGTAGGCTTCAAACTTCAGAGCAGATTATAATGCAAGCAACATGTCAGTGATGAACAGCTCCCAGCAGACGTACAGTTTGTGAAATTAATTATAACACTTAAAAAACCCAGCATAAATCACATAAATCCTAGCATAAACTGCGTGTACTACATCCGGGACCAAACAAAGTTCAAGCTCTTCAGGGTTGCTTTCAGATTAAATTTATGTCAGTTTTTAAAATGTTTTTCATATAAGCTCCAAAGAAAAACCTGAAAGCCACTAACTAACAGCTGAATTAAATATAAAATTAAGAACACCAGTTAAGCTACATAAGCGATTGTTAGAGAGAAGTTACAATTTTTGACAACGCGTTGAAAACAAATAAAATAGGGGATAAATCTCACCTGTGTTGTGATAAAGAGGAGAGCCAGCAGGAAAAATCCCAGGTGAGCTAGACACATCTTGTTCATTTTGGCGTTGAGTGTGGACAAACAGTAGGCTCGCTGCTTTCTGCTCAGGTCGGTGTTCAGTGAGGAGATGGATGAGACGGGAGATGCTGCTGCACTTTTTATACACTCCATGACGTCACCAGCCACTCAATACCACCTGCTGCAACCATGCTGAATTCAGGTGCTGTTGGAAATATAGCATTAGCTAGAATAAGCAACTCTTATAGGCTATCCTAGAAACAATCTCACCTCCCTTATTGAAGTTAAAGTTTGAGAGATAAAATCAGCACTCATTATGAAATAAATGATCATGGTGCACTTACATGTTTGTACATATAAAACGTTTTTTAAATTGAAAAGTTCTGTTGCACAATATTAGGACACTAATGTTGGTAGTTTACAAGTTGAGAACTACACCTATAGGCTTTTATAAATTATAATAATTTAAACTTGTAATTTCAAGTTTAAACTGCCGTACAAACAATTGAGAATAATAATTAAAATGATAAACAGTGAATAACGAGAAGCCTACACTTTTGGTTAAAACTTTAAAATGAAGCAGCTTGAACCAACAACTGTTCTATCATATTTAGGCTTTGTTTTGATACCTTGCACTTGTATATTCATAAAAGTAAAAGAATCATAGACTATGAGAAAATAACAGTGTATGAGTTCATATTATGGTGGATAAATATCGCCCTCTAGCGGCCGCATGTGTCGTATTACACATACTTGTCAAAGCGAGTGACTGAGTATTGTCCCATGTAGATATCCGTCGTTGTCCTCCCTACAATTCCTTCCGGTGAAACACAACATTGCAAGGAGGCGGACTATGACAGCGAAGTAGCTGCAAAGTGTCACCACTAAACAACGGAACATTTTTACAGGACTTCTAGTTTCGCTCGGCCACACAGCTACCTCTCTTCTCCATGCTGCTGTGCCGGGTGTCGGCTGTAGGTCAGACGCTAGCGAGATGGGGCCGGAGGTCACAGCGGCGAGGCGGCCTCCTCCTCCACCGTGCTGTCTCCTTCAGCTCCAGCCGCTGTCACGGGGTGAGCTCCGGAGAAGAGAACGGCTCTGCTCAGGGACTGTACCGGGACACAGTGCTCCTCCCCCGGAGTGATTTCCCCATGAATCTGACCGGACAGAAGTTACTGGACCGAGAAGTCCAGATACAGAAGGTACGATACTCCACTCAGATAAATGCCAATTTAAACTTTATGTGTTCGTAGACAGCTTGAAATGTATTAAAGATCATGAACTTAATATTATTGTTTTTATTTGGAATTCAGTCACCATTTCGGCATGCATTACATGATTCAAGGGTGGTTTATTAATTCCCCTCATGGCTGACACATTACTGAAATGTCTTAATTTGAAGAGTTGACATGTAGATAAGTGAATAACTTCCCTCCAGATGTTCTTGCATGTGCATATTTAAGCACTGTTGCAGATAGGTAACAGTATAATGCTGTTTACTTTCTTTTGGACATACACATGTGAATGCTGTTTACTGTTGCAGGAGTGTGGATTTGCAGATTTGTACTCCTGGCAGAGGGAGAGGAAGGCAAAGAAAGAGTTCTGTCTCCATGATGGACCCCCGTATGCCAATGGAGACCCTCATGTTGGACATGCACTGAACAAGGTAATCAGTACTTGAATGTTTTGGTTATTTCCTTCAGTTGTGGCCCAGCTCTAACAAATATTAGTACCCTGCAAAAAAATAATTATTCAATGAACTCTATCTTCTTTTATCCAGATCCTGAAAGATATCCGTAACCGTTTTGAGATTCTGCGGGGGCGGCAGGTTCACTACATACCGGGCTGGGACTGCCACGGCCTTCCCATTGAGCTTAAGGCTCTGGGGGAGTTGGGGACCAGCAGCCTTGGACCACTTCAGATAAGACACAAAGGTAAAGTACTAGAGCAGGAGAGAAAGCTGAATGAAGCTACCCGGGGCCTTTTAAGATTTACACCTGCTCTTATGTGTTTGTTTTCATCTCATGCAGCGCGGGCGTTTGCAGAGGGGGCCATAGCTCGTCAGAAAGCTGCTTTCCAGCGCTGGGGGGTGGTGGCAGACTGGGACCAGTGCTACTACACCTTTGACGGAGCGTATGAAGCCGCTCAGCTGAAAGTCTTTCAGGAGATGCACAGCAAGGTGAGCTGAGATGTGCTTCTCAATTTCTGTCCGGACTGAATAGAACCAATAACGATGAACTACATCTTTGTGATGAAACTGATACAGTAATGTTAAAGATGATGTTGGATATGGTGAGAAACTTTGGACTTTTTAACTCTTTGGATGCAGCCAACAGCCAATCACACGTCAGGAATGGCAACAACAGCCAGTTGGTCTGCATATTTTTGCTCAGCACTAAAAGCCATTGTTTTAACTGCCTGTTAAGCAAGTGGAAGAGAGAACTTAAATAAGTGGAACTAGGGATACAAAAGTGACTGTGAAGTGAACTCAAAAGATGAAGAAATGGTTGGCAAAAACTCCTGATTTGATATCACGTATATGAACCTTTTCAGCAGCTCGACAAGAGACCACTCACTTTACATCCTGTGTTTACTGAATAACTCCAGAGAGAGACCCCACATTTAACCTGCCTTATTTATCTTGGTAGTGTTCTGTTCTGTTTTGGAGAGAAGGATGCCTCTGGGATAGTTTGGCTTTCCATAAAAAGCCTCGTAAACGATGAAAACTGAAGGAATCCAAAGACAAAAAGAAGCTGCGTTTTCTAGAAACAATCTGAGCCGCTGTGAGCTGCAGCTCGGCTCACAGCTGCTGATGTCTCGTCTCCTTTGAAAAGCATTAGACGGACATTTGATTGAAATGTGAAACTTCTTTGTTTTATTGTTTTCACTAGCTTTACTATAATATTTAAAGAATACAGCCTTAAAATGTTTCGTAGAATATGTTAAATAAAAAACAATACATTGAAGTTTTCAGTCATCAGACCTTATTAAATTATCACTTAAACTGGAAACTTAATTAAATCATAAACTGAGATAAACACCAGTTTAGATCAATATGAAGAAAGACAGTTAAGTCGTACTTTTTTTATAACATGCTTGATGGTGGTATCGTGGCTGAATTTTATTTTCAGTGACTAAAACAATCTGACTAGTGTTTTTAAATTGATCGCCTAACATATGTATTTATTGCTCTGTTCCTCAGGGGTTCATCTACCAGGACTACAAGCC
Organism: Labrus mixtus; assembly: GCF_963584025.1. NCBI lineage: Eukaryota > Metazoa > Chordata > Actinopteri > Labriformes > Labridae > Labrus > Labrus mixtus. Next base: position 4,619,146 of record NC_083629.1, on the reverse strand, counting down.
GATCTTCTGGTCTCCTTCCTCGAGGTACTGAGTTAGCATGCTTTCTGCAGAGATCACTGCAAAGGAGGCATCATTGTTTTTAAACTAATTATTTTCTGAGCTGAGCACACTGTAAATAAAACCAGAATGTGATGGACCCATATTTGAATAAAAACAGTACAGATGAGATAACATGACACATTTTGAAACTAAGGCCCCATGTACACCTAGCGTTTTTTTTTTCTCAGCACCAGCTTCTTTTTTTCAGTTGCTTTCAATGGGTAGAGAGAAAGTGGCTGTCTGGATGTAAAGCGCAGCGCCCAGCGCCTTACTTTAGAAGCGCTCTCGTTTTTGTGCGGTCGCTCCGAGTGCTTAAATTGAATATCTTTTAACTTTTCAGAAAGGCGCATCTTTTCAAAATGAATGATATCCCCTGTATTTAAAAAAAAAACAAAAAAAAACAGGATCTCAAATGTAAAACATGCAGTAAAAAGTAACGGAGCCGTGTCAATCGACAGCAGCTGTTGTCAACAAACTGTTGTCATAGAGACGGGACGGCTGTGCAGCACTTTTTTTCTCAGAGTACAAATGCATCATGCAGACACGCCGGAGCGTACAGCCAGCCTTATCACACTCTGCAGGCATTAAAACAGCATGGCTCTGGAGTTCAAACATGTCCAGGTGATTAACTGAGACCTCCTTCAGTCCTGAAATCCTACATTAAGGAAGAATGTGAAAACATTCCTCTCTCAGAATGACAGAAACTGGTCTCCCCGGTTCCCAAAAGAGTCTCACAGTCGTGTCGTTAAAAGAAGAAGTGATGGTACATGAGTGGTTATAACATGATGCTGTCCCAACTTTGTGAGACGTGTTGCTTGATTCTAACTCATGATGGGTTTATCATTCTCCCAAAACAATGAACACATTTCAATTTAAACATTTGATATATGTTGCCTTTATTTAAGTTTTTAAGTATTTAAGTTATTTGTAGGGCCTTTTTTTCTTTATTGGATTGGACATCTGAGAGAGACAGGAAATGTTGGGAGGAGAGAGTCAGGGATGATGTGTAGATCTGAACCCAGAGTCGCTTTGACGAGGACCATAGCCTCTGTACATGGGGCGTGCAACACAACCGCTAGGCTGTCGGCGCCCCTGATGTATGTCTTTGTCTTTGTACCATTTTCAGTCAAATATGGGGTTCCAATGTTTTGCACCTCATTACCTCATGTTTTTCTCCCTTCTAGTTTACACAGTGTCCTCACTTTTGTGTAAACAGGGTTGTATAATAACTTTCTGTGTGATTGATGCATTACTCCCGGCTCTCTTGTCTGTTTTAGAACGGCTCTAGCAGAGGCGGAGTTGGAGTACAACCCTGAGCACGTGAGCAGAGCCGTCTACACCACGTTCCCCATGAGCACTCTGCCGCCTAACATAGCCTCAGAAGCAGGTGATACAAAGACACACAAACCCAATCAGAACCAAACCTCTCTGTGTGAGCAACCTCTTAATAATGTGTGTGTGTGTGTGTGTGTGTGTGTGTGTGTGTGTGTGTGTGTGTGTGTGTGTGTGTGTGTGTGTGTGTGTGTGTGTGTGTGTGTGTGTGTGTGTGTGTGTGTGTGTGTGTGTGTGTGTGTGTGTGTGTGTGTGTGTGTGTGTGTGTGTGTGTGTGTGTGTGTGTGTGTGTGTGTGTGTGTGTGTGTGTGTGTGTGTGTGTGTGTGTGTGTGTGTGTGTGTGTGTGTGTGTGTGTGTGTGTGTGGTTTGCATACCTCAGCTGATGTAGAGAGTGTCTCTGTGTTGGTGTGGACCACCCAGCCATGGACCATTCCTGCAAACCAGGCGGTCTGCTTCATGCCCAACGCACAGTGAGTACTCACATCGTACAGAATACATTAAAGACACAGAGCTCTACTTCCCTTACGACTCAATACAAGACTTCTGAGGCAGATGCTGATTCAATATTTGACGAGTGTTGTTTGGTGTTTTCAGGTATTCTCTTGTGAAGCGAGCAGACAACTCTCAGGTGCTTTTAGTGGCAACAGAGCGTACAGCCAGCATGTCAGCACTGCTTGGTACAGAGCTGGAGACTGTACACACATTCACAGGTAATACTTATATATACACACACACACACACACACAGCAGTGTGTCATACTTGTAACTATTTACCCTCTCCTTCTCTTCAAGGCTCGCAGCTGGAGGCGGGGATCTGCAAACATCCCACAATTCCTGACAAGGAAGTGCCGCTGTTGCCGGCCAATCATGTGACGATGGGAAAAGGAACGGGATTGGTCCACACAGCGCCGGCTCATGGCATGGATGATTACAGCGTGGCCTCTCAGTTTAAACTGTCTGTGGTAGGATCTGAAACATAATCAATACATTCAACATTAAAGGAAAAACATGATCCAGATGACATAGTTCAATATACTTGTGTGTGTGTGTGTGTGTGTGTGTGTGTGTGTGTGTGTGTGTGTGTTTCTCCTACCAAAGGAGTGTATGGTCGATGAAGACGGAAAGTTCACTGAACTGGCTGGCTCTGAGCTGCAGAATCTGTCTGTAATGACAGAAGGCACAGACAAAGGTAGAGCATAGAGTTACATGCACATTTTATTTTCTCTTAAAGATGTGTGAAGGGACTTTGATTGGTTGTACTGTTTTTTTTATTTTTTAAAGTTTGGATCTATAATTTTGTCCTCTTTCTTCTTGTGCTTGTGAAATCCCCTTCCTGGCCTGTGTCAGTGATTTCCATGCTGAAGGAGTGTGGGGCTCTGGTGAAGGAGGAGCAGTGTGTCCACAGTTACCCGTACGACTGGAGGACTAAACAGCCTGTGGTCATCAGGCCCAGCAAACAGTGGTTCATCAACACAGCCTCGCTTAAAGACAAGGCCAAGGTAAAGCTTAAATAGGAGTTAAATAGAATAAAGTCCTATCCTCACAAACAGAACATGCATTTTCCTTCCTTTCATGTTTGTATTGCAAAGATGGCGCTCTGCTAACTCAGCATTAACGCTGTTTGTGTGTTTTTTCCAGGAGGCTCTGCAGAAGGTGCGCATTTTGCCAGAGTCGGCTCGGAGCAGCCTGCTGGCCATGTTGGACAGACGGACCTACTGGTGCATCTCCAGACAGAGAAGCTGGGGGGTCCCGATCCCAGTCTTCTACCACAAAGAGACTGGAGAGGCTCTCATCAACAAGTAAGCTGAAACACACATGTACACTGACAGGTTTGTGCACATGCTTGGATTCACACAAAAACTATTCCCTCACATTTGTCTCTGTCCTCTGCAGACACACTGTGTCCCATGTTGCACAGCTCTTCAAAGAAAAGGGAAGTGACTGCTGGTGGGAGCTTCCTGTTGAGACGTTGCTACCAGCAGAGGTGCTTAAGAAGGTGAGTAGAGAACTTTGTGTATTAGTGTGTTTGTGAGATTAAAAGGGGAATCCCAAGTTTTTTTGTTTTTTTTTTAAATACCTGGTCTTATTTTAACATTTACTGGGATTTAAATAATTAATAATATGTGAAACAGACACACGAGCTGCTGTGATGACTTGCATAAAAACGAGAAGACAAATGTGCCTGATCAATGTGCGTTAAGTAAAAGTGGTTGATTTTACCTCTGACAGGATTAAGTCGTTTTCACACATGCACACCTGAAATTCTTTAGAGAAATTTTACAAGGTGGCTGGCAGGACATTTTCCAGATAGTCGGGGTGTTAGCGTTCACACATGCAGCTCACCCCAAAAATAGTTTTGTGCATTAGTGAATAGTGCTTCAGGTTGTTATTCAAGAGTCTGGAAACTAGACGGAGAGGATCACTATGGAGGTCTACTTTTTAAATAGTGCAATGCTTTTTTTTTTTAAAACTAGAAACAGCCTTTAAACTGCTCCTCAGAGCCACCACACTCCATTGACAAAATCTGTATTTTTACCGTGCAGAACGAGTGGTTTGCTGGACCAATGTGACCTCGATCGGTTATTTCTGTTAAACAAAAAACAAAACAAATCAGCACTTGGTCCAAACTGTTGCTGCTTCGTGTGTCTTATTCAGAGTAAAGCTGGCCCAGTGACCGACTACGTCTGTGGAGAAGATGTTCTCGACATCTGGTTCGACAGCGGAGCGTCGTGGGCGGCTGTCCTAGAAGGTACCGTCTCTTTAATCTGTCTCATCATGTAAACCTCAGGAGCTCTAAATGATGTGGTTCAAACAGCCCTGTATGAAACTTTGTACATTCTGATCAGTTTCTCTCTAATCTAGGAGAAAGAGGTGGCTTTGTGTAAGTGTATGTGATGATGTTCACACTTCTCTCTCTCCACTGACACTCAGTAGGTGAGCTGACGGATGAGCAGCTCTTAATTCTTCAGCTCACTTCAGTGAAAGTCGACTTCACCAGCTTTCAAACGGCCTTTAATTAGGTCACCGCGTTCATTAGTTTTATTGCAGAGAAAGCTTCTTACACCTGCTTTAGAAAGACCACCAATCAAATCTGTTTGTTGAGTGTGATGTTAGCACAAGCTGGGGTTTGCTGACTACACACCTGGATTAAGCTGTCTCAGCAAACAGCACCGCTCACATCGTGCTGCACTGAAGCAAGATGTTATAAATACACGTTTAGCTGTTTGGTTGAATTCTTATGAAGCAAGTGCTGGTTTATAGGATAGGGCAGGTTTTAGTGCTTCTCTGTCTCATTTAGTTTCCTACAGATGAGGCGCTGGTGGGCCGGTGGTTAGTTTGTTACCCCATGTACGGAGGCTGAAACCCTCAGGACTGTGGTCCAGGTTCAGGTCTGACCTGTGGCTCCTTTCCCACATGTCATTCATGAGCCTCTCTTTCTACCTTAAAAAAATAAAATCCTACAGATATTTCAGTTTTCCTACTGACATGACATACTTACAAATATTCGATCCAAACTGCTTCACATAGCAAAACTTAAAAATAAAAACTCAATTTCAACAATATAAATTCAACCAATGTAAGTCAAATAAGAGAAAATAAGTTCTGAGGCTGAAAATATTGTCAAACCACTGATTGAACCTGGGGCAGAACATTACTCTAAATCAGGCTACAGCATGCTAACACACAAGGGGAATATTATCAGCCTTACATCGCTTAAGCAATTAAATATTTGCATTGATTTTCAGAGCACTTTGGTACATGACATTAGGAGTGAAGTCTTGACAGCTGCTCTGCCTCCAGCTTCACAGAGCAGCTGTCATAGCTGAACACTCTTCCTCTTGACTGAATGATTTGTTCAATTGGTTTTTGTTGTCGTCACTTCCAGAGGAGAAGGAGGAAGACTCTGAAGAGCCTGAGTCACCGCTCAGCTGGCTCCCCGCTCCGCTCCGCAAACCTCTGGTTGCAGGTTATAAGATAAAAAAAAAACCTTCTACTGTGGTCGACACAGCAACTCTTTGGTCCTCTGTGTTTGTGTTTCAGAAGCTTTGACTCGTACTGTTCTGTCTTCTCCTGCTCATACCTCCTCTGTTTGCCTTCAAATGCTCTTGGTTATTTGGCATGTGAACTCTTGTGAAGTCAGTTCAGTAAACTCTGAGGAATATTTAAGAATAAAACACCTGGAAGAAGGAGATTGAAGGGGACTCTTCAAGTCAGCATGAATCTGGACTCCTGTCTGTCCCCCTTCTCTCTTTGTCTCTCTCTTTTGCACGCAGGATGTATACACAGCGCCTGGCTTTAGAGCACACTGTGGCTGTTTGCTTCTTTTTCAGGAAAAACTCCCCACACACTTCTCTCTTCTCTCTGCGATGTCTTCGGGTTGACAGCTTACATGAAAAACAAATTGCCTGCCTACGTGGAAGTAGACTAAACAGGGATTTTAACGGTCACCTTCGAGGGTTGTCATTGCAGAAAATGTTGTTTCAATGTAACGTCTAACCCTGGCTGCTCTCTCTTTCTCTCTCTCTTTTCCAGACATTTCTTTTCTCTGAGACACACTAACTATGTCACCTTTTATACTTTGACTGGAGTCTACATGTGACTTATTATATTCCCCTCTTTCCTCTCCTTCACCCAGAGACTGACTCCAGGGCAGATGCATACGTTGAAGGGAAGGACCAGATTGGAGGATGGTTCCAGTCCTCGCTGCTCACAAGTGTTGCAGTCAGTAACAAAGCTCCTTACAAGTGAGTGTCTCATCACGACCCTGCGTTTAACAAAAAGTCTTAATGACTGAAAAGAACTCTGGATCAGATAGGTTCAGTTTGGGGAAGTACCTTGATATCTCTTTTAAAATAGACTCCTATTCCACTTGAAATTCTTCTTTAAAGCCTAATAATAATCATAATATAAATATATTTTTTATTAGATCAGAGAAGTGATGGGAAAATAAATGAGATGCCCTGCATTATCCACAGGGGCAGCAAAAACATTTCCCCACTGTTACCTCAACCAGAAAACAAGTTGAAATGACATTTCTGTCTTTGCCAAATTCACATTTTAAAGGTCATGTACTGGTAATATTCTCCTTTTCAACCGGTTTCAATAAGTCTCAGAACTCCCCAAAACATGTGTGTGAAGTTTCTTGTTTTAAATCCACTCTGATCCTGTATTTGATCATGTCTATAAACCCCTCTATTTCAGCCCTGCTCAGAACAGGCTGTTTCTGTGTCTGTACCTTTAAATATGTAAATGAGCTGTGTCTGACCACGCCCCCTCTCTGGAAGGGCTTGAGTGTACTCAGGCTTTCTCGCTCCATGTCCTCTTGTTTACGGTGAGAAGGCAGACTCAGAGGGCAGAACAAACACCTAGCTGTGGGAGTGTCACCCACCTGGGGGAGGGGCTACTGCTCTTTGTGATGTCATGAAGGGAAAATCTCCAAACAGCCTGTTTGAGCACACATTTTCTGAAAAGTGGAACAGGCAAAAGATGGAGAGGATGGACTTTTCTCATCATTGGGGGGTTTGTAGACGGACTAGGGACACATATTAGTGTTTGAAAAACATGGTGAAGTTTATTATGCATCATATGTGACCTTTAAATCTACATCTCCCCTTACGTGAACTTAAGTGAAAAAATGTAATTGTTATCTGATATATGAAGTTGACAGTGTGTGTTTGTGTGTGTGTTTGTGTGTAGGTCTCTGGTGGTTCATGGCTTTGCTGTAAGTGAGAAAGGAGAGAAGATGTCCAAGTCTGTGGGTAACGTTGTGGATCCTGATGAAGTCATTAATGGAGGGAAGGTACGATCAGATCACAGAAACTGTTCCCCTCTGAGTTACTGTCCTGTGACTTTTTTCTAGTTATGCGTCTCTTGTCTCTGGTGTTTCTCAGGACCCCAGTAGGCCAGCGTATGGGGCAGACGTGCTGCGTTGGTGGGTGGCCGAGTCAAACGTCTTCTCAGAGGTTCAGATCGGACCCTCCGCTCTCAACTCAGCCAGAGAGAGCATCGGCAAGGTACGAGTGCGGTCAACACCTGGAGCAGGTGACTTTTTTGGTTTGTCTATGAATGATAAATCTCAGCTTCCTCACTCGGCCCTCTGTTTGTCTCTCCAGTTGAGGAAGACTCTGAAGTTCCTGCTCGGTAACCTGCAGGGCTTCGACCCCCGAGTTCAGGCTGTGGACCCCAAAGAGATGCACTACATCGATCAGTACATGTTGCACCTGCTCCGTGATTACAGCATCAAGGTGTGTTTAGGTGTATTCCTCCTACATCCAAACCCCAGCTGTGACTGAAATACGACTACCTGTATAAGCTAAAGCCTAAAGAGTCAGTGCTTGCTTGTATTTGCAGGTGACGGACGCCTACAGTGAGTTTGATGCTGGAAGGGTTATCCGTATCCTCCAAGCCTTCATGTCCAGAGACCTCTCCCGCTTTTACTTCAGCATCATCAAAGACCGGTAAAGAGTTTCAAAAAGATCAAATCTACACCTGCCACACTTTGTTTGGCTGTAATTGTGTTTGTGAACGTCTTTACTTTTTTTAACCCTGGCCCTGTTTCTACATGTTTTGGTGTTTAAATGATCAGTAGACTCAAAGGTTTTTGAATTGCTCCAGGAGCGGTTTTTAACTGGCAGCGACAAAACTTGCTTTAATGGCTGCAAGCTAATCCTGCAGGGCCAGCACCCCCCCCCCCCCCATCAACGTATGACCACCAAAAGTGTTTTTTTTACTTCCTACAGGCTCAGATTTGTTTGCAAAGTGTCAAAGATCATCTCAGAAAGGATCCCTACAAAGAAGCAGCCATAATCTTCATCAAGATATACTGCACATCAGAGTCCTCATCTGTCTCTCGTCTTATCTATTTCTTAATTTCTGACTTTTTTCTCGATCAGGTTGTACTGTGATCCAGAGGACTCTTTGGGCAGGAGATCATGTCAGACTGTTTTAGAGGAAATTCTGGATGGAGTCACCAGGTCCATAGCTCCCATTCTTCCACATCTAGCTGAAGAGGTCTTTCTACACGCACCAGGACATGATGGTATGAGCCTGTTGTTTTAGTCACGTCAGAATGCCGAGGTCAGCCCTTTTTACAAAAGTATAAACAAAACTCTGATTGTTTCTGTAGAAGGGGAGACGTTATTCAAGAGCGGCTGGGTCAAAAGCAGCTCGGTGTGGAGGAGACCAGGATTGGAGGAGGCGGTGGAGGGGGCGTGTGCCATCAGGGACTCCTTCCTGTCGTCCATACCGGGGAAAAATGCGGCTCAGTACGACCTCACCGTCGCCATTGAGCCCGGTCTGCTGTTTGAACTCATGGAGGTAAATGTTTGAATACTTGTTCAACAAAAGACACAACGGGAATAACTTGATCTGTACAAATGTTGAAGCAATTTACGGAGCCTTTAAAAATGTTCTCCTTGAATTTTCCTCTCAGTCTCTCCAGGAGGAACCGACCTCCACCTCCTCACAGCTGGTCGAGCTGATGATGGTGGCGCGGGTCAACCTGACCAGCGAGCTGCCCAGAGACCTTCCCCACGATGCCGTCCTGAGCCACGGCACCTTCCTCATCAACCTGGAGGGTGAGACACGTTGCTGATGTTAAATGAAGTGTTTGATTTTGGATTAGACCTTTCTCACAGCAGACATTTCCACCTGATGTTGGTAAAAACATTACCAGTGTCAGGACTCAGTGACCTTGTTTGTACTGACATTTCTTTTGTAAATGCTAAGAAGGGAATTTAGTCAAGGTTAAACACGAAGCGAGCAATCTATGGGCTGGACCTTATGGCATCCTCTGGTGTTGAAAATGAAACATCAGGATCATGATGCTTCATCACAATGATGAATAATGAAGAGGGTCTATTATAACAATGAGGAAAAGCATGTAACTGAGTGTGTGTTCATGTGTGTGTGTGTCCCTTCAGGTGGTGTGATCCGTGAGGACAGTGCTTACAGTATAGCAGTAGTACCCACCTCGGCCTCCCGGTGCCCACGATGCCGCCGTTACACCGCCAAGTCAGCGGACTGCCCGTGTCCGCGCTGCCAGGGCATCATCTCACCGCCTCAGACAAATCAGTGATGACCTGTCACCGTGACAACCAGCAAACACCACCTGGGCCTGCATATTGACCAGCTTTTCTTTTTTTTTTTTTTTTTACAATCCTCGTCTCCATGAGCTGAGTGATGTGGAACGGACAGTTTTCTCGTTATTTGGCACTTCCTGCTTTAACAGCGCAGAGCTTTGATTGGGAGAGAACGGCCTTTAAATGCATTTAACATACGGCTCTGAATTGTGCTTCACTGTTCTCATGCACTTACACACTTTCCTAGAACAGCCGAACTGTAAGTCCAAAAAGGTCCAGGGCGGCCGCTGTCACTTGCCTGAGACCTGAATGTGCAGGTTATACATAGAAATCCAAACGCAGCATGCGCGAGGTCGTTTACTGTAAATAGGATCGGGAAGATATTGACTAGAAGAGGAGGTTTATCAGTTAATGTTTTTTTAAATGTGTGGATGGAAAAGCAATTTACTGCATGGAGTGTCACTGTGTGACAGCTGCAGAGGATTTATTTGGGTTGTGGGTAAGTTGTTTATTTGTTTTATAAATCCTGGTCTCGTTAACTTAAAAACAGATGGTGTATGAAAACGATGTATCCAAAGTATAAATAAATGAAGTTTTATCTCTGAATATACTTTGAGTGTCGACTGAATTACTCTGCACACTTACCTCACACTTCTCTTTAGCAGACCTGCAACAATTATATGATGAAAACAAATCAAACAGCTCCACGTATTCTGATTTCAGATCCTTAGATGTGAGGAGTTGCTGCTTTTTCTCATTTTCTAAATTACAAGTCTTTGGGTTCTTTTACTCGTAGTTTGACATAAGAAATAATTTGAAATAGTATTTTTTTGTATTAATAGACTTTGGTGATTGTGAAGAAGTCCAAAAGACAAAAACAGTTAAAGGCTTTAGTGAAGGTAAACATAGATCATTGGTGATGAAAGTCTCACCTCACCTTAACAAATACAGCTTTTGAGAGAACGCTCCTCCACTGGATCCACCCACTCTATGAAATATAAAATGAAGTTTAATCTCTGAACTTTTGAGTGTTGGCAGAAATAAACTTCTGAATCTCATCACGAGCTGCAATAATTCATAGATTGAAATAAAAAAAACACCAAATATCTTAGAATAGGATTGTTTTTTGTTGTTTTTTTAAGCAAATAATATCAAATGTTTGCTTCAGCTCCTTCATTGTGATGATTTGTAGCTTTTGTAATTCTTCAGTCTTTGGGTTATGAGCTGTTTGACAAAAAGTTGATTGAAAGCTTTTTTGGACTTATGACAACATTTTTTTTTTTTTACTGTAAAAGCTTATGGCTTGAACATAACTGATTATAAAAAACATTGTTACAGGTCTAACATCACCATAACCAACATGTTTGCTTTGAGAAACCTCTTTATTCTGCACTGGACGGGCCCAGTGGGAGCAGCTGGACGCAGGACCACAGAACAGGAGGTGTACAGGCACAGCTTATAAACAACGGTCTATAAATACAAAATAAGGTTCATTTGTCTTTATGTTACATTAGAGGGAGAGCAGGAGGAGAAACAGAAGTCTGATATGGCACAAAGTTAAGGAAACTGAACACTGATGTAGTGGATCAGACTGAAGATGAAGACGAAGAGAAACCATTTCTTAATAACCATCTCCTACTCACACACACATATCCTCCCACGATACTCAATGGTATTAAACTATATTCACAATACATGCATGAACATCTGATGGATTACAAAGAGTTAAAAGCGTTTCCAGTCCATGCATCGATGCTGTCTATGATTATGTTGTGAGGATGAAATGATCTGATTTAAAGAAGCTGAATAACTAAATCTCCATGGCAACAGAGGGTCAGTCGTCGGAGGTGAGGGCCTCCACGGCCTCCAGGAGGTGCAGAGCCAGGCTGTACTGAGCGTGGTTCTCTGGCAGGATCTCAATCAGACGACCGACCAGCCGACTGGTCTGAGGCAGGGGGACCAGAGGGCACCGCAGCTCGCTGGGGTCCTGCAGCACAAAAATACAAAAGAAAATGTTTAGTTCACTCTCTCTTCAGCTGTCCTATCCAATTAAGGCAAGAAATGAAAAATGAGGGTTCTTTCTCAATGTGTGTAATGAGTATTTAAATAATTAATGATATGATCCAGTGGCAGACTGTTTGAATAACTAAAGAAGCTTCACTGAAGGATTTTGTTCTAAAGTTTTCTTTATTGGATAGGACAGCTGAAGATAGACAGGAAGTGTTAGGAGGAGAGAGCAGGGTAAGACATGCAGCAAAGGACAGAGTTTGGTTTTGAACCCACAGCCGCTGTAACGAAGACTACAGCCTCCATACATACGAGCTTCGTAACCGCTAAGCTATCGGCGCCCCAGTTCTGTACTTTTGAAAAACTCCCACTGGAGGACTTGAGGAGCCAAACTGCTTCAAACACTGTTGCAACCGCGGAAATTAAGTAAGATATTTCAGCAGGTAGAGCAAGATTATATGCCAGAATGAAATGACATGGTTCAAAAACATTGTGCGATAGAATCAATCAATCAATTCTATAATCAGCTCAGCAGACCCATGTGAGTAATATATACATAGTGTAAGAACAGTCAGGCCCTCAGTCCTTAGGATTTCTTCTAAACACCTTTCTCTAAACCTGATAACTTTTCCTCAACAGGCTCAAGGAAAAGTGGTGAAAAAACACAAGGGAAGTCATTTTTCTACTCTTTGACTGCAGCTCGGGTCCATTTTTGGTCCTTTAGATTAGTGGTTCTCAACTGGTGGGTCAGGACCCAGAGGTGGGTCGCGAAACCATTTTGAGTGTGTTGTGAATGTGTGCCTTGAAAAAAAAAAAACCGTCTGTGTAGAGTTTATAAACATGTTTTTAGAATCAGTCACGTTTTGTACAGACTGAGGTCCAAACTGCACACATTTCAGCAAATAAATCTGATTGGTAGGAAAATATCTGAAATTTGGGTCGCAACTTTTCCCAGAGGAAGGTGGTGGGTCCTGAGGCTAGACGAGTTGAGAACCTCTGCTTTAGATGTTACCTCTAAACACTGAAACACACAGTCTCAAACAGTTGAGAAATGCTATTTTGGAAGAAAGACTCCTAGAACCAGCGACGAGAGTGAGATGATGTTAATCTGTCGACTCACCATTGCCTTGAGCCATGTGCAGAGTGTTGGAGGCAGGCGGGCCAGCAGCTCCATGGCCGGCTGCGTCTGGCTCTGGCTGTGGAGGAGTGAGTAGCTCAGCCTCTGACCAGTAAGAACCAGCAGCTGGGAGCCCAGCACATCTTTATCTTCCACTTCCATCATCACCTAGGAGATAACCAAGCACTGAGGTCAGCATAAGTCTTTAAGTATGAATCAAGTATGAGTCAAGCTTCTCATACGCTCCTGTACCTCTTCAGCGCGGGGGTCCAGGCCCTGGTTGTAGAGCTCACAGACCAGGTGTCTTTTCAGGATGTCGGGGTTGACCTGTAGGAGGGAGCCCAGCTCCTGACACAGCGAGGGCCACCAGTCAGCCTTAGGGCCATTAGAGGGCAGAGGGGGGGACCCTGAGGCAGAGGCTGAGCTGGAAGGATCGTCTATGGCCTGCACCCAGCCGGTCAGCACCCGCAGGAGGAACTGAGACACAGTAGATAGATCGTGTGAGTGTTTAGTCAATTTTTTTAAGAACCTTCATCTTAACTTTTTTTAATTTAATTAAATTCAGTACCTCCTGCCGTAGAGAGACCAGGCCCGGGTCCATGTCCCCACTGGGCATCAGCTGGATGGTTGTCAGATCTCTGAAGAAAGCATTCTTTCCCTGAAACAACACACACACGCCGTTTTCACATTTGCACAAAACTCCTGAAGGTTTGAGGGTAAGCTGCATGTTTGAATGCAAACAGCCACATTTTTCACTCTGACTTTATCCAGAGTTCATCCTGCCAGATCCCTAGAATGTGTTCTGCGTGAAGTCCAAATGAGCTGATGTTAGAGTGCAGCAGGGTTTAATCAGGGGAATTCACAGAAGAATGAGTCGGACAGGGTTGTGACTTTTATTCTCTGTGATCAGTGCACGACCATGAACAGTACACAAGCGACCAATAAGATCTCCGTGCACGTAATTAAACTGCTTCATCATGTTTTCTTTTCACCAGCATGTTCTTCTCCGATATAGTTAATTTGTCAAACTACACATAGCATTGATATAAAGGCAGATATTCTCATTATAGCATCATATAGTGGACTCTGTTGCTTCGTCTGCCACTTCTACATCGATCTTTTTACGTCATAGCTTCCCCCCGGAGACCCCTGACTCCCCCCTCATTCCCTGTCCCGTCTGACAGGGATTGTGTCCTGCTGTGAGGTGCATGTGTGAACAGCCAGAGCAGGAGGATTTCAGGGGCAGTCCTCCTGAAATTCTCTTAAAATGTACAAGTGCATATCATTAGCCTCATAGCATAATTGCCTAAGTCGTATTTCGGCCAAATTGTGATATCTGCCTAACTCTACTCTCCTAACACTGCTGTTACAGAATGCTTGTTACATGCCAAAATCACAATCTGCCTAAGTCATCTATTTGACTTAGGCTGTTTTGACAATACATACAAAGATAGTGATCCCCATGAAAAACAGGACTCAAGTGAAGATCCTTCTCTTTGATCCAACTGGTAAGCTAGTTCATATCTCTTCAGTTTTCTATCCAGTAAATGTACTTTCAGTCGATCATAGGAATTATGAACTGCAGAGGTGTGGACTCGAGACACATGACTTGGAATATGTGTTTTTTCTTCTTTTCTGAAAACCTTAAAATATGACTTAGCAATTATGCTATGAGGCTAACGATATGTGAAAAGAACTATGCAGACGCAAATATACATAAAATAAAAAATTGAGATTACAGTGTAAATATGTTGGTAATTCAAATGTTACTATTTAGGAAACAATGAAGACATTTTTGTTTATAAGCTTGGAAAAACTGCTGGCGACATAAGCTCCTGAATATTATGTTGAAATAGTGGATGATGAGGAAAGGATTCACCTCACAGTGAACATGAGCATCAGTCAGTGTGTCTCCTCACCTTACTGTCAAACAAGCTGAGGGGTTTGACCTTTACACCGAAGGTCATAGCAGCATGTAGCAGCGAGGCTAACAGGCAGTGGTGTTGCACCAGGGGGTAGTGGACCCCTCTCTGCTCCAGGGCCAGTTCAGCTATAGAGGCAGGACCCTCGGCCCCGCACCACGCCTCCTCCACAGACAGCTCCGGAGCAGAGACCTCCTCCACTGCCGAGTCGGACTGAAACAAACGAAGGACGGAAGAGATGAGGAGGAGGAGGGACTGTGAGTTATAAAGAACTGATGCATCATGATCACTTCTTGATATTTGAGTTCACAATCAGGAGCTGATGCACATGCACCTTTTAAAGTTTCCCTCCAGTAAACACGTTTTCTCTTTGTATCATTTCACTGGATGCTCCTCATGCACGGTCATTCTAGGTTTTTTTTGGGACCTATTTTTTTTCTTTAACATCTTTTTTTGGGTCTAAGTGACTTAAAGGTGCAAGAAGTTTGGAAATCACTTCAGTAGCTTGTCGGACTTGCACATGCCCTGATCAAAGTCTGTCCATTCAAAATGCTTGTTGTTTGGCACTGACAGGCCCAGATTGTTATTGTTGTTCTTAAAACTCACCACATGGACAAAAAGCAATCATTCTATCTTGCACTACTTTGAAGTTGGATCTCTTTGTTTTGTTTTCATGCTCCTTCAGTGTTTCAAAGGTTTGATTTAAACCAAATATATAAGAGGCAGTGGTAGACAAGCAACTCCTGTGCTCTGTAAGGGTAAAATACCTGTATTTTTTTTAAATGTTCAACAGTTTGCAAATATTTTGAAAGGGAATCAATTCTTTGTTTTTCTGAGACTTTTTTTTACAAGCAGACTGTTTTTATACGTCTGGAGGGGATCTTTAAGAAAGCTACTTAGCCTCATTTTATTTTCAAGTGCAGGTGTGGTTAGTAGTGGTAGGTTTCTCCATGCTTTTTCTTAGATCTCTTTACTTACATAATAATTGATAAAAGACAAAGGGTACTGATTTTTAACCAACACTCCAGTCACCTCCATGAGGATCTGCAGCAGCTGCACACAGCAGCCCAGGAAAGACGTCACGGCTTTGTCTCCCATCCCGACATCCTGCACATGGAAACACACGTCCTTAAATAAAATGATGCAGGTTTACATTGAGAAGCTGTCATATGGTGAAATCTAACAATCTGATGTCCAAGAGTTAGGAATGAAACTTACCCGTCGACACAAGCGATCTTTAGGTGCTTTCCCCACCTAATAAATGAGTGTTCATATTTGTAATGTAGCTCACAGACTTAATGATATGTTTTCTAACATATATAGATAGCTACACTGTAAAATATAGTCGAGGATTTACCTTCTCAATGAGGTAGGCTGCTGATGAGAAACGCTTCACTATGAACGTACTCCACATCATCGAAGAGATTCCTGTGAGGAAGATTGAAAGAAGTTCAATGACTCACTTTTTTTTTTTTTTTTTCTGACGGCACTAATTCAAAAAAGATTTGAATACTGGTGATTTGATCTTTTTCACTGAGGAGATTTATACTTAAAGGGGAATTGAGGCATTTAAAAAAAATAAAGATCTGCTACTGCAGGGATACTTTCTGTAATCTCGTCTGACTCTTAGAAAAACAATCTGAGTCTGCTGTGGGTGGAATACGAGCCCTTTAAATGAACCTGCTTTGAAAGAGCAATCTGCACTGAGAGATAATGTTTCAGTGATTACAGCCTGTTACACTGAAGAAATCCTCTGGAGCAAACTCAAAACGTTTTGTACCCTTTATGTAATCTAAACCGCTTTAAAAAAAAACAGGGCCCCACATTAGAAATATTATAATTCCCCTTTTAGGTGGATCTTTATAAACACAGGAATTGGATACGTTATTCTATACAAAGACTTTCAAGAATGTAGAAAAAAAGAAGAAAATCCTCGGAGTCCCTCACCCAGTTGGATGTGTGGACTGGAGACCAGCTTCAAATGTTCCACAGCCCAGCGTAAATATCCACCCTCCTGGGAAGAGAAACGAGGGGGAGTGTGGTGTCAGAAAAAAAGTGATTGGCTTGGGGCGCCGGTAGCCCAGGAGGTTAGTGAGCGCTAGAGCCCGACCTATCAATCAGCCAGCCGATATTAGTTTATCTGGTGACTATCAGTATCGGCTAATTTTATGCCCAGATATAGCTACATTTATTCACCAGTCAAATAGTTGAGTTTCATTGTATTACACTAGCAGTTCTCTGTCACCAGCAGAGGGCGCTCTATGGATTACAACAAGCATTACAACAAGCATTGAAGTTAACATTGCATAATTAACTTCATTCATTCTGTACTTGTATATACACCCTATTTTTATTTTCATTTATCTTATCTATTCTGTTTAATGTGTATTTTGAGCTTACTTGTCTGTGCTGCTGTAATGCCCGAATTTCCCCTCTGGTGATCAATAAAGTATTATCCTATCCTATCCTATCATCAGTCTCCAGAGAGTCAAGCGGTGATGCAGGTACATGAGCAGTTACTTTCCAGTTGAGTGACCATCTTGTCTTCATTCTAAATCTTTTCCACAAGTGTTTGATCAATACATTGTGTAAATTTATATCTCTCTATCGCTACAGATTTCATAGATCAGAGAAAAAAATCGGCCGATATATCTCTATAGAATTGTATTTCTCCCCAATATCGATGTTGGTATCGGCCCCAAAAGCTATATTGGTCGGACCCTAGTGTGCACGCCAAATGTACGGAGGCTTAAGTCCTCCAAATGGGCGGACCTGGTTCAAATCCAACCTGTGGCTCCATTCTTACATGTCAATCCCCACTCTCTCTCTCGCCCCGGTTTTCTGACTCTATCCACTATCCTGTCTCTAAATAAAGGCATAAAAAAAGCCCAAAAATAAACCTTGTAAAAAGTGATTGGCTCGTGGTTAAATTAATGTAAATATGAACAGCTAATTAAATAGAGCATGAAAACAGCAGAGAGTGGTTAACATGTTCCTGCATAAGAAGTCCAGCATCCATCAAATACAGTTTGCACACTGCTTCTTAGAATATTCATCATATTGAAAAAAAAGAACATTTCTGTTTTAATAGTTTATGTGTGGATGAGTGAGTGTGCACCTCAGGATCTTTGTTCCACTGCACCACGTATTCCCAGCAGCAGTGGGCAAAGAGCAAGTCCGGTGAGAGAGAGTGTGGGAACCGCTGACAGACTGCCACCAACAGCTCTGCAAAACACAGTGGACAGTGGACAGGAAAAGAGGCAGCATGAAATAGACATACTGTCACAGACATTAGTAGTAATGCTGAATCAAATCACAAAATGCAATAACAAGATGTACAGGTAATACACAGATGAAGCTCTAATAAGAAGGGTGACCGCTCAGTGAGGATCCCCATCCCATCCTCACACACATTGTGACCTTGTCCCGACTGATAGCTTACCTAACTTACTACAAGGCCTTCAGCCCCCCCCCCCCCCCACAACCAACTTTACAAGGCCCATGCTCGGTACATGGGAGCTCTGTGTATTGACAATGCTGATATTATCTACTCTATGACCTCTAATGACCCCCACAACTCAACCATGACATGGGCACCTCACTTCACCGGTGTTCTGCCAAGTTAGGCCCACAACACCTCGGGAAGGCTAAACAGATAGCTCCCACTATTAACACCCACCTACAGAACTTATTGGTGCTATTGCATCCTTATGTAGGACAAAGAAATAGAAAACTACAATACAATTTTTCCAGGAGCCAAAAGGACAGAATAGAGAAGACAAAAATGGAGAGAAGTGTCTGTAGAAGGATGTGAGAAAGAGAAGAGGGGAGGCAGAGTGCGAAGCTAGGCTAGAGCTCATCCCTGCTGGGTTAGGCTGTTTAAGTCTACTCCAATCACTTACTACAGTCAAGTCCAACAGTGTGATCTGACCTGCTGTCCTGTCTGTTTCCTCTTGGCTCTTCTCCTCCTTCACTTCCTCTTCCTCCTTCTGCTCCGGTTTGTCATCCGCCTCTTTGTCTTCTCTCTTAGGGAGAATTTCCTTTAGTCGCTCAGGTGCCAAGCTGTGCCTGAACACCCACTTTGACACACTGTCTGCAATGCCACCTATGATGAAATATATGAAAAGAAAACAATTTAACCATAAAATGATTTGTCTTATGTGGTCACACCAATAATACGGGTCCATATAGAAACACAATAAATAACAGATAGACCAGGTAACAACAAAAGCAATGCTCTCTTATGTTGTAACATTTTCTATCTGCTTTAAGAATGTCTTGATGACCATCTTCTTTAAAGCCTACCTGTGCCTCCCTCCAGCAAAAGTTTGATGGAGCACTGTGCAGCAGCGCCTCCTGCTGCTCCCTGAGGAGGAGGCACCAGCAGCAGAGTCTGCAGCACCAACACGTCCTCCAGCTGGTGGACACACACCACCCACTGCTCCAGCTCTAATGACACGGCCTCCCACTCTGACTGCAACTGTCACACACAAAACAGAAAAACATAGATACAGCAGATTTATGTAGCGACAGTGCTGAAAAACTTTGAAGTGTCTGTCTGTGCATGCATGAGCCTCCTCTACCTTGCTGTCGGCCAGGCTTGTGATGCTAGCCTTAGCCGCGCGGTGAGCGACAAAGGCAGCTAGCAGAGCGGCAGCAGCATTGTGAGACTGGATACATGTACAGCGAACTTGCTGCCACCAGGGGGAGATAGACTGAGGGTCCCACGACTCCTCAACTGCACCTGGAGGCAGAAGAAGAGGCAACTTATTTTTTTCATCGACTTAAAATAGTTGTCCGACAGGTACTTATGCACACACTGAACAAGGAACACACACCTTTCATGCTGCTGAGGGCGATGAGTAGTGTGTGCAGGTTCCTGACAGTTTCTCCAGGTTTCTGTAGCACCTCTTTCTCTCTCTGCAACCACACACTCAGCAACAGAGACTGAAGGAAGGAGAAACAGAAGATGGGAAATGACAGTAGGGGCTTACAGAAAGTCATACAACGCCACAGAACTGGTGATGAGGCCTCAAAAGTCCTGATAAAATGATTAATAAAGTATTTCTGATTTCAATATAGCTATAAACAAAAGAAACCTGTTGAAGAAGTGTTATAGTTATTAAAATACCATCACAATCCCTTTTTTTAAACCTATACTATTTAAACACTTTCTCACTAAGCATGCATATATTTTTATCTTTTAAAAAAAAAAAAAATAATAATAATTCTATGTTAAAGTTCACATATTCTCCTCCTTTTTTAAACATGTGTAAATAAGTATCAGAGCTCCCCAAAACATGTGTGTGAAGTTTCTTGTTCTAAATCCACTCTGATCCTGTATTTGATCATGTCTATAAACCCCTCTATTTCAGCCCTGCTCAGAACAGGCTGTTTCTGTGTCTGTACCTTTAATTGTAATTTTGCATAATATGTGACCTTTAAAGTGCATTGCCCCAATCAAAGTGATCATCATCACTGCACTTGTCGACTTCTTTGTACTCATTTTTCAGCTGTGTCATTTTTCTCACATTTAAACACTTCAATCATAAAACTAAACTGATCTTAAATGTTGACCCATCCCATCAATCAGATGTTTCCTCTTTCCTACCAGAAGCTGCTGTGGACTGATGCCAGCCTGCTGCAGTGTGTCACACACTTTGTGGAGTGGGCTCTTTCCACATAGACAACCCCAGAACAGGAAGTTTCCTGCAAAGGACACACAAGAGCAAAAAGTCCTCAGTCTGGATTTGTGCTGAATGCTCCCTTTATCTGACTTTTTAAAACTATTTTAAGCATTTCACAGTAAAATAATGCGTTTTTAAATCTCTGTATACAGTAGCATACAGAGATTTTAAAAATGCTTCACGCTGTATAAATAGTTCTTTTGTCTATTGCGTCATGATAATGTTACCAGTATGAACCTCCAGGCATATAATACGAATACACATGTGGCCATACCTAGCTGATTCCACTCAGTGTCAGACCCTCTGATCACCCTCAGCTCCCCGTCCTCGGTGCACTCGATCTGGGAGAGAAACGCTTGGGCGGGCAGGAGTGAGTCAGGCGAGTCCTGAGCGAAGGAAACACTGGGTCTGGAGGTGAGCTGTGCATAGCGTTGTAAGGTCGGGCCAACACGGCTCAATTCTTCCTCTATGCCATCGAGGGAGTCCTGCTGGATGGGAGAACATATGAGTGTTTATTGTCGGGGTATGAGGAAGATGAATAACGTTTACGCAACAACAGTGACCAGATTAGAAGCTTTCTGTACGTGTGTGAGCGAGTGAGTGAGTGTGTGTGTGTGTGTGTGTGTGTGTGTGTGTGTGTGTGTATGAGCGAGTGAGTGAGTGTGTGTGTGTGTGTGTGTGTGCGCTCACATCTTTAGAGCAGGCCTCTGTGTCTGCAGCAGAGTGCAGCTGCTGGATGTTTGTGTAGAGCTGAAGCAGTTTGAGCTGTGAAGAACAGAGCTGGAGTAATGCTGTATCCACCTCCTCCTGGTCTGTGATGCATCAAAACAGAAAGAGAGATAAAATGATAAAAACCATTCACATGTACAGGCACAAAACATTTTACACTAAAAGTTAGGGCTGAGTAACAAGACCCAAAACAATCAAAATTGAATTGTCATGTACTTGACAACACCAAGCCCTACTAATAGTCCTTATTTTAAAGCAAGAAGTCTTCAAATGTATTTCCTTCCTAAAGAAAGACAATCTGGTATTTTTTCAAACCGGATGTCTTCATCTGTAAATAACTATCAGGTGCAAAGTTTTTGAATCAACAGAAAGCTTCAGCTGGCACTACGACACGTGCTGTAATGGCTGCAACATAACTGTTTTCTACTAAGAGGAAACACTAAACAGCTCAGAGCGATCACGTTTTGGCCTGATCTTGTAGTTCTCCTGTGACGTGTGTACAGCTGCTCAGACCCACTGTGGCAGGGCGTCTGATGGAGCACAACTGAGGCGCTGTCGGAACGCGGTGCACATGGACTATGTGGAAATTGGCAGTTACAGCTGCGTTGTGACTTTAAAAGGTTGAAGTTATCAACTAGAGCAGTTCTGAAACAATTGGAACCGCCTACACATTGAGAAACCAAGACTTGTAAAAACAGGTATAAACAATAACCTGAAGCTTTACCTTGCTGCTTCAGGGTGTCATATAAGGCAGATGTGACATTAATTAGGCATGACACCGGAGCGTTCTTGTTTGACAGCAGAGACTCCAAAGCCTAAAAGCAAAAGAGCAAAAAGTGCAGTTAGGAAAGTAGAAAAGGTGACGTTTACGACAGCGTAACATAACATTAACCTCTTAATAAGACTTTGAGGTCTTCTGTGATGTGTCTTTGGTCATACCTGCTTTTTGATTGCAGGGTGTTTGATATCCAGCAGCACGTTTTTGGCTTCAGTCTCCAAAATATCTATAAAAAAAAAAAAAGAAAAGGTAAAAAAAACAAATTAACTTTAACCTCTCTCATTTCATACACACGTCTTTTCATTCTGTCCATTCAGCCCTCTCTCTCTCCTGTGTCTCTCACCAGGCTCCACCTCTCTGCTCCTCAGTAAAGCTGTGAGTCTCTTCGACAGGTGCATATCTTTGGCTCGCTCGCTCTTCTTGTCACTGGAATGAAGGTGCATGTTACGACACACAGCAGAGGGAAACATAAAGCTGTAACAATGCATGAAAAGGTTTTAATGGATAGTTGTTATTTTGTTAAGTTATTTTATTCTCTGTTTGGTATTTCTCCTGTGAGGATCTATCAGTTCAGTTTGTCTTTTTCTCTCTTTGTTGATCTTGTCCTGTGCATGAGTAGGTAGTGTTTTCTGACATCATATCAAAACCTTTTTCTGTGCCTTGATGTTAATCGTCTCATCTTACATTGACCCCGGGGGAGTCGCTCACAGGTTTAAAATCACGACACAGAAATAGTCATTCTTTTCCCTGATGGTCTCACCTGCTTTTGTATTTCATAAACAGGCAACACCTTTAATTTCAGTCTGTTTAATCCCTAAATGGTACAAATTTATGAGGTAAAGAATGTCTAATATCTCATCATATAAGGAACAATGACTCCGAATGACAAATCTCAGTCTTACATCACAAATGACCCTCTCTCCATTATAAAGAAGCAGTCATACAAGAATACTAACTAACCTTATAATGAAATAGGTCAACACTTAGGGAGTGTTTGTGCATTATTCTAGCACAGATTCTAGTGAGTAACTGTGTCTATATGAGAAATAGTCTGGAACACAACTCGCCCTAAAACCTTTAATGTGTGCTCTCACACACACTTTCTGTTCTGTATTGTCTAAATAAAGGAGATTTAACAAAGGGGATTATTGAGCTTTGGTGGTGATGAACTATATGACAAATGCTGATTAGCATAATCTTTAAGGTCTGTGTATGTGTGTTCTGTATGTGTGTACCTGAGGGCTAGGTGGAAGGGGATGTTCACTGTCCTCAGTGCTCCTGTGATGGGATCCAGCAGACACACCTGCTGCGTGTGAAGCTGCCAGCCCTGACTGGTCACGCTGTTCACCCCCATCAGACGGTAGCCAGCGTACAGCAACCTGGATGAGCAAACACACACACACACACATCAAGACAATATTGTGTGCTGCTGTCCAGTTTGTCCAGTTTCCTTTAGTGCCTCAGTGAGCGGTTTATGCGTCTGTGGTATACTATATACTGTGTATATACCAGTGTTAGAGGATAGAGTCGGAAATCAGGGAAAGAAGTCATTTAAGGATACCTTTCCAATAGAAAAGGACAGCTGTAAAAGTAACACATGAACACAAAGATTCCTTCAAGTCGTCGTGTCGTTGTGTCATCGTGTCGGCTTGTCCCCACCCCCCCAACGCTGTAAACCTAGGAGAAACACTGTATACTAAATATGCATATACACAGGGAATGCTTTGTTTGTGATGTTTTTTTAGGCTAGGAAAAAACAAGAAAAGTTAAAATCTTCATTGTCTGAATGCTTTGTTATACCTGCAGTGTTTGCCCACAGTGAAAGCCCCGACTCGAGGCCCCTGCTGCATCGCCCACACCTCCAGGATCCCCCTGCGGGGAGCGTAGATGACCAGGAAGAGAGCGTGGCGTCTGGGGAGGGAGGCAGAGGGGGAGAACTCCCGTTCACCTCGCTCCTCTGGAACCTGCAGCCAAGCCAGCTGAGCATCTCGGTAACCTAAAAATAAAATCCATGAATTAGGTTACAGGGAGACACCAGACAACTGTCTTGCACCACAACTGTTTTTAATGAAGGAACACAGTCTCCCAGTTATTTCTCACCTTTCCACATGCGAATGGAAATTCCTCTTGCCAAGTCGAGCAGTGTGACTCGACCAAAATCATCTGTCACTCCAGCCAGGGTGTTGCAGGGGGACAAACAGATGGACTCACCATGACGACGGGAGTCTGGGAGACCAAATCTGGACAGAGAGAGGGAGAGAGAGAGAGAGATCATATGTAAGAGACTTTAGAAAGATTTAAAAAAGGAGGATCATTGAATTGCCGTTGTGACATCATGATTTGTACCTGATGGCTAATGGCGTAGATGGCTCCACCTTTGGCTTCTGTTTCTGAACCGTCTCTTCTTCATTCTTATTCTTGTGCCAACCTAACCATCCGCTGAGAGAGGGATTTAATGGTGAGAAGTAGGCAGAGAGAGCGAGACACAAATAAGATGATGAAGCGATGTAAAAATAGATTTAAGGTAAACTAGAGAGTAAGAAAGTTTAATAAAGAGAGGAAGCAGCTGACTGAACACTCAAGGCACAGAGAGGAGACTTCAGGAAAACAATCTACAGCTCTGTCTGGATTCAGCTGGCACTGAACAGAGAATGGGCCATTATTCAGAGAATTGATTGGACTGCTTTGTTCTGTTACAGCCGGAGAAAGTTGTAAAAGCTGCAACAATGAATTATTGAGTGTGTGCCTGTGTGAAAGGAATTAAATGGCATACACTCACAATCCTTACATGTTGTTAAAACTGTTCACTTCACAAATTGAGATGTGCTTCTTTGTTTCATTCCTCTCACTTCGGGTTCTTTTCTCAGACACTTCACCTTTTTTTATGTTCATTGTCTTAAAGGGAAATCCTGCATTTTTAAACCTGTGGTCTATGTTTTGGTGTCTCAGTGACTTTGAAATTGCTCCAACTGATTGCCTTAGCTGACATTAATAAAATGGGCTGTGATGGCTGCAAGGTAAACCTTTAGGGCAAACCAAAGTACTTCCTCAAGCACTCTAGAGGAAATACTTTGGTTTGCCCTAAAGGTTTTCTGCTTACAGGCTAAGATTTGTATAAGAAATGACAACACAACAGTAAGATTGTTATTTTGCATTTCACAGGACAGCACTTACTGGTCTACTGCTGTGTATAATCAAACATAAGCCTTTGAACACACACACATCTGTACATGAATTTAAAAAACTAATGGATCACAACAGCAGCAAACATGTAACCTCCAATTCATTTCTGTAATGTCTAAATTTGTAGGGATCTTGTAGGGATTTTGTTTTAAACTACAAATGAAGCAGACGTCTGCTGTGGAGTTAAGCAGACAAAATTAGATCCTGTACATTTGCCCAGAAAAATAACCTTACAGCCATCACAGACAGTATCAGTGCTAGCAGCTAAAGCAATCAGCCAAAGACATTTAAAACCTGCGTCATTTAGATTTCAGAATAAAACGTAACTTAGACAAACTGGCATATACACACACAGAGACAAACACACACACACACACACACACACACACACACACACACACACACACACACACACACACACACACACACACACACACACACACACACACACACACACACACACACACACACACACACACACACACACACACACACACACACACACACACACACACACACACACACACACTCACTCACTCACTCACTCACTCACTCACTCACTCACTCACTCACTCACTCACTCACTCACTCACTCACTCACCTGGCAGCGCTGAAGAGTGCTGAGGTGAGTTTACTGGCCACAGCCAGAGCCACGTGAGAGAGCAGAGGCTGCGAGCTTCCCTAAAGACAAACAAACACAACAGACGAATTTAAGGAAGCAGTGATGTTATGTAGCTTTTAAAGAACACTTCTCGTTGGTAAATAAACAGCCTCCCTCCCTCACACACTCACCTCCACAGCATAGAAGAATCCTGTGTATGGCCCACCTCCCACTGTGACATACTGGCTCATGGCCGGGGGGTTTCCCTTGACTGAAGCAGTGAACCCCCCAAGAATGGACGCATTTTTCATCTGGTCAAACACACACAGCGTCATGACGCCTAACAGCAGGAGAGAAAGAAAACAGTGAGTTCAGTTCTTTACTGAGGAGATTAATCGTTCATCTGATTCTATTTTGAATGAAATAATCTCTTCTCATTGCAAATTGTATTTTGTTTTCCACTTCCCATAAATGTATATTTGATAAAGTACTTTGAGAGATTTGTCAGTAGAGGACATTTGTCCGAGGACCAGTATCACCAGAGGACCTTCAGTAGTTTTTAATACTTGTTGAGGTCGTCTGTGATATAGCTTCCACGTGAGTCTGACATTTTGTGTGTGTGTTTTTTTTTTTGTTTTTTTTTAAAGCACAATTTAAAGACCAATGGAAATGACTTTTTATATCGTGCAAAACAAAGAGGTCACGGGTTGGAGCTTTAATATCAAAAGGGGTTTTTTGTTTTCTCTGTGACATTTTTTCCACACAAGATAATTTATGAGGCTGCACGAGCAAAATAAAATAAAATTTAAAAACATTTTGACAAACAGTGGGGCTATGAGGCTCAAATCCATTACAAACAAAATCTGAAGTGGTTAGATATCCTGTAGATGATGGCAGCATGTGGTGAGTGTTTTTCTCTGTTGTTTAATTAACAGGCGAAGTTACATTATTAATGATAACATTAGGCACTAAATGTTACGCTGAGCATGGAAATAATGTCTGTGAGATAATTTCATTAAATCCAGGTCAATTACAGACGTCCTGTTCAAATGTGATTCACAAATCTAATAGTAATAGTCTTCTTATATTACCAACATGAATATCAATACTAATAGTCCTGTGTGATAAGGACTTCAGGTCATATGTGGAAGGAAAATGTTAAACCAGGGAGAAATAAGAGAATCATAACTCTTCATTTTAGTAGTAAATATTGGACTGAGTGAACAAAAATCAATGGGTCTTTAAAGAAGAGTGTCTTACCCACACTACTGTGGTCCACAATGGTGTCCATTTCCTGCAGACCCCACTTCTTATAGGCCAGAGGAGGAGGCTGGATCACATCACTTCCTGCTGCTGCAGCTGGATGAAGAGCACAAGCAGCGATTTAAAAAAACCTTTCACAAGAGATATCCTTGTCCATGGCCTTTAACTAGTGCACACATCTTAGATTCAGCAACTATTAACGCTGGGGAGTAAAAAAGAAAACGCCTATGGCTACAGAGCACAATCACATACACTCATACGCACACTGCATTTCAAAACAGCTGAAGCTTTGCTGCTAACGCTCTAGAGACGGAGTCAGGTGTGTACATGTGTTTAGCCGTGGAACAGCTGTGTAGTTGTCTCGTCTAAGTACCTTTATGCCTTGTGGCAATCTCTATCCACCAAGCCGGCAAGTGAAGGACACAACTCTAGTTAAAACCTGAAAAAATACTCGAACATTCACATCAACACTAAAACTCCATTGATCTCATCCTAAATAAGTAGCACATAGTACATAGTGTAAAGACTCCCATCTGGATGCACACACACTTCTACAGTCGAACACCAGTACCTCTTGCAACCTGGTTCCTGCAGGCCCGCAGAGACTGAAAGAGGCTGAAGCCATCGATGGTGACCAGGGCGGCAGGGTAGAGGATGCTCAACTCTTCATGCTGTGATGCAATAAAATCAGGGATTAGATAGTTGAAGGATGAAACAGAGCAAAATCCAATCACAGTGAAATTTGACTTTAGATTTGATCAAAGAGATGTGATCTCAAGATTTAAAAATGACAACTTATCCAACAGTTTCAACATTTTGGGAAACACACGGTCGAGTGTTATGAAAACATATTGATGCCACTCTTGTGTCTGCTACTAAAAATGAAGAATCAGCAAACAACCAGCACACAGTTATCTCAGTGAACAGAACCAGCTGGCTTGTCTTTCCCTAAAGATTACAAAACGGACCTATCAGCACCTCTAAGCTCACTAAAGTAGAATTCAAGCCTTGCAGTCGCATGTCTCTGCCAGCAAGTTGAGTTTGCAATTCAAGAACCCCCCCGTGTGTTTTGTATAGAGTAACTGTGGCCCAGAAATAACTCTCTGTATATTTAAAAGAATGTACTACCCTGCAAACAAAACACAAATACAAAAAACGACAGCACAAGGAGGCAAACATTCAAAAAGGAGAGTTGCACCACAAAAATGAACCAGAAGGTAATTCCAGAGAATGACACATCTGCTGACAGCACACAACCACATTATATTAAGATATATTTTTGGGTGTTTTGCCTTTATTGGATTGGATAGTGGCTAGAGTAGGAAACCAGGAAGAGAGAGAGAGACTGGGGAATGAAATGCGGCAAAGGAGCCACAGGCCAGACTTAGACCTGGACCGCCCACATGGGGCATGACGTGACCGCTAGTCCATCTGCACTCCATCCAGACTAATTCTGAAGTATATATATGACTGAGTCCTGTCTTAATAAACAACTCTAGAGTGGTAAACATCTGCTGGCCTTAGCCTCCACATTAACAGTGCAGGTATGAGAGTGGTGGAAGTCAAACTATTCTGTTCATTCTGTTATCATCAGTTTGCAGTGTTACATTACCTGTTCAGTTACTCCTGGATGACGAGGGACCTCATACGTGCGACATTTGAGCCTCAGTACAGGATCCTCATGCAGCAGCTGGGCCAGGAGCAGAACCCCGCTCTGACGGGAAACAATCGATAGTACATTTAATACTGACAGTCCTGACTGTGTTCATGACGTCATATTGGATGGTTTCTTTTTCTGCTGATTATCTGACAAAGTCGCTTGTTACTCAAAACTCATGAGGTACCTCTGTGTAGAAACGGACATATCCAGAAGTAAAACCCACAACCACACACGTCCAGTCAGGCCGCCCTGTGGAGCTCCTAAAAACAACAAACGTGCATTTAGAATCTTCTATTACTAAACACCACAAACATTTCCCTTCTTCAGGTAGGTCATTCTTACCTCTTCTGGCTTGCCAATGGTATACAGATAGAGCTGCTCACACACTCTCTGTCGTGGGAAAACACACACACAGGAAAAGTTAGATGTAATGAAGATGGACACGTTCACTTTACAGATCACTCTCTGACTTTAAGCACACAGCAGTCAAACAACTATCCCTTTACAAAGTGGCTGTTCTTCTTTTCATTCTTTGTAGCTGTAGCTTTTCTGTTGTTTTTTTAAAGATTTTATTTTTGGGCTTTTTGTGACTTTATTGCAGAGACAGGACAGCGGATAGAGTTGGACATTAGGAAGAGAGAGAGAGTTGTGAATGACATGCGGGAAAGGAGCCACAGGTTGGATTCGAACCTGGGCCGCCCGCTTTGAGGACTATAGCCTCCATACATAGGGCATGTGCACTAACCACTGCTAAAATTGTATGGGGGCTTCAAATAGCCTCTTATGAAACCAGTGGATGACATCACTGAGAATACGTCCATGTTGTATACAGTCTATTACGATATATAAAATAACAATAGGTAGATAAAAAGATAATATTGCCTTCAAGCAGCACCAACAACAACTCTTCTTTAAGCAGTGTCCTCTCCTCTTAATTTGATCTACTGTGACTCTCACCCTTCATCAGTGCTGAGGGTTCCAGTCCAGGACACAGCCAGAGTCATCTCCTCTCTGCCGCTGCCGTCTGAACGCCACTTAGCTGTGAGAACCAGAAAAAGTTTTCAATGACTCACTACTCATTCGTATGTAGAGAAAAATGTGTGCTTGTGTTTGAGTATCTGACCTGAGAGGAAGACCGCCTTTTGTTCCCGGGCCACTACGAGCAGGTCTGAGCAGGGTGACAGAGACACCACACAGTCCTGCAGCCAGGGTCCACTCTGCCCTGTGGTGTCCTCCTCCACCTGTGGATTAAAACAAAGAATCAGTGATTGGCCTTTCTTTATCTGCCCTGTGACCCTGTGAGCGCATCCTGAAGGAGACGAGGAGATGGTGGAAACACTTTGATTACAACAAGTAGGGTAACTAGAGGACAACTAGTGGTCTAATATAAGCACACAACAATGAAATACTTTTCAATTACTCGTCTTTGTTTGAACTCAATTCGATTTCTATTGCCTGAGAAACATATTGCTGAATATTGTGGGGATAAAATGTAAACTTGGAAGAAGAGAATCATATGGGACAGGACAGACCGTTTTGGAAGATGAAGCTTCCTCCTCTTTGTTTTCACCACTCTCCCATGCCGACTCCCAATCAGAGGTGTCCCAAGACAGCTCATTTTCTGTCAGAGTAAAGGAAGAAATACAATTTACGGTGGTCAGGGTAAGTCACCAATCTCCCCTCTGTCTTGTTTTCAAAAAAGTCCTCTCAAAACAATAATATTCTGACATAAATCTTAAGTTTAAAACATATTCCCTTTATTATGATGTTATTGATGTCATGTGTGAAGCACTTTCAATTGCCTTTAGCTGAAATGTGATAAATAAATAAACTTGACACCTGACAGGCTCGTCATGTTTCTTAAAATGTAACAGTGAACATGCTCGAGAATTAAAGAGAAAAATAAACGATGTATTCTTTGAAGGGGTGTGAAACACAATGCTAAATCAGTTCTGTATCTGTAAGTGTTAAAACCACCAAAAATAGAAAACTGGGGAGGACAAAAGGAGAGCCACCGACAGGCTGTGGGTGAAAGAAAACCAATGTCAGAGCAAGAAGCTAAATTTCAAGATGAGATCCTGTTGCTATGGACATTTAACAACGCATTATGTCTTTGTTTAGTGTGCGTGTGCATGTGTGTGTGTGTAGGGGTCAATGTGTGCTACATAGCGCAGGTGATGACACATTCTGTACGGCTAAATCAAGAATGTGAGGCTCTTTAGCCCCTGTCTCTGTGTGTGTGTGTGTGTGTGTGTGTGTGTGTGTGTGTGTGTGTGTGTGTGTGTGTGTGTGTGTGTGTGTGTGTGTGTGTGTGTGTGTGTGTGTGTGTGTGTGTGTGTGGTCGAGCATCCTGCAGTGATGTGTTCAGGTTTCTCAGGGGGGATGACTCATAGCATAAAGGGCAGACAGATTTCCCTCCTCCCCTCATTCAGCTGCCCTGCTGATGCTGCAGAGCACAGACGAAGCTCGACTCTTTATCCACTTAGCAAAGCCTTCCTTTCAACCGTCTGGACATTCGTAACAATACTTTTAAATAAATGCTTTTTATATACACTTAAACATACTAATACACAATGTTGCAGCAGAGAAAGTGAACAGAAAAGAATGGATATGGACCTTTTGTTCTTCTTCACCAATTTAGTACCAATATGGCAAATAACAAATAATGCCAATAACAACTAATATGATAAATAACTCTGTGGAAGGATATGAATCATTCAATAAATCATATGTACATAACACAACATTATCTGATGACACTGCACACATAAAGCAGTCTGGGGACTCTTTGTATAACATGTTACATTATTAATCATATTTGGACCACAGTCTTAATCTGAAGCATGTTCAATAAGTCTTTTTTATAAATATGGATTCGTGGCAAACTAATAACACCAAAAGCAATATTTATTTAAGCTCAACACCCACAAATGTGCATCATGCATGACTCCAATACTACACATTTCCTTGCAGTTTAGAAATAGGGAATTAAATGGATTAATATGAGCTGTCAGGTAAAAAGAAAAATCAGACCACCATGTTCATTGTTCTTATAAAAAAGGCTCCTCCTGGTGATAAAATACATTTATCCACCGTCACATTGACTGACTCTGTGTTTACAGTTAATAATTCTGAAGAAATAAAATGTTCAGAGACTGTCCACAGTGACAAGGGAGGAAGAAAATGTCCCAGATCTTGCTTGAGAACTTTAAATCACCTGTAATAATATTATAAAGCAGCGTGTATTGTCGATTATTTAGTTATCGACTGGTTTGTTGATCTTCGTGTTAGGACTATTTCTAATAGTACTTTACCTGTTTGACTTTTCTCCTCCGCTTGCTCACTTTGCTGACTCTTGAACAAATAGTCCCTGACCGTCTTTAGCTCTTGGAGCCGACAAAACTCCAACAAGCTGCAGGACATCTCTCTCCTCGACACAGGTGTGCAGGGACTGAGCCAGTTAGCCTGCAGTGCTAACAGTCCAGCTAAAGGAGATCAACGTAGCTTAGCAGCTGGAGTCCGTTTGCAGGTCCCGCTGTCGTGTTAACTTTGTGACAGCTTCTTCATAAAAACAGTCTTTATAACTTCTCTTCCACTGTCACCTGAACAAATGTCAACACGGATCTGGTACTCTTATTTTTTCACATTTGCTGGTCGCTCCCAGCCTGGTTCCTGATGAGTTGATGACACACTATTAGCACAATAACATAGGTTCACTTCCGGGTTAGCGCTAGGGTCAAAAATATAAATATAGCAGGGGAATGAATAATTCATACTTGTTAACGAAAAAGACATGACGTCATGTATCGCGTTATATAATAACTTTTTAGGCGTTTTATAATATATAAATGTATTCAACGATATGCGTCAGGAAAGAGTGCATTTGTGTAGATTGTCCGGCAGGGGGCGGTAGACTGACGTATGCTGAATGAATCTGAATAAATCTCCTCCCTGTTCTTACTGGTGTTACTTTTGTTTACTAAATTAGTATGCTTAAAGTTATGTATATTTTTCCGTGTTTGAGCGGTGTTATTATAAATTCTTACTGTTATTGTAAAAATTATTTTTACAGTCTATGTTACAGACAGTAACACACAGTTGCCTTCCCAGCTGTGTTTACAACCTTCTATGAACTGAATTTAGGGTAAGCCTACCCTGCATGAGTTCTGTATTTTAATGTAGGATTCAAAAAGTAGTATTAAATTAATAACATAGTCGATTAAGAATCATATTCTTATGATATGACACAAGTATAGGGCCAGCAAAGCTCAGAAAGCAGGTTACAAAACATACCAATCTTGTTCATTAGAAGTTCTGTACATTTGTGTAGGCTATTTTAATTTGTTGGACCTAGTTATTTGCTTTGAGTCTGGCTGATGCTTTGTATTTTAAGCAACTTTAAATAAGTGCTTCATCATTGTATTAAATGATGAAAATGATGTCTATTAAAAAAATATATGGAATTTACCTTTTGCTTAATATGACTTCATAATAAGTGTAACACCAGCATTCTTTTTTTTTTTAGAAATGTAGCCAAATTTCTTTCTTATTTTTTAAATAAGTGAAATACCTTGACAAACTAGTGAACTATTGTCACTTAAGACCAACAATTAACAAAAAGAAACACACACAAAAGAAACCATATATCTAGACATATGACAGGAAATCAACAAACATGTTCTCGATGATAAATTGATGATTTATAATTAGTCTGGAGTTTCACTTTACTTTGGAAAATTACTAAAAACAATAATAAAAAAATAGTGAGGAGGGATAGGAAATGTGTTCGTTTATCCACAGTGATTAAAAAAACACTGCTATACAACAAAAAATTAAATTCTAACAGCAGGGAAATTAAGTAAAATCAAAATGTATCTTGAAATAAAATAGTCCTACAGTCTGCTAATTTAATACGTCCAATGCAGCCATTACTTTTTGCTTCTTAAATCTTGAAATAAGATGTTTATCTGCATTTTTCAGGGATATGTGGCTGATATTAAGTATAATGTGATATTTTTGATGAGAAATTAGACAAATACACTTGCATAGATTTGAGGTTTTTGCAATGTACACAGTTTTACAGTGTGATCCCAGCTTATATTTACTGGCTAACTGCTAACTGCTAAATTAAAGTGGTCATAGTCCATTTAACACTGTTGTGTTGCCCTATGTGATTTATTACGCTGGACAATCTCCACTGCAGAGGTTCCCAAGGCCAAAACATTCTGTTCCTCCAAAGTAGTACTTGTTCTCTATTGACCCCACTTACAGTTTCATGTTTGTGGAATCTTGGAGAGCCTAAGGTCAAGGTTACTACTTTTTCTGTGTGAACATACTGTAACTCCTGTGCTCAACATGAACAGCTGTTATGGGCATTGTTTAACCCCCCGCTCAGTGTCTTTCTTTCCCATCCTCTCCGATGTTCTTTAAAAAGCAATGGGCACTTTTCCAGTGTACTTCCTGCATCTTCACTAACAATCCCACCTCACGTCCTAAACACACACACACACACGTACGATACAGTGCATGTACACATAAACAAATACAGGCTCACCTCTCGGGGTGCCCAAAAGTTTCCGGACCGGGCTGGACACAGAAACTCAGGAAACAATTGAGTGTCAGAAAGGTCCTTGGGCCCTTCTCCGTCACATTTCCCCGTCCTGTGCCTTATTCCCTTGCAGAGATGTTGTTACGTCGGCTGTTTTACAGTCACCAGAAACAACTCACCATCTGGTTCCCCCTCTTCCTTTGTTGATAAGGAAGTGAGCTGGCATCACTCCGTCCCAGGATGGATCTGTTGTTGGTACACAAAGAGAGATGGCAGTGATTTATTCAGGCACACAGAGCTTAGTCGCTGTTAAAAAAAACCCTGAGGAAAGTTCTGTTTCTGTAATTTTTTTATTGTTGTTATTGTTATGAGGGACATGGTAGTGGATGGAGTTGAAAATCAGGCAGAGATTGGGGAATGATATGGGGCAAAGTAGCCACAGGGCAGATTCAAACCCTGGCCATGCCTGCTTTGAGGACTGAAGCCTCTGTACACAATGCGTGAGAACTAACCACCAGGCCACCAGCGCGCCAAGAATAAGGCATTTCAAACACAATGACGACCTAGTTTAAAGCAAGGGTTTGCAGCATGTTCTAAGTTAAGTTGCTCTTGAATGCTGGCTCGCTGTAATCTCTTCACAAGTACACTCAACATCTGGCAAGCACAAACTTTGAAGGAAGTAGCGCAGTGCGAGAAGACGGAGGTTAGTATGCCGACTCCTCAGGACTCCTTGCATAATCTGAAATGAATGGCACACACACACACACACACACACACACAGACACACACACACACACACGCACACACACACACACACAGACACATAAAAAACTCCAATCATAGCAGGTGTGTTTGTCTAATAATATCAAGTCAAACATGTCTCATTGCATCTATTATAAGTCACATTCACCTGTCAAGTCCAGATAAACATCCTATTTAAAGTTATTAAAAAGCAATAAATAACCCTTATTTGATAATAACCAGCTAAATATCTGCAGATGCAACAAGCACATCCTCCTCAAGTGTCTTCGATTGAGATGCCTGTAACTGTATCGTACATCTAGAGAGTACAACTACACAGTTACTGAAAATGTGACACATACACTTTTGTGTACAATTTGACTTCTTTGCATTGCACATTTTGAAAAGGTCACTGTGAGGGGGATTCGAGGCTTCTTGTTTTGAATAATTATTAGAAACAATGAATCTCCTTTCTAATAAAGGGTCTAAGTAGTTCTGACTCATTTCACATGCTATGGTAAGAATATGTGTGTTATCTTCTTTGGCACATAGTGGCCGCCTGTGTTCTGACCGCCATTCAACATGTGTGTGTAAAAGTTCAGCAGCTCATCACACAAAGGGTTCATTTTCCATTCTACTGTTAACATCCAGGGGAAATCAAAGGCTCTGCAGTCTTACCATCGACTGTATATTACATAAGAAGTGTATGCAGACAAGACGTCCGAGAAGTAAAGCCAATCTTAAACCTTTATTATTTTGAATGACCAGCAGGGGGACATTAAGGATTCTGATTGTGTAGAAGTCGAGGACAAATATAAAGCTTCTACACTCTCACTTGTTTCGTTTTTATCTCAGTAGGCATTTTTTTAAACTTACATATTATACCCCTTTTCTACCTTTTCAAACAGTCCCCTGTGGTCTAAATGAAACATCTGTGCTGTGCTGTGTTCAAAATATAACATGAATCAAGCAGCAGAGGAGGTTTGTGACCCTGTATAAACCAGCTCTCTCAGAACGCTCCGTTTTGGTGTGTGTGTCTCTTTAAATGTAATGAGCCCCCTCCCTGAGTTTTCCCAGTAGACATCACTCCTTCACTAGTGAGAATAAAAATGGCTGACCTGTGCAAAAGTTTTGTTCTAGTCTGGGTGTGGAGTCCATGGGTGGAGATACCAGGGGATGTGAGGGGATTGTTTTACCAGAATCCCACTGTGACATCACAAGGAGAGCGAATTTGAAACGAAGCATTTTCCTCTGTGTTGTAAGACTTATGCAGACCAAAAACAAAGTACTGGATGGATTTATTTCACATTTTGTTTGTCAGTAGACACTCAGGTTACCCAAATATATGTTCAACAACACTGTCAAAGTGGATTTTTCATAATATGTCCCCTTTAAGTTGTAACTTCTGCCTGTTGGAACTATCTCAGCTGGTGCACTAAGATAAGAAAAGAAAAGAAAAGATCAGATAATCCTTTATTTATCCCACAACGGGGAAATTTACAGTGTTACAGCAGCAAAGAGCAAAGATTGCAAACAGAAAGTGAACACAGTACAATTTAAATAAAAAAAATAGATAGATACTAAACATAGATTTTAAAAAATGAAAAATACAAAAATAGATCAGCTGAGCTGCAGTTTTGACAAAAAAAAAACACTACCTTAAATGGTAGTTGTGCATCAACTCTGTCATGAATAGTGATGTGGATTCCCGTTGTTGATATGTTTGATGATGAAGAAATTCGCCGTTGAGACTGACTTGCTTTCAAACAAAATTGTTTATTAACAAGGTACAGAATCACTGAACACGTCTGCTCAGGAGAGACAAGAAGCCAATATCGATCTCTCCCGAACATACACTGAGAATGCTATTTATACACAATGTCACAGGACACATGAGGACATCTGTTTATCTGTTTGTTTTTTAGGACAACCCCTCCTACTTCAACAGCAGGGGCCTCTGCAATTATATGTATGTCATAAACTTAAAGGCCAACACAGGTCACAGGTACAATCTCCTGTCTAGATGTCCCTGGGAAACCCTCTGGACATAAGGGTCCATTTGTTCACATTCCACTGTGGGGGATCCTAGCTTTGCTCTAAACATTTCCTGACACTCATAACTCATCCTGCAAACAACACCTCTAAACAACCATTCCACTAAAGGAAACTCCTTTAACAGATGTGTCCAGTATACACTTAAAGATCACTATAATATCTCTGTCCTAGATATTTAAGACACTTCAATAGAAATCATATTCAAACCAGTCTTTAACTTAGGTGTAACCCAGTGCATCAACTTATATTACGCCCAAAGGGATCCAAACTCAATTTGGAACAGCTTCTGCTATAACCATACAGAAATGGATATAACAACACCCCTGAGAAGTGAAGCCAAAAGATTTAGAGCTCCCCCTACAGACTGGCTGCAGTATAAGTCATTCCAGTTTTTTTTTCCGATTGCTAAGACAATTTTTTCAATACTTTAAAAAAAAATTCTAAACTCTTAACACACCAACACACCAAAACACACAATTGGCAAAACAGTTAATTTCATGCTCAAAACCACCCATTGTAAACTAAACTCTAGCACTCATTTTCAAAATAGAATAATACACAAACACAATACACCATGTCCACCAAAAGACTGTAAACATGTCTCAAAATCAAAAAATCTTCCAAAACACTAACACATGTTGTCTTCCAACAGGAACATTAGCCAATCATAGCACAATGTCAAAACACTAACATCAGATGGAATTACAAAAACTGCATTACTTTACATGTGTCAGGTCTGCCCTTATACAATAGACAGTATATTGTATTGAGCATAGATTGTGTTTAGCACTGCATTTTCTTTTGAAGCCTCTCTATATTTCTGTTTTGTTGGGTTACAATAAGTAAATGCATGCATTTTGTTTCTTTTGCTGCAGGAATTACTGTAAAAACCATAAAGGATTGACCCATATCAGAGCTTTATAGAATGTACGGTTTATGAAAAGAAAAGTCAGAGACAGAATTGCTGCAGTAAAGGTTTTATTTTATTCTCAGCAATCACCATGTTGATAACGGCAAGTTCCTGTTCTTCATTTACAGTAGGAGCTTTCCTCTGCCCCCTGAGGGAGGTAGACTTTGAATCCTTAGAGAGACAAAATACAGTTACATATTAGAAACCAGAGGCTTACAGTAACTGTTATACAAGGTAAAAATGATTTACACTTTGCAGTAGGATAAGCCATTATACAATACCTGTTGGTTTCTTGAAAAATCCGGACAATGGATGACACTGTGTCTACAATTCTACAATTCACTTAGCAGACGCTTTTATCCAAAGCAACGTACATCAGAGAGTAAG
Source organism: Labrus mixtus (assembly GCF_963584025.1). Classification (NCBI taxonomy): domain Eukaryota; kingdom Metazoa; phylum Chordata; class Actinopteri; order Labriformes; family Labridae; genus Labrus; species Labrus mixtus. The sequence goes on along the minus strand of NC_083629.1, from coordinate 4,581,105 downwards.
TATAACACAAGCAAGGATCTAGAAAAAAGGAAACAATGTCAGTAAGAGCAAACGATCAGCTTTGAGTCTGATTGGACACACAGGTACTGACAGGAAGTGACCAGAGGCAAAGCACAACATTGAGGGCAGTTCTTGAGAGCTCTAATCAGCATAGAAACCATCTTATAAGTCATCGTTATCAAACAAAAACCATCGTCATTACCATCATCATCATCAATAATATGGAGACCATCATCATTAAGTTAGTAGGTATTCATGAAAGAGCTGGGTCTTTAGCTTTTTCTTAAAGGTGCAGAGGGACTCTGCAGATCCAATGCAGTTTGGAAGTTCATTCCACCACCGGGGGGCGACAGAGGAGAAGAGTCTAGTCAGAGACTTAGGACCCTGTTGTGAAGGTTGGATCAGACGCAGTAGCGGAGCGAGTGTGGGGGCAGAAGGTACGACCGCCCCGGGCCCACTGTTGTCTCAAGGGGCCCACTTTGAGCCAAATTTAACATGCATTTTGTTATTTAGTTGAATTTTCGAATAAAGTTAGTTTGACTAGGTCTGAGTCTCTCTTTTCTTTTGCCGCAATCAAGACACACAATGTATTTTGTAAAGCAGAGAGGGGCCACCCTCCACTGCCAAGGGGGTTCTCAACTTCGGCAGCAAACAGCACCAGCAGGGTGCTGTGGCCTGTTTGTAATGTCATTGATTCCACCTCTTAGCACCCCCTTTGCTGGGCCCCCGCTGCTGTCTGGAGTTTTAAAAACCTAGTCGTCTGTCTGCTTTATTTCTGTTTACCTCGCTGTTTTTCGTAACATTAAGTGTAAAAAACTAAATAAAAAATGTTTTCTCATTGACTACTCAACCCTCAACAACTCAACCTGGCAAGTCTCCTCCCGTTGCTAGCTCCACTAACGTAAACGCTACTAGCCAAGCAAATAAACATGTTAGCGTGGAGCACCCAGCTAGCTCCGTGCAGGAAAGCAACAGTGCTGATGAAAACTTAATTGATAAGTTGTTTCATCATTATTTGAGATTACGCTTAGATGCTGGTCTTTTGTTTGTGGGTACATGTGTTGTAGACCGCCGTGTCTGCTTGGTTATCGTACTATATGAACGGCAGGCCATTGCTTGCACACTGTTTACAAAGTTTGTTGTGGTGCTTGGGTTGATAATGTGTGGTTTTATTGTATTGTCTATTTGGCTGTGTGGCTGGATGAGCGTCCAACTTCACTGAATGTCAAACTGTAGTTGTCTTCTATCTTTGGTTTCCCGTCCGGCTAATTAAGTCTGCTTTACTTGTTTAATCGGTGGAATATGCGCACAGACATATCAGCACTTGTTCTGCTTAAATATCAGCAGGTCACTCACTGATAAGTCCCTGTCACTGTACTAGCACCCTTTGTAATCTGCAGCGGCATTTCTCTTCGTCCCGCCCCGTCCTCCATACAGCCGATATTATACCATAAATGCTATACTATATTACTATATAGGCTACAGCATATGCTATATAGCCTATAGACAGTTTAAGGGCCCACTATTGGTCCCCGCCCCCTCTGCAATGAGCCATAGGCTCCTCGCATTCTAACTCCTCTCCCTCTACCTTGTCCTCATCCATTCCTCTCCCTTTCCATTGTCCTCATCCTCTCCCATGTCATGGTACTCGTCTGCATTTTGACACCCTGGAGACTTTACGCGCTGACACTTACACTGTTTACATTTTCTACATTTTGAATATTTATACTTTTCTTTTTTTATCTTACTGTAACACCACCTCCTCCATGTTAACAGATAGTACATGGATCAAACTTTAAAATCGAAATACACATCAAGTTATTTTTTTCTCAAACTGGAATTATGTTGTTATTGTTAGTTATTATCAAGTGGATTTATGTACAATAATTCATTTTTCTGAGAACTTTATTTTTCAAAGGTTATTTGATGCATAAAAGAGCAGACGCATCGTCATGATTGACAGCTCTGTTGACAAATGGAGCTCCTGCAGCATTCTTTGGAGTGGATGAGCAGAGCAGAGGTGGAACTGCACGATGAAAACTTAAACGGTCATTTTGTAACTTTCTATTAACATGAGTGTCCAACAGAATGTGTTACACTGTGGACTGTACCGACCTGAAGGATTTGAAGTTTGAAATATGTGCTCTGGTAAGTGAACGGGGCATGATGTTCATTTCGCAGCTCCACAAGCCAGATCCCTCTTGGGCATGTTTTGGCTACAAATGACCTGTGTTTTGGATTCAATTCTGTACAATGGACGTTGATAGAGATGCATCGTCCATCTTTGTTTACAGTAAATGGCCTTTGCAAACTGAAAATAGATCTTATTTATACTCTATCCAATATGGGTTTTTTTCTCCAGATAAAAAAAAAAATCTCTGTTAATACAAATGTATTATCCAAGGAATCAAGTTCACCATAACCTTTAAGGCCATAAAGACTTTAATATAGACCCAAAGGTCAACCGCTCATGTGGTAACTATTATGACAAATAAAATCTGTTCTCTGACCCCCTTCACTCCAGGTTTCTATGGTATTCAAAAGCAACATGCATGATGTTTGTCTCTCTGCTAAATTATGCCTCAATGTTTTCAACTTTGCATGATTTTGTGACACGTTTCCAGATCCTATTAGTGGTGTTAAAAAAACATCAAACTTAAAGGAGGCTTATGATCTGGGAGAAACGTCTCCTGATCTCTTATCCTCATTCAGCTCAGGCCTAGAAATCCCCCGACCATAAAAAATCATCAGTGCTGACGTTGTAGTAAAACGTGCTAAGTGTGAGCTCTGTGAAATTGAAGACATGAGACCCTCTGATCCTCATTTTACCTGTGGTTATTGTAAATCAGCAGAAAAGCGCCCACAACCACAAAAACAAGCATACAGACTGTAGCTCTCTTTGTGAGCTATTCCACAGAGAGCTTCGGATCTGAATCAAACCCTTTGAGTCCATCACAGAGAAGGAGCGAGACTAGCCTCGGACCAAATGCCAATTTTCACTCTCTTGAGGCGTTTTCCATACTTGAAGCATTTGTCCGCTGTTGTGTTTTTTCATGATAAGACTTGCCTCACATGCCCCTTCAATGTAAAGTCTGGCACACAGTAACCCATTTCTAATTTCTGTAAGTCACTTAACATATCTTTACTGACCAAGTATAAAACACATTTTACTCATATTGATGGAATTTATGATGGTTTCAAAGTTCACAGGGCAGTGATTGTTTTATTTGACCAACACCCTGCAGCTGCACTGTTTACCAAGAAGAAGTTAATTTTTTTACGAGGATTCTCATGTTATGAGATGTCATCTTATCTCATGTCATCTTATGAAAGTCATACAAAATGTGTCCTGGCTGTGGGTTAGTGGTAAAGTCCGTCGCCTGTCAATTGGAAGACTGCCAGTCTGATTGCAGCTCCTGCAATCCACATGTCGCAGCATCCTTGGGCAAAACACTAAATCCCAAATTGCTCCCGTTGGCATTAACATCAACATGAGAACGTGATCTCCACAGATTCTGTCAGGCCCCTGTAACATCTCTGTTACTACCCCCGATGAGCCCTATTCAGACTACTGTTACAAGGCGTGATACTTTACGCCCCTGTGATGTTTTGCCTTCAATGTGAATGTTACAGAGGCATGATGATCCTCTCTCTGTGCTGCCTTTGGAGGTAGGAACAAAGGTGTTACAGGGGTAAGGTGGGATCAGCGAAGGCCACTGGGGGAGTGTGTGGAGCTCCCACTTTAGCCATGCTCTCTCGTACTTCCACAACGTCGAAACGCAATGGCTGCCAATTCCCAGACTGGGACTCCAATATTAAGCCCGTTGTGTAATTGGATTACGTCGTTGGAAGCAATATGAATGTCTTTGGGTGTAACGACGGAGGAGCTTCGTTACATACAGCCCTGTTTCTGAATTGCACTGAAAAAAGCTTTGGTGACAACGAGGGGGATCACTTCGTCTTCCCATCACACCTCTGTGACATTTATCTGGAAGGAGAGAAGTCACAGGGTGTAAATATTGTGCTTTGAATGGGCAGTTTGTTTAATGTTATCAACTTAAACTTGTGAAACGAGACATTGAATGAGATTTACATGAGACTTCTTTCAGACGTTTGGATAATTTGCTCCCCCTTAAGTTTACTAAATGACTTTAATATAGATTCTCCTATGGGCTGTTTGAATTGTAGCCTATAGGTGAAGACAAATAATAAGAATATAAATGTTTAAGTTTGGCTGAAAAACTTTTTTTGGGTCTGTTTCTTGTTTTCAGTCAAATTCTTTTAATCCACTGTTTTTAAAAAGGCACTGGATTGTTAAAAATTCTACTTCAGCCAAAAAAAAAAAGGCAATTCAATGATGAAACCCTCCTTTTGTAGTCATTTATATATGCTCAACGTATTCTTCCCACTTTGGAGAGATGAATGTGGGGTCATGAAAGAAGCTTGATTTATGCCTGGAATCCCGCAGTAACAGTAGACATTCTGCTTTCCACCACGCTCAGCACTTTTTCACAAGGAGACGTCCTCTTCAGCTTGGTTCACTAACCAGCATCAGCTCAGCTTACATTTGGGTCAAAACTTAGTTAACGCGAACAAAAAAGCAAATACAGTATGTTTCCAATTCAGAATTAACAGTAACAGTGAGTCGCATGACATCTGACAGAGAATAAATACTGTCATAAAAACATTTCAAAACACATCATTGTCCTATTCCAACTGTTTTTATAGGCATATAAAATCCAATGTTAACAAGAGGCTCCTTCTGCTGAATCCATTCAGAAAACTGTCTTCAAAACAACTTTCTGTTGATATCGTGTCTGTCCAAATCATGATACGTCAGCAGCCTGGCACAAGCTGCGATTACATTTCACCCCCATTCAAGTCATATTCTGATACTGTAACATGAACTGTTTTATTAAACTTTAAAACAAGCACTGATTGTGTTCATGATTGTGCAGAATGGTACTTGTTTTTTATTCTTTTATAGCGTTGTTATTATGACTGGTTTGATATTCTGCTCATGTGGCAGAATGGTTCACTTGTCAGACAGTGACCTTGAGGTTTGTGTGCATAATGAGCAGTGCCAGGTGTCAGCGCGATAAAAAAAAAAGTGAACGCACCAAGCAAAAGATCCTGCTGACTCTGAATGTAGGGCTTTCAACAGAGAAACAGACTTCTTATTACTGAACTAAACCTAAAAAAACCCTGAAATTTCCCCTTACGGGGATCAATAAAAGTAAATCTTAATCTTAATACTGTCATTCTCATTTCAAAGATGCTTGTCTTAGTTAAATTTAAAACTCGTAAAACATTTGAGCAATACATTTGGATTTGAAAATGAAAGAAGTACAATACAGCATGACCTGTTCCAATTCTAATCCAAATTCATCAGCTTTCATAAACTCTTTAAAAGGCTCCTCTTTTCCTTCATGAAATTTGTGGATTCAAAATGGACTTGATACCCTTGATTTTAGTTCCAAGTATGAGTCAAACCCTTTCCAAGTTGATCTAAAATGTTCCATTACACGTTACAAAGGCATCTTTCACTTTTCCTTTTAAGTGTTCTTAATGCCCATTTCATTGAGTGCCAAAGCTAATGCTAGCATGCTGACCAGTCACAATGACAATCCTGCTATACAGATTTTATTTCTTGAAACAAAAGGCGGGAGTAGCTCAGTCTGTAGAGACTTGGGCTAGGAACTGATGGTTTGTATGGAAAGTATGGAAGTTGTGTGAGTGGTTACTGGAGAGGTGCCACTAGTCCACATAGCCTACTGGGTGTTGCCGAGCTGTCCTCGAGCAAACCACAAAGCCCTTAACTGCTCAGGTGCTCGCTCTGTGTATGCAGCTCCCTTAAATTTCTCTGAAAAACTGTCCTTACCTTGGCACGTTAGTGATGTTTTACACAGATTCATTTTTGGGCAATTTGCCTATTTTTAATAGTACAGTGGAAAGCGCAAGTAATGAGGAGAGAGAGAATGACATGCAGGAGCCCCAGGTCAGACCTGAACCCAGGTTGCCTGCTTGGAGGACTTTAAAGCCCCTGTGTATTTGTTGCGACCAAATGCTAGACCATCAGCACCCCAGTTGTTAAAGTTTTAACATGTTCTTTTACCACTATCTTTTTTATGCTAACATATGTAAATTAGCACTTATGCTGGTAAAAAAAAATAATTCTGGTAACGTAAGGTATTGCGCATGTGTGAAAACAACTCCACGGCAGTATTTTCAAATACATCAAAAACCTCACATCTTATCAAATGTATTCATCTTTCAAGCAAAAGAATAAGGCCTGAGATGCTCGTTATGAGTAAAACAAATCTGCCAATGGGGCAGGCAAATGTTACCTAAATTTAAGTTTGTTAAATTATTAGTATTCCCCTCCCTTGGTCTAATTTGTTCCTTGTCTTAAATCGGCTGAACTACACCAGAAAGATCCTTTTCTTGTAATCCTATCACACTGTTTCTGTTGTACTTGGCTGCAGAACATGAAAAAAAGTCAAAGAAGCAGTTCCTCATGCTGTCAGGAAGTTACCATCGGGTTTTCTGGTGAGCGCGCGTCAAGCGTGTCTGTGCATGCAGATCTGAGATTACAGTATGTATAGTGTGCATCTGCAGCTGTCAGCACCTGCATGATCCAGGCTTAAATGGATGTGCATAAGAAGCGAAGAGGTAATGACAACATCCATACTAAAATTTTATTAATGTTTATTTACAGTTTTGTTGGAATCCATATACAAACATGAATAATTTATCCATAAAAAAAGACAACTTACAACGACGATACTGGAGTTTTTAACACAATGGAGCATCATTTTAAGGAAACTTGGAACAATGGGTTGAACCAACCCATACCTGTCGTTACTTAACGATCTAGAAATATGCTTGAAATTCAGTCCAGACAAGTACCATGGCTGTATAACAATGTTGCACTTGCACATCGAGGAAGAACAATGAAAAGGAGAGAAAGGCGGAAATGTTCACATACTGTAAAGGTGGTGGCCCTGTGATGAAATGTTAGACGAGGAAAAGGAAAATATATAACACCCTGTGTTAGAGACGTCACTTTGTCAGCGAGTCATTACAAGTTAATTCAATAGACGTTAACATTGTGCAGAATACACTTTGTTGTGCAGTGGATTTAAGGCATTTTCACATCATTGAGGTCTGCTAAAAAAACAAATATGGGACCAACAGTGTTTACTCCAATGGCTTGAACAGAGAGACATGATCTATTTTCAGAGAAGCCCTGCCATCTTACTATTCAGAGCAAGACTGTCTGAAGTTTCTGTGAGCAAGTTAATGTGTCCAAAAGGCCGCGAGTGAGCAGGATAAGGACGTGTCGATCTGGAAAGCTTCAGACATTATGTTCTGGTCGTTTAGTTTTACAGTTTTCTGCTCACATGAAATAAGGGGAATACTGTACAGTTAATGGGATCACCAATACTGCCGATGTTATTACTCATTACTAAAGTCGAGTGAGTATTGATCTGCTGCAGTTTCACCTTGGCTGCCTGTGATAGGCGGGTACTCCAGTCATTCTTGAAAGTGCAAGCCCCAAAAGGCAAACATTAAAAGCAAGGCCACGTCCTGAGTAGAGCCGTGTTTGTGGCTACTGATGGGCTTTGAGCCAATATTTACATGACAAACACAATGAAGTGAAAGGGTGAAAGAGACGAAAAGTGAGAATATTGACGCTGTGAAAGTTTCCTTTCCCATTATGCACTGCCATGGTTAGGGGGCTCAGAAGCCACAGAGTGACACTTTAAATGTTGCCAGTAGAATAACAACAATTGTTGTTTGTGTTCTGAGACGCCTCTACACTGTCACAATGGGATGATTGTTTCAAAATCAGATTTTCTTTTTTTTTTTTTTACAAAAAGGAAAGAAGTCTTGGAACAGAAGTTAAAAGGCAAAAAAATATTGGTTTAAAGAGTCTCACAAGCTTTCTAGGTTGGCTATGGACTCCTAAGTTGTTGCCAATGCATCCCCCATGACTTCTAGTGCAGTCACAATTATATTGCTGACAGCCAAAATAATCAGCAATCATAGACACAAGTTATCAAGGAGTTCACAAAAGAAACAAATGAAATGAAAAGATGGCTCTTAATCCCCCTTCAGTTTTCTTCAAGGACAAATGGCTCAGGTTTAAAAAGACAATCAGCACTGAAATTGGACTTTAAACGGTCCTTACTTGGTGGAATTGTGCAATGGAGGCATATAAAACCGATGTAGCGACTGAATAAAAAGGCTACAATGTCCTTCATTTTAATAAATACTATAAAAAACACCAATATGGTGAATAAGCAAAAAAGAAACTATGGGGAATCACACTTTCCCTCGTATAACTTCTTGTTAGCCTCAGAGTAGAAAAAAAGTACTCATTGAAAATAGTAATTGGTTTGGAAATAAATGTGTGGCACATAGTTTCTAAAAACCGTATAAAAAGACATAAATAGAGCAGATGTTAAATACTCATAGGGTTACATTTCATGCTCATTAGTTCATATTCAACAAGTAAATTTTGTTCAACAGTTCATAGGAATTTGATATTTAAAACACTCAAAAGTGATGTGGATTTTCACTTCTCTGCTAAGAAAAACAACATTCATTTGAAATTTGATCATGGCTTTTCAGTCTTTTGTTATCAGACTCCTAAAAGTGCAATGGGACTTCTGATATTCTTTCAAGAAATTCACATTGGCATACTTATACTTCAAAACAAACCCAGTCAACAAGTGAAGATCAGGATTCTGTGTTTTCTTCCTTGGCATATTCCTCAACAAGTTTCTCATAGGAGTGGCTGTGCTCTGAACCGTCACTAGTGAACACAGACTCTTCAGATTCGGAACTCTGCTCTTCCTGAGAGTTCGTTTCAATGTTTTCATCACATGTAGTGATGGATAGCTTGGCTTTGGAATCGCCATCATCATCCTCGTCGTCGTCCTCCTCTTCTTCCTCCAAGTTGTTGCCGAGAAAGTTCTCCTCGTCTATAAAAGTAATGTTTGCATTTTGTATTGTTAGGGGATGGTACTCTTTGGAGTCCCACGGCCTTCGACCACCGGCTCCGCAATCTCCCGCTCCTCCATTCTCAAGGTCAACGTCCTTGTCAAGCTGGTTTTCATACATTTGGTCCTGGTCTAGTTCTAGATCACCCTCTACTTGGTCCTCTGTTAGCAGCAAACCATTGTCCGAGCCCAGGAGGTAGTTCTTGGACTTTGAAAAAGCCACAGTGACACGGTCACTGAAACTATAGCGTCTCTTTTGGCGTGGAGAACGATCAAGACTTAGGATGGTGTGACCGTTAAACATGGGAGCATCATTGCAACTCTTGGAACGATTAGTGTCTTTGGATTTCTTGATTATGTTGGAACTGCCATTGGTGCTTCTGCTGTCTCTTTTGGTGCCGATCTGTTTAATCAAGTCATTGTAGCCTTCCTGCTTCTTGGACAGAAAGCTAAAGATGTTGACGTCATTAGGAGTGGGTGGCAAACGAAGGGCAGCCTTCTGAGACTCTTTGTAGTGCCTGAGCTCTTCCAGAGATAGCTTACGAAGCTTGCGTCGTTTCTTCAACGCCTTATGGGCCTCAATCACCATTCGCACTTTCCAGTTGAAGAACAAGGAAAGCCAGGCCAACCCAAGATAGATCCAAACTTCCACAAAGTAACGGTACAAAGTTGGGTACTCTTTATTTGGTTCGACACCTGTAAGGACAAACGAAACAGCCAAAGGTCATTTCAATTGAAAGTTTTTGGTTGTTTTGAAGTGATTAGTTTGATTAAAAGGAGACGTCTAACATATGCACCACAATGGCCCTGTTATCTGTGTACAACTTGGTCACAATTCAATTGTTGATTGTTGTTGATTGACATCCAAGGCAATTGAATCTCACATCAATGATTGTGAGGATTGGTATAGAGGATTTCTTGTTTAAGTACGTTAAATCAAACATTTTATTTCTCATCTTACCTGCGACCAAGTCCCCGAAGCCAATGGTGGTCAAGGTAACAAATGAGAAGTACAAGCCGTCAACATATGACCAACCCTCCTGGGACATAAACACAAAAGGTGGAAGAACTAAATGGACCAGCACTCCCCAGAGCAGGAAAATAGCTGTGCAGGTAAACTGAGCCTTTCTCTGAAAAAGAAGAATAACAACTTAAGGTGAAACCACAGCACTATGCAGGTACTTTTCCAGGTAGAGAAAATAGGCTCATTTAAACTTACCAGTGAGAATCCTTTTTTGGTTAGAAACTGTCCCAGGTGCTTGGCACGACCACCAAAGAACTTTCCCAGCTCACTGATCCAGGTAAGACACAAAGGCACACCAAAGAGTCCGTAGAAGATACAGAATACACGGCCTTCTGATGTTTTAGGTGAAATGTTTCCATATCCTGTAGGAATGAAAAGGGGAAAACAACTTGAAAACCATTATTTCAAATATGCATCTCTTTAGCATGGCTTTCCAATAGGAGAATCGAATTACAAAAAATATGCCACATAGCTGGATTATCTCAGTCCAAGTCCTCCATTTATAAACCTTTTGGTAATATTTTTGATCTACCTAATGAAACCAAATGAGTCCCAAAAGTTTTTGAACTCCACCTAAAAGCTCATGGCAACTTTTTCCAACCACTTCAACATGTCGATCTTGCATTCCCCCAAACATTAAGCAAAGGTGACAGAAATTCAATATTTTTTGGCTCCCAAAAGATTACCATTGGTAAAAATCCAAAAGTACTTACCGATAGTAGTGATAACAGTGGCGGCAAAGATAACAGCATTAGGCCAGTTCCAGTTGTTGAAGGTCTTGCTGCCAGTTATCGTGACCCCTTGGCCTGCTGCATCAGACACCGCCTGAGGAGAAAGGAAACAAGGACACGACTATGAACTTGATTTTCACGTCAAGACAAATGACTGGATGATGAACATCGAACGATGGCTGCCATCGACTAGAAGTTATAAAAGAGTCTAATCTGGCTAAACCGAACGAAGACAGGAAGTGTGTCATGTGTAAACTCCATTTCTTCCACCATATCCTTCCTGCGATATGTTGATGCTATCTCCAATGGTACTGATGAGCTGAAACCACACTCAGGCGCCCTTGGGAATCACTTTTAACCTGAGGGCTATATTGTTCTAACCAGTGCTTACACTGATAGGGAAACAGGAAAGCAAGTTCTGCGTCCCTAAACATCTATTTCATAATGCCATGATTACGCAAGGATTAAGAAGCTCCAGGTGTTTTTCAGTGGCTGCTCTGTCCTAATGTTTCCCCCCTTTAAGATTCAAACTTGCACTAAAAGATTTAAAATATCAAAAGATATTATGGTGTGCACAACCAACTGGTTATATTTTCCCTGAAACCATCAAGAGCAAGGGAAACATTCTCGGATTCTTGCAAGGAAGTTTAAGTGTTGACATCCGACAAAGCAACAAAAAGCTTAATCAATCATCCTAAACCATATGTGTGCTTGAACAGCCACAACAGAAACTGAAATGCCCCTGTTGGGTATTCAAAAACACAAGTCCATCTCCAAATGTGCTCGAAGGGGGAAATGTGCAGGGGTTGGCAAAATTCACATAAGCCATGAAGTACTGGAAGATGCATGGTTCCTTAATAATAGCAGGTCTATGACAGTTCTGCTCTATAATTACCAGCAAAAGGGGGGGGCATTCTTTTGTGTGCTGAAACAACACAGCTCCTCTGTTGGGCTTTGGGATGACAGGCCTGATGACCAAGTTTGTGTTGAAACCATGACTAGAAATTAAAGAAGCAAAACCTCACTGTCCTGCTTACGCACTTTCACATTTGACAGTCAGCAGTTTCTGTAATTACTGGTTGTATTTACATGCATGGGCTAACCTTGTTGTTGACCATGTTTAGGCTAAAATCTCATTCGGCTTGAACTGATTACAGGAACCTTTGATACCTCAAAAGCATATCCCTGGTGACACTGCATTTGAGTAGACATAACTCAAATGCAGAATTTGTGGCCCTTATTTACCATCCTACTTTTCTGTTTAACGTATTTCTAAGTGCTGCCCCCAACCACCTTAAACATTCAAACCATTACTTGATTTAAAGAGTCCTAAGAAGACTAAGTTTTCATGCGTTGTTAGTTGTAGAAAAATACACCCCTCCAAACTCAAATTTGAAGCTGCACCTTGATATCTCTTTTTTCTGTTAGACTTATCTGTAGTGTTATGGACCCTTAAAGTAAGGTGACCTTATTGGTATCATATGTGTGTGACAGATTCTTATGAGAAGTGAGACTTTCTGGTGTCAGTATAATAAAGGGTGAGTATGTACGTCAAACACATCGAAGCTCATGCTTTCCATCTGTTGTTCAGTAACTGTAGTCTTGCATAAAGAGTCCAGAAAACCTGGGTTTCAGAGGACTGTGTATTGTTTCTGATACACTGCACCTGTTATGTGCAACCTTACTTACAAGTATTATCACCATTATTTACTCCTTAATGAGTACGACAGTTAGCATTGAAAACAGCAAATTAAGAGGACTTAAAGTGGAAAGGTAAGCTAGCCTATCTTTGGTGAGAGCAAGGTTTGAGTAGATAATGTTCTACTGTGTTAAAACACATAAGCAAAAAACATCGGTCTCTCTGCTAGTTATTTCTCAAACTTCAATTTTGAGAAATTAAGCCAATGTGGAAGTGCAAACATGTAGGACCTGAATTGGCATCTTTAGCTCAATTCTGAATTGGTACATCTAATTTGCTTTGATTAAGCCTAAGAGTTATACATACATTAGCATGCAGTTGCAGATTATTTGACTGACAGGTGGAGCTGTTTTCCAGGAGGCTTAAGGCCCACCCTAACTCCACCTCTTTGTCCATTTTTAGACTGATCAAAAGTTATATTAGCTATCCAACATGGTGACCGCCATCTTGGAGCGTCAAAACGGGTGACATCACTGAGACCATGTCAGTGTTTTATGTCTATGGTAATGATACTCAGAATCATTACTGCTCGTTCTGTTAGCATTGTGGCTAACTGGATGATCATTTGATGTACTCAAGTTTTAAAGGAGAGGGGAACTTTACAGTTTTAAATTCTATGTAATATAGCACAGTGTTAACTGTCAATCATTTTCTCATCCCTAAAATCTAATTATTAAAGCATTTAACTTCATGACAAAACATGTGACAAATGAATTTATTGCCTTAATCAATGAACTCTTGTAAACTCTGAAAATCTTTAGATGGTGATAGTCTTTGAATCTTTCCACGGGAGTGAAACTCAGACTGTACAGCAGACTGTATCAAACTGAAAGCAGGTTACTTGATTTGTGATTTGATAAAGAACACGTGTGTTCAATCATCAGACCTTCCCACGGAAGAAGGGTAAAGGTCGACACATATACAGTAAAGTTTGCAGCATGGTGCGTGTACTAATGGAAAGTGATCAGCTGTTTACAGCAACACAGCTGCAATAGTTTTATAAAGTAGATTTAAAAAATGTAAATGACAGATTGCTCCCCCTTTGATTCATTTCACTCCTCTGTCATCCAATGCCAATACAACATTTTTCCCCACTAGCTAATGCTGTAACATTTTCGTGGGGGTTGTGTGAGGCTCGTTTGCTCTGTGGAAAAAGTGAAAAAAGTTAAATGTTTTTGCTTGTGCGTATTGTCTGTGGTCTGAGTGTGTGCTCAGCTCTGCACCTGATGAGGGTGATTTGCACATGTTCTCTCCGTCTGCCAGATAAAAAGTGCTGAAGTTGGAGACATGCAAAACGCTGATTCGCAGAAATACAATGAGGGCAGAGTTCAAGATTCATCATGGGAATGAGCAGCATGCTTTCATTACATGTCTCTCACACAGAAGACAAGAACTGAAACTGTCAAACTAAGCCAAGCTTAACAGCCCAGCATGTAAAGCGTTGATGCAAATCTAAATGTCTAATTAGTCCTTTTCACAGGCCAGGAAGGGTTTTTAAAATCACCCACCCCCTCACCCCAAGATGCACATATGTGACTGAACAGGCTTTGTAGTTCACAGGGTCTTTAAAAGGTTAGAGGGTCAGCCACTGGTCAGCTCATGGTCACAAATGATCCTGAGAACAAGAGAGGAAAAAGTACTGGGGGAGAGTGATAGAAGACGCTTTGTGCCCAAACCAGCTCAGGAGGAAGTTGTTAAACTGGATTCTCTTAAAGTCTGACCACTAGACAACTGGATGGCAGACCAAGACCACCAACATGGAAATACTTCAACTGGGAAATGTATTGACTGGATGAAATATAGTGTTTAAAGAAATGAACAGAACACTACCTGTAGGACAGTAGGAAACATGTTTAAGATGCTAAGTTGTACTGTAAATGTCAATGTTAGTTCTGGAAATTAAAAATGAAAGAAACACAAGATAACCTTTCCATTTGATTAATGTAACTAGTGATGATATGCAAAAAAGGGACATTTTGCAATGTGGGTGTTGTTAAAAATGCATGAGAGATAAATGAGAAGATGAAATCTGGAAATGTGTTAAATGAATCAAGCCAAAGACGTTTGAAGACTGCCTCTGCTCTTTAAGGATGAACTTTAAACCGACTTGCTATCATTTTCTCCGCACACTGCATTACATAAAGCAAGACGTCCCTGCTTTTACAAAAGCAAACATCTTGGTTTGTGATAGACTAACTGTCGGAAAATACTCTTCAGACTTCAATGGAAACCACGGCTAATTTCTTAAAGCAACATTTCCAAAGAGCTGAAATGAAAAAAAAAACAAGATTCAAACAAAATGGGGAAAAAAGTTACACAAAAATTCCCTCTTTGTAAATGTGATTTTTTTTTAGCATTACCAAATCTAATAAAGTGAAATGCATGTCTTGAGTGTTTATGTCAAATAGTATGACATTTGAATGTGTATCGCTGACATCTGGGAGTTTTAATGGAGAGTTTTTAACAGTTGTTTGACATTTTACAGGCTTAAAAAAGAACCCTTTATAATAATATTCATGAGATGTTCTTCTAAATGTTGAACATTTTCCGTCCTAAATAATCAACAGTACACTTACAATTATCCTTAGTGGTATTATAAAAATGAAATTACAAATTTAGTCACAAAACAAGCACTTGAGAGCAGCCAAAGGCAAAAGCTTCAAATTTCATGCACTCGGCTGCAAGTTGATGTTAAAACAACAAGATTTCTGTGAGCCCCTGATGAACTTTTGAGACTCTCTACAGGACTTAAATATGTCTGACAATTATTTACACACTGAGCAAACACATTTTGGGAGCTGTTATGCTGAAACAAGAAACCAGCTGTTGAGCTTTAAACAATCTTGCCACTGAAAGTTAAGACATCGACAATAAAGAAGTGCACAGAGTTGTGAAAAAATACTTTGATATGATTTCAATTCTCTGATTGAAAAATCACAGTGCAGTGCCATAAAATACATCCAAACATAAATACACTTTAGGCCAGCCCCATGGCCAAACTAAGGCTATCCTAACCATGTCAAAGTTACCAACTTGTAAACTAATGTAGAACTGAAAGTGTGTCCACACTGCAGGCACAGCAATCTGCCCCTGCCACACACTGATAACCAAAGAACAGTAACAACCATGATGACAAATTCCAACTGTTATCAGGACAGCTGGTGCCCTAGCAAACGAGTCCAGTTTGGAGGTACTTTTCCATTTCCAGCATACAAGCTCAACAAGGCTGCAGCTGCTTGATTGACCCACAAACAAAATGATGTCACTCGAGCTCTTCCATGTCATGGTGTATTGATTTCTAATATGGAGGTAGATAGCTCTTCAAACAGGAGATTTCACTGTGTACAAAGCTGCAGTGTTGGGGGAAACAATCACTCACTCTCAAATTAGCAAAAAAGAAAGAAAGAAGTGAATCTGATGCTAAGAACTTAAATTCCATTTTACAACCTTTTCTGGATTTGATAGAGGCATAAAAAAGGAAAATGCTGTTAAATTCCCAGACAATGACAGAATTCAAACATCTTGCAGATCTGTAATGCACAGCATTCGACACCGTTAACAGATTAGTGAGTGGCTGCTTTCAATTAGGGATGTAAGCACTGTGAGAGATTAAAAGACTTAGTTCATTAACACCACATTTGGTAATCGTTCTTCTCCTTTATGCTTTTCAAGTTATTAGACATTGAAAGAGCTTTGCTGTTTTTCTTTTACCCCGGGGCCTCTTTCTTTTACATATCTAAATGATTAATGGTTGGAGGAACTTCTTGGAATTGCTCCTGCAGATTGCTTCAGTTGGCAGGCTGGAACGTCTGAAACATCAACTGTCAGGGTAAATGCTCCCCATCACTTGAAGTGTGTGTTCATGCCTCTGACAGTGTCTTACTGTCGTTAAAAGTGACTGATATTTCATGGCAAGGCTCCCTGCTGAGAGGGGACAGACGCTTTTCCAAGCATCAAATTTACCAAACCCTGTTGACAAAAATCACATTCTCACACAGTGAGAGCACATTGCTTGCCTCAATCTTGTTGTCATGTGTTTCACTCAAACAAAAGACCCCAAAGTCATATGATAACACAAACTAACTGGAGTCTGGTGACTATGAAATGGAAAAATGTAGAGGCTGAGTCGGACAAAAGCAAAAAGATCTTTCCCTTACAGTATAGAGATTCTTTCTGTAATGATGTCAGACACTTAATAAACACAATAAAGTTGCAGCCATGACAGTTAGTTTCACCGCAGCTTGCCGAGGGAATCTGCTGAAGCAAATATGGTTGTCAACATCACAGACTTATAAACTCCAATGTGATACTAGTAAAAATCTAACGATATATTTATTTTGATACTATGACAACAAATGTAAACACCAAATATTGGGTATTTTCTTGTTTTAAACAAACTCCTGCAAACTGTTTAAAGGAAGAATATGCAATTTTCACACTTTAATGTAGCAGAAATCAAGAATATCCTCTGAAAATAACTCTGAATCATGACTGTCTACAATGAGTGTAACACCCGAGTCCCACTGTCTGTGATGTTTTCTGAGTCGTATCCACAGCGTGTTTCCATGGACGGGACGGCTGACTCCTCCCCTCACGTATAAAAAGTTGTTTAATTGAGGGACTAGAGAAAAGAAGAATAACATACTGTACTCACTGCTTATTTGAATGTTTTTAGATCACGGTCATTTTGTGTAAATTTACATGCAGTGTGAAGCTACCAGCAAACTAAAGAGTTAGCATTAGCATGCTAACACAACAATGCAGCTCGAGTTGTTTTGGTTTCATGCAGGTGCTCAAGGGCGACATCTGCTGGATTAAAAAGTTGCATATTCTTCCTCTGCACAAGTAAAGTGGACACTGCCCTCCCTCTTTCCACTTGGCGCAGCTTTGGGTTAAAAATGTGACAGAAGATCTGAAGATGTTTTAAGCTTTGGTACTTTTGGATGCTATCGGTCGTTAAAGTAAAGGGGATAGGATCATTTGGAAAAACCTGGTATCGAAAAATATTGCTGTATCAAAGATTTTGAAGACCTAACATGCAATTCCAGAACTTTTTGTAGCTTTTGGTCATCTACACGTTGAGTAAAAAAATAAATAGGGCACAGGTTTGAAAACACCAGAATTATCCTGTTTATTGAAGCTTAATTTTGGTAAATGTTGCACAGAGTAGATTGGTTGAAACTGGTGTGCTTAAATTCAAATGGTACCAACAGTGTCTTGTGGGCTGCATGCAGCCTGCTGGGTCTAAATTAAAATAAATTAGGCTTTGCAAATCAATTACCAAAACTAATGACGTCAAACTACATCACTTACTTCCATTGATTCTGACATTGGCACAAACTTCGCTCCTTGGAGCTAGCGTGCCCCAGACAGCACCCAGGGCACATGACACAGTTAACTATCTGAAAACAGAGTTCCACTTTATTCAGCCGGGCTTTTTTTATCCCAACCGGAGGCCATATTTCACTTCACACATGTGACAGCAGTCTGTTGAGCTGATTTCTGAAAAGTCTTATCAGACCACACAAACGTGATGCTGAAGTCACGTGTAGCAGGACTATCAGGCTGAGAGTGAAGTCGAGTAACCCAATGCTCCACTCCCAAGTCAAGAGGCAACACGTCAGAATCTCGTTTTGACCGGAGAAAGGCGCATCTAAAGTTTGCATATTCAGTCACTGATTTACAAACTGCAGGTCATTTTTAACCCTAAATGTCTGAACTGAGCGAAAAGAAGCCAGCGCCTCATTGGTCAAATATCTTAACCACCTCTGAAGTGTTCCCTCAGGTGGAAACTATCCCATATGTTGGCTTGTTGGAGTTCAGTCATAATGTTTACTACCACCAGTTTGTCCAGTGACACTGGACATATAATAATATGCATTTTGTAAAGAGTTTAACATTTTAGTATGCATACAGATGAATGGATGAAAGAAGCTGCTATCACTTAATGTTAACTATTATTTATGCTTTTTATTATATCTTGCAAAAGGAATAATAATAATAATTAATAACTGGTTTCCATGAAACTGGGGGTGGCTTGTCAGATGTGAGTATTATCTGATCTATTTCATTATTTAGAACAGGAAGGAGTTTTGATGCTTAGTCAGACAAATTTAACACAAATCTAGAAAGAAAAAGGGTTTTTAAGGAAATGTGAATTGCATTTTTACACATACTTTTAAACAATTAATTGATCAACTGAGAGGGTAACTGGCAAACAAAGTGGCCACAAATGTTATTAGTTGCATCCCCACCTTAAAAGAATTGAAGATTTTTTGTTGACAACATAAACGAAAGGATCCCTACGAAGATGCACCCTTTGTAGTCAAGGTGAAATCCTTTTCAGATCACAGGAGTTGCTGGTCTACAGCTGCCTCAGTGAAAGTTTTTTTTGTAATGTGTGTGCCGTCATGTGATTGATGCTTTTGGAAGGGTCAGCTTGGAGATCAAGAAAATAAAATAGTAAACAAAGTTCCTGATCAAGGAGGCAGACCAGCAGCTCCTGTGTTCTCTGAGGCAAAATAACTGAAATGACTGTAGTCTGGTGTCTTTTTCACAAAGTGACATTAACAACTGGTTTTGGTTAGACAAACAATCATAGGAAGGAAGGAAACCACCAACTCTCCTCACCCCACCTGTCCCTGGACTTTTCTTTGCCAGAACCCTGGTAGAAAGTCTGTGTAAAGGCGGGATGTGCGGACACGTGATGCAGCGGGTATCAGTTGTCTGTATTGTTTTCTTCTGTATTGCAGAAATGTCATTATACATATTGTAGTGATATTCACACATTCTGAAAAGACATGCAATGTGATAGTTTGATGTCCTACGCACCTACTTCATGAGATAGATGGATGTGTGAAAGCCTCCTTTAAAATAGTGATATTAACACAGAAACAGTCACCACCCCTGAAGACTCCTCATCCTTCTACACGAGCTACCCTTCACCTACACCAAACGAGCTGCAGGAACTACCCTTCACCTACACCAAACGAGCTGCAGGAACTACCCTTCACCTACACCAAACGAGCTGCAGGAACTACCCTTCACCTACACCAAACGAGCTGCAGGAACTACCCTTCACCTACACCAAACGAGCTGCAGGAACTACCCTTCACCTACACCAAACGAGCTGCAGGAACTACCCTTCACCTACACCAAACGAGCTGCAGGAACTACCCTTCACCTACACCAAACGAGCTGCACAAGCTACCCTTCACCTACACCAAACGAGCTGCACAAGCTACCCTTCACACCTAAACCAAACCAAGGATTTTAAGTCCTGAGAGCATGTCTGACACGTACAGTATGATCTCCCTCTCAGATGCGGGTGTGAAAGACACGGCCATGAAAACATCTGAGCCTGAATGCATAGAAGAAGTTTGTCTTTCAGCTGCTGGCTGAAGCCAAACACAATAATTATAAAGCTATTTTTACTTACTTCAACTCCAAACTATGTCAGAAATAGGAATCAGGTTTTAAAAATCCTGTGGTCACTTAACAGAAACAATAGATTAGTCTATTTGTGCAAACCTTTTTTGCCATAGGAACATAAATAATGAGTTCATAAAGTAATGTGCTAAGCCGCAAAGTTTATGTAGCATTGTCTTTCAGCCCATGTCCACAGGGCACAAAGCACACTGCTTACTCATGGAGCGATGCATTCTTATTTGCAGTGTAGACACAACGTGCACACAGCCACCTCTCCACAGTGCCTGTTAATAACAAGCGCCTCAAGAGCCAATGCTGATGGACCATAAAATCCAATCTGTAAACTGTGACCACTTCAAGGCTCCTATAGTTAATAGTAAACTCCTTGTTAATGAAACAGAGAGCACTAACGTTTACAAGAGTGTTGCCTTCTCTTGTTAAGCCTGCTGATATATATGAACTGTTAACAAGCAGAGAAAAGTTTCCACAATGGAAAACTGATAGAAATCTGCTCCTTTGGAAATGAAGCAGTAAAAGGCGATATTAACTGTTTATGTGTTTTAATATACGGACTGCATAAGTCTTTGCAGCAGGTGTCTCAGCGAACACAGACATGGGGGGGGGGGGGGGGGGGGAACTAACGCAGAAATAGCGGACAAAGAAACAGTCTGACGCCATGATTACAGTTTTTCCCTTTATATTATGGTTCTCAACTGGTGGGTCAGGACCCCAAAAATGGGTCGCCAATAAATGGTGTCAAAAAGTGTGTGAATTGTTTGATGTATTTGCTCTGTCCCGTTTTCTGTCGTCAGAGCTCCAAACTGCAAAATGTTTCATTAAATTAATCTGATTGGTTTAAAAAAATAACAGAAATTTGGGTTGTGATTTTTCATGAAGAAGTTGGTGGTGGGTCCTGGAGACCAGTTTATAACCACTGCTTAATATCATCACAGGTAGTTTGACAAATTCGAATCAAGGAAACAGCAGAGAACATTCTGGCAAAAAGGGAAACATCATGAAGCAGAACCATTATATGAACAGAGTTCACACACCAGTCTCCAGCTTGTTGCAGGATATACCCGTCATCACCCCCACACACCTGCTCTCTGTGAATTTTCCTGAGTATTTCCTGCAGCGTTCTCACACCCCGACTTCAAGCCGAGGCTTTACAAGATCCCTCAATGTATTTTATTTCTATTGAAGATTAAACTTCCAAGATATTTTTTAGGTTGGGATAAATTGTAAATCTGGATCGAAGTAAACGACTTCTACTGTAATACTCCAGATGAGGTCAGAGTGTTTGCGTTCACACATGCAGCTCAACCCAACATTTCAGGAGTTCTGTGCATAATGTGAAAAAAGCTCATGATTGCATGTTTCAAATACACTCGATTGATATGATTATAAAAGATATCTAGGATAACAGGAAAGCTAAACCTAATGTAAATGTAAAGCTAATGTGGTATCTGTGGAAAAGGTTAAACATGTGATTCTAAATCATGTTGAAAGAGTCTCGAGAGTCTTCAGCTGGCTTTATGTAAATCTTTGTCCTTCAGAGAGTACACACACACACATGCAGGAAATGTTTCAGTTTCATTCAGGAGGATTCAACTCAAAAGTTCATCCAAAAATCAAAAGTGAACAGCAGCTGCAAAACACTTTCAACAGTAGTATTCCAAACAACATGGGAGATGGAAATTAGGCCACTGCAGGGATTTGGCCGTTAAAAGAGATGCCATGAATGGGAGGGAGGTTCAGGGGGCATATCCCTTTCAGGCCCCCCAACACACAAAAACCAGAAGGAGGCCTAGAGGGGGGTCAGGGGGATAATAAATCTCCCTAATACTGATGTGGGCCCAAAAAAGGGGGGATGGGTTGAGACATGTTTCTGCTCATATTTTGCAAGTGGAACCAGCAAAACCACTTTTGATTTATTATTGCCGACGACTGTGAGGGGCCTCTTCTTTCTGCTCCTCGCCCCTGACACACATTTGAGATGTAACGGGGCCCGACATCGTCACACTCAAACAAACGCAAAGAATCAGGGTCAGAAGGCCTACACATTTCAGGCCATGTGAACAAACAGCGTGTCATGGGGCAAACACCTGCGACATCACAGGAGTGTTGACTTACTATGTGATCGTTCAGTGCTGCTGGTAAAAGCACAGGTCAACAGCCCCAACTTCACTACCGGTTAAAGAATTTTTCTGTATGACAAATTGTCAATGGAACACCATGTACTGCAGCTGTTAGGGCTGAGGCTGCAGATTGGGCCCCTTACACACCCAGTATCATTATCATTGAACCAGACAGTCTGTTAGAGTTACATGACATTACCTGTAAATGGTAACAAAGTAATTAACATCACTAGACATGAACACAATGACCCCACCACAGATAACAGCAGATAAAATCCACGAGCCTTTCAAGGGAATTTAAAGACAATTCAGGGAATTCAAAGATAAATGCCTGTGTGACAGGTTTCCCTTTTTGATATTTTAAAAGTTTAAGCCTATAGGCCGATAGATTAAGTGTTGGTGTGTTGACCCATGAAGATGAACCATGGATGTTTAACCAGAGGTTTTGTTAGTGTTTGGTGAAAGCTTCCAAACCTGCTGAGGCTCATTAAGCCCTCATGTGTCACAAATAAGTGAGAGAAGAGCTGCAGAACAGTGCTACACATGAACGCTGCTGATTCACATTTCCAATCATCTTCCAGTGCACTGTGATAAGTTTGAAGAAGTTCAGAGTGGGGTTAAGAGAAATGTTGAGTTTAAAAACGTGTCCATACCTCTAAAATTCTGTCCAAATCAGCTTTCGTCAGACACGGATAGTCCTTAAGAAGTTCATCCTTCTGTTCATTATACCGATCGGCAGCCCGCTTCCAATTGGGCTCCTCCAGAACTTGAAAAATAGCTGCCCCAATGGACAGGTAAAAGATGATGGCAGAGGTCAACAAGGGGCCTTTATCTACCATACTTCTGTGCAATGACTCAAACTGGAGAGACAGGGGGAAAAAGAGAGGAAGGAGAGGAGGGGGGGTAGATAACAACAATACCCGAAGTTATGCGGGACTCATTCTCAGCACGTCTGCTGCTCTACAAAATGTTCCTCCTTCCGCGCGAGAACTCTGAAAAAGAAGAAGTGGAGCGTGCCGCTGCAGCTCGCGACATAACCGTACAGAAAGGAGTCATTAATCTAGTGTTTCCACGTGCGCAGCCGGAGAAGTAGTGCCTGGTGAAAGTAGTGAACAGAGAGAAGACGAGTGACGAAGATCCGCCCAGAAGTCGAGGCAGGGAGGGGGGGTCTCCTCCTCTGTCGTTTGATTTGACTGCACTACAGGTGTAGGAGCGCCGATATTTAGCCTATGAATAACAGGATAGATAGATAGAATCTTTATTGATAATTACTTCAAAGTATCCAGTAGCAGGTTACAAAGACGTACATGACATGAAACATTTGTTACAAATTACACCACAAAACCGACCCCTCCTCCCATACATATATATTAACCTGAAAAAAAAAGATTTAAAGAATACCCCTAGATGAATCAAACTTAAACTGTGCAATTAAAAATGTACATAACCCGTGCAGGGATAAAAATATATGTGACATTTAAACAAGAACCTTTAAACAGTTGAGGAAAGAAATCTGTAATTAGACCTGAATATAAAAAGTTGTTGACCTTCTGAAGATGTGTTGTTTCTATATGTACAGCAATGTTTAAAAAGCAGATAGTGCAAAAGGAGGTTCAAAACAGAACTTTAAACGTGTCCTATCTCAACAAACAACAACTGTGTTCAAAATTCCCACATTTGAAAAAGTTCATTTTTTGTTCTTTTTTCCATCATTTGGGAATTTGCTCATTTTGCACTGTAAAACTAAGTGGGGTGATATAAAGTTCGTTTTGTCCTAGAATCATAACTTCACCACACCAATAGCCTACAGTTTAGAGATCTGTGCTTCCTCTTTTTTTAATGACTTAATAAAATAACGTGTAAATCTAAATGAGAACATTTTTCAGAGGGGAAGTTGACCAGAAAGTGAAACCGCCAGTGTGAGTGGAAAAAAAATAAATCAGAGAAAGATTATTTTTCTTTTTGGCATTTTGAGATAATCAAAGATTGTAATGCCAAATCTCCAACAACTAAATTATTTATTTAGTTGTTGTGCATAGACCTAGTGGAATACTAAATTACTACAATCCATCTTGAGTTTCTTTCTTATTGGGTAGTTTAGTGTCCCTATCAAAAACATGTAGGCTTTTATTTTCTATACTATTCAAAGCATATAGATGTACATTTTTAAAATGTGTTTTTTATAATTGCCTCTACATTTTAGAACCGACATTGTAACTTCAGAAAATGGCAGCCAATAGTGATCTGTTTTTCAGTACACAGTGCAGTTATCAGGTTTTTTTTTTTTGGAGACTGTTATTGATTGCATTGATTTTCTGCCGGAAAATTCCAGCAAAATTGACTATTTGTAGTTCATTGTTATCAACTGGAAAGACTTTTTGAAATGAAGAAAATCTAAGCAATGACAGTGCGTCTTATCCTCCCTGCAGAACACGTGCATTTGATATATTGTCATATGAATTTATCTGCCTTCAGTAGCGGGGAGATTGATTGGTAAATTTGATGCAGTAATGGTTGCAGATTTTATCACATAACGTTAAATCTTTCAGTGGAAGACCGTTATTTATCCTGTGCTGTAAATATCATAGTCTGTCAAAGGATTCAGCTTAAACCTCAAAACCAGTTTGACCAGTTTAGAGCCAGGTGTGGCCCTGATATCACTTTGGTTGTTTGATCAATAGTGTTCATCAATATGCAGCAATCCTGCAAATACAGATGTGCGGTTAAAAGATGGTGATGTGCTGTAGAGCATGCATGCACTCAAAGGAAGCATGTGTCAACGTCCAGAACTTAAATGCTCAAATGTTTGCTCAGGTGAGTTCCTCTGTTTTATCTTTGTCTGTGAGGAGCAAAGATCAAATAAAGGAACAAATATATTGATTAATGTTTAAGAAGACATGCAGATCCTCAGGCAGAGATATCATGTTTTATTATCTGTCCTTACAATTAAAACTTTAGGGGTTGGACAGTGCATGTAATTTGGGTTAATTGTTTGAGAGGGTGTGAAAAAAGGAAAGCTTCCAAAATGACTGCTGTCACAAGACCTCAGCATGTTTGTGGTCCAGCAGTGTAAGCGGCTGACTGTGTGAGAATTCATGGCATGCAAGACAACAAGGCATTGCATCATGATCACTGGTGCGTACACCTCCACGCCCCGGGCTGGTTTTTTTCTGTGTGTCTATTGTGTTTTACTCTGCAGCTAGTGCAAGTTAAGAATAAACTCAAACAGCTCATTTAGACACATCTCTGTAGCCATGGCCTCCTGCTTTTAAAAATATGTCAAGAATAGCTTCCTGTCGTAACAAATTATCCCTTTTTTCTTTATGCCAAAACATCCAGCCCAAGGCAAGTCCCTGCTTTAGTAATGTTCAAAAATTTAAAGTCTATGAAAGTTGTTTTTTTTTGCAATGTGAAAAATGATCTTCAGTGTAGAGTTACAGCACGGTGCAGGTTTTGGAAGCACAAGTGTTAACATGTTTTTATAACAACAACAAAAAAAAAAGAATGGACTGAAAAATGTAGAATACTCTGAAAAGTAAGTTAGATAGTGTTGGATATCACACACACACACACACGCGCACACACACACACACACACACACACACACACACACACACACACACACACACACACACACAAAGAACACTCTTGACATTGTATTTGTATTCACAGTCATAGCCTGCATTAACATGTCAACAGTTTAACTTACTGTAATATTTTATGTAAGACGCAGAGTACTTTCATTATGTGTTCAGGATCCTCCTTGCATGTCTGCAGACTTTAAGAAAGAACCATGTCAAAAAGTTTTAATCACATACATTTGGAATGACACTGATAATGGACTTTTTAAACCCAGTGTTTTATTGTGAAGCCATTTACAGTTATTTATTTATTCATTTTTTTCTCAGCCTTGAGCATGAATTTGACATGCACTTTTTATTTTACATTTTTGTTGTTGCGTCTATACAGCACGAGCTTTTAAACTGCATTCATGTGACTTGTGCAAACATGTCTATATGAGATAACAATATGTGCAGAAAAAGACTGATTACATCATCAAACAATGCATCAGTCATCTTTCTTCAAACAGTCTTCTGCTGATGATTTATAGCAAAGAGCAATAAGACAAATATTTCTGATTACAGCAATATGAGAAAATTGATGCCAGTCTTACTCCCTGCATGCAACAGTTTAGCTGTTATCTTAACTTAGCTGAGCTTGGCTGAAAACCAAGACATGGAGCTCAGCGTAAGTTCAAGCAGGTACTGCTATCAGACTTTACAACAGCAGTGGGTGTTAGTCTGTCTTCTTAATCACAGACAGACATCCTGCTTATAATAGTTGTAAATACGTAGTATTTTTATTTTTATTTTTATTCCTGTATATTCTAAATGTATTAATACTCATATGCATGTTCTTCTTGTTATCTTTTACTGCTGCAGCACTTGAATTTATCTTATCTTATCCTATCTTAATGGTGGATCCAGCTCACAAACAAGCCCTTAAAAGTGGATCTGACTCGTGAATAAATGAAGTGATGGTGATTCTGACTCGCCAACAAGCTGTAATGTTAAACCTGAATCACAAACACAAAAAAAAACTGGTCGAGTGCAATGATCACAGGGAATAAATGCACTCCCTCCTCCCAATTGCTCGAGGTGATTTCTCCTGATAATATCTGACCGAGCATAAATTCTGCTGTTTGCATTCACACATGTAGCTCAACCCGGAAAACTTTAGGCGTTTTTCAGGAGTTTTGAAAGTACTATAAGATATATTAATGGATCTTAAATAGGGGCAACATTTAGCTCAGCAGGTAAAGCATGCACCCAAAATACAGATGATTCAGTCCTCAATGCATCTCCTTACTCTCCTCTCAATTTCAAAAATCCAAGACAAAATGACCCCCCAAAATGTTTTACAACAATCCATTATATTTGTTCTCAAACAAACCGTTCATTACAGACCACATTGATTCCCTGGTGTCTAAATAGTTGCAGATAGGACTCACAAACAAGCAGTTTAGACAAAGGTCTGACTCAAATATCCAGACACTCGGCTCAACAGCAGATATAGTAGAAGGAATGAAAGCAAATGCATTTTCCATCTCAAAATGTGTTTCATAAAAACATACTACCAGTATGCATATATCTCCTGTAGAGATAGGCATGAGTGTGCACTTCTCCAAACAGCTGACTCAGCTGTGTGCTGGTTTCAGAAGCACAGGCATGCAGATCTGCAGATGTCCTTGTTGTAGCGATAAAGATCAGAGATGAACAGTTTGACAGTTCACAGTCAAACAAGGTCCTGACATAATCCAAGTATTGCATAACACTCATCCGCCTCTGTACATGGAAGCATAATATCTCTGTTATATTGGAAAAGTCACAACATGTCAGTCTAAACAAAGTGCAAGCAGGAAATCATTATGTCCTCCACTCTTCTGTAACTCATTTATCATATTTTCATTTTCATACAGTTTCTGAAGCAATGACTCAGTGTGGGAGTTTTTGTAATGTGAATCAGTCATGCAACCATCTTAAGGAGTACACAGTTTGTGTTTCACATTTTGCTAAATACTGAAATGTAACAACTCAGCCCCCCTGATTCTGTGAACATTGTTTGCGCATGAATCTAAAAGCTTATCTTTACTAAATGTTGGCCAATTGGTCCCTCCGGGCTGTCTAAAGCCAAACATCCGCAGATGTTCATAGATTACACAAACTGAACTTTAGAAGCAAGTGAAGGTCGCCCTGGTGGTCTGATGAAAACCCTCTTAGGATACATCGTGGGACTTCTGGGAGTTTCAGGACAGCCAGATAAGACAACCGGAAGAGCCACATCAGACAGCGCAGTACCCACCGTGGATGCATCAACACACGATTCATTTAAAGTGACCTAAAAGTGGGACAGGATCTTGGAAATCTCAAGGAGGTTTTAGAAATGAAATCAGACTCCTGGACTCTTTTCAAATCCAAATCCAGAAGATATTAAGACTGCCAAGTTTGCTAAACAGGCTCTTTCTAAATCAGGTCATTTGTGCCTTACACCAGACGTCTTTGTAGGACATTTTACTTTAACAGACATTTTCCATTTTTTGTTGGTGTTAAAGCATGCTCTGCCTTCTTGAATGTTTTGTATAATGTGGTAAAACAAAAAATCCTAACCTGAGCTATCTTTAAAATCTTTATATGCGACTTTTTAATCCAGTAGATGTCGCCCTTGAGCACCAGCATGAAACCAAAACAGCTCGCGCTGCATTGTTGTGTTAGCATGCTAATGCTAGCGATCTTTATTATGCTCGTATCTTCACACTGCATGTAAATTTACCCGAAATGTTATTCTTCTTTTTTCTAGTCCCTCAATTAAACAACTTTTATACATGAGGGGAGGAGTCAGCCGGCCGTCCCGACGATGTAAACAAACTGAAGATAGGACTCTGAAAACTCTGAAAACATCACAGACAGTGGGACTCGGGTGCTACACCCATTGTAGACAGTCATGATTCACAGAGTTATTTTCAGAGGATATACTTGATTTATATTATATTTAAGTGTGAAAAATCACATAGAAAGCCTTTAAGGTATTTTTTATACTTATTACTTATACTTATACTTATTCATACTTACCTGGCAGGGGAGATACCATGATCAAGAAGGTGGTTCATCCATGGCGAGGCCTGGCCATTGCACTCTGGCGGGGCTGACCTATGCGAATTCCCCAAATGTGGGAATCTCGACTGCATAATCTGTGGTAGTGGGGGATTGTGTTCGCCCTCTCTCCTGATTTTTTTTTTTCCCACAATTTCCCAGTTTGGGATCAATAAAGTAATTCTATTCTATTCTATTCTATTTAGGAACTGTTGTTTTCTGTTGATTTTGGCGACCCCTGTTGACAGAGCGGTACATTTAATCTCTCTCTCTGATTTTGTCCCGTCCATGTGTAGACTGCGTTCTTCATCAACAACGACAAAAAAAATCTTCCTGCTGTCTTTTTGTCAATCATATCTCTGACTCTGAATCTTTTGTGGAAAATGTAATCAAAGGCATGACCGCTCTGTGTGCTGTAAGCGCATCCTACGTGTTAAACCGGGGCGGAGGATCGACAATTGTCAATAAAGATTCATTTGAAAACTCCAGCAAGTGGAAATCAGATCTAAGTGTATTTCAATTGTCTCATTTGCACGGCTCAAATACAAACACTGTCACAAACCCTGACTACGCACACCCTACATCAGGGGTGTCCAAAGTGCGGCCCGAGGGCCATTTGCGGCCCTTGAGGGGATTTTTTGCGGCCCGTGACTTCAAATGAAGAATCAGAAGATTTTGGCCCGAGGCCTTGATTAAGATTGGCACATTATCTTATTTTTCTTTTTCATGTTAACAAGAGCTGAACAATATTCCTAAAATAGAAAATGTTCAGTAACATGTTGTTGTTGTTTTTTTTTAAATCTACAGCTTTTACTATTTTCCAATTTTTTTTGTAAACTATGAAAAAAAACGTATGCAAAGTTTTTGCAAACAAGCGGACTGTTGTTTAACCATTTGATGACCTGAGCTAAATGCAGAAAGCTTTTCCAAAGAAATGAACCACGTTACAGGCTTGATTCTGAAAAAAACCAAATAAAGTAGAACGAAGAAATCAAAATATTTGATTTCCTTTTATTAAAGGGTTTCTTTAGCGAGCCTTTTGATTCTGATCTACAAAGCCTTACTATGTTTTCAACTATATTTTAAAAAACAAAACCTGTGGCCCTCACATTGGGAGGCTTTTTGCTGTTCAGTAGCTGGACTAATCTAAAATCCAATCTTGAAGTTTAAAAATGTATCAAACTCATTATGATTTTGATAACGGAAAAATTTGCTGTAGTGAATTCAAGGAAAACAAGAATCCCCTGATTGTAAGGCTACTGCCAGTTTTCTCAGGATCACTTACGTTTATACGTTGAGCTTCCTGTTTGTTACTAATTATGAATGCTATCCCTTTATAGAATAATTATTTATAGCGTGTGTAGGTGTGTGCAGCGATTTTGACGCCTGTGAAAAGGGCCTCTGCTTTGTCCCATTGTTTTATGCCTGTGTTGTGTTTAATTCTTTCCGAGCTCCTCATGGGAAGGAAACCTGCACAATCAGCCGGCTGATTTTGCTTCTGGTCGGTAAGTGGTTCTTTGAGCGGGCACTCGTAAGAAGTTCTCTGTCTTTCTTACTAATTACATTTTCAAGACATTTGGATTGACGGCCCGAGTTTATTAAAGTACACGTTTTCATTAGGGTAAATTATAGTTCCCTATATTTATCGCCTCAGGGGGTTGAAGCATCTTATTTAAAATTAGGTTACATAAGTAGAAGTTGGTATTTGTTCTGTTTTATTGGACTCCAGCGGAAAAGCTAATAATTACAACTTCAAAGCTTGTGTGATAAGCTGAACTGGCGTTTTTTAGTAAATGCTAGAGGGAGAGATAATATTTAGATAATATTACTTTCAACACATACAGTACATTGAGTCAAATGCAAACGATAGCCAGAAGGCAAGGTGCTGCACAGATTGGAGAGTGTGACTTAATGTACTGCAGAAGGTCTGAACTGCAGAACCTGTTTGTTCACAATGCAAATTCTGATTCTTGTGAAAGATCCCACTAGTGAATTTGAGAGTGTCTTTCATTTCCATGTTCCTTTGTCTTTACAAGTCTTCTGCACACTACCTTTGGAGCATGCAGTTTGTCAGAATTAATCATTTTATGCTGCAGGAATAGTGAAACCATTTTTCTTCTTTGCATTGATTCATTCATTTATACTTGGTCCTCCATAGCAAACGCTCAAGTTGTTGTCTAAACTGTACTTTCTGTGAAGCCATGCAACATAATCCCTCTGCCATGCACTGTGGGAATTTATCCTGACAATGAGGACAATTTGGGTTCAGTTTCAACGACATATCAACGAGGAGGTCCCACACCTTCTAATGGTACAAAGCAATATTCAGTTTCAGACTGTAGCTGTGTTCACACATTCGCACAAAACTCCTGAAGATTTCCAAAAAAGGTGTCGGGGTGAGCTGCAGTCTTTTTCCTGCCAGCACTAAGGTAACATTTCAGCAAGAAGTCAGGGTTAGCTGATGTGAGAACGCAGCAGGTGTGGTGTGGCCAGCGGGATCTTTGTGTATGTAATGATGCTGATTGACTCATCTTTTTAGCACAAACTGTCATTGTAGAGCCGGACTCTTTTGCTTCATTTCAAATTTCTGTGCTGTCCTGTTGACATCATATATGCCTCCTGAAACAATCCCCCGATTATTACCTAATCAGGGATTTTCAGATTGCAATTCCACAAGCAAAGCTCCGCCGTCATTGCATATTTGTTCTTTCGTATTAATTCCGCAATGCCCTGCTTGCGCTGGTGAATCTGTCTTCCCCAAGTAATCTTACCAATCACTTTAATCATCACTTGTCACTTTATCTTGCCATTCCCTGCATAGTTAACTTTATCATCCATTTTGTAATTGTATATACCCCCTATTTTTATTTTTCTTATCTAATCTATTCTGTTTAATTTGTATTTTGTATGACCTTCTTACTTGTCTGTGCTGCTGCAATGCCTGAATTTCCCCTCTGGGGATCAATAAAGTATTATCCTGTTCTATCCTAATGCTTCTGCTACCACCTTCTATAGTGGCACAGAAGTGTGGTTCACATCTCCTCATTACGCCTCTGTGACATTCACGTTGAAGGCACGACGTCACATTGGGGAAAATATCAGAACTTGAACAGGCAGTCTGAGTAGGGCTGAATTCTCCCACATTGAGGTGCCTGTGTGAACAGGAAAGTCAGGAACAGCCTGAAATGTTCTGGAAATGTTCAGGAGTGCACCTTGTGAAAAGGATTGTGATGCATTCAGATTTGGAGACAATACCTTTTTTTGTACTACCCTTTGTGTGCAGAAACATTCTAAAGAGATCCAGACAAACTCTATTAGACTCTCCCAGTGCTGCTCATTGGGTTTAACATGTGTTGCTTTTGTTCTTTGTAGACCAGATGTCTGGTATCACACTGAAAACAAAGATATGATTAGTAGACCGCAGAGGAGTCAGGGGAGTGAGCTATGGATATTCAGGACCTCCAGTAGTCTAAGATTCGACTTAAAATAAATGCTGCTTAACCTGTTTTATAGGAGCACACCACTGATCTGATTTAACACAATGAGATCATCATCTTTCCATAGGGACGACTACTTAGCCTGTGTGTGGGTGGTTGTGTGTTGGTGTGTTCAGGAAAATAGATGGATCAGAGCATCAGCCTGTCCCATGTCCTGCATCAATATGCAATGGACAGATTATGAATTTTCAAAATAAATGGATAAAGATAAGGTCAATATGGTCTTTTTGTTAGTTATTCTGAAAACAGGTGCATGGATTCATCGCCCAACTGTTGAACTTCCCCTCCAAAAGTCTGACTGTTGACGGTTTAAAAAAAAAAAGGTTGAGCAGAGCTGCTGTGTAAACGCCACAGTTGTTTTTCTATGTTGCTGTTCTCGACTCGTGCAATGGGCCGGTCTGAGCTGCAGAGAGGACATATAAGCCAAAGAGGAAATTCTAGGGGATGAGCGGAAGCATGTGATTGGTTGGGGGGTCCGACCCAAGCTCAGCCTAATGCTACATTGACTTCACCAGAATAACTGTTCACCAAACAGAGATTAGCGTTTTACAGTGTACCGGAGGGAAGTCCCAAAAAACAAGCTCGCAGAATCAAAACAGCCCTCATGTCAGCCCAGAGATCAAAGTTGACTTTCCTTATCAGCAAATGTTATCGCATCGGCGGATGACATCATGTTTATCATCCAACCGTAGATTACATCACCAATTACTCAGGAAATAAACAGCTCCGTTTCTGCCGTTTAAATTTAGATCTCATTGAATGAAGGATTATATTCTTCTGCATGGGTCAAGTTAAGCTTCTGAATCAAAACCTTGTTGTAGGATAAAAAACATTTACATCCAAGCAAACACAAGGGCTTTGTATAGGTTACAACGAGCCGATACAAAGCTTCATTCAACGGAGACCTTCACCATAAGTTGTTACGGCCTCATATGACAACAGTCACAAGTTTACCATCTTAAAGAACAGTTGGTGTGTTCGTCATATAGGCATCCTTACAGATGTCCTTCACTCTGTCACATGAACGTTCTCAAACCTGAGGAACACGTCGCAATGTACGTTGTCTTTTTTTTATCAGTTTCAAACACGCCGACTTTCCCTTTTAATGGGTCGACTGTTGAAGAATAAACTGTCCTGTGAGAGCGTTACTTCATGGAAGAGTTTGCCTGACGTGTGTTCGGTTGAGGGGAGAGAAATTGTTGCTTTGGTGCAAATGTAATCTTAAAGTTGAAAGTATTATGACTCAAAGGCTGTATCTTCTGTTAACTATTAGCCGTGTCTTTTTTCCAGCAGAGCCAATAAAAAGCATCTTATATAACAATAAAGTCTCACTAATAAAAACTTTTAATCAATCATTTGGGTTTCAGATTGTTTCTGGTAACCAGGGCGGGGATGGGATCTTAATTATCTCCACTTTTTACAACACTGTTTGTTGATTACAAACAGCATGAAGTGACTTTATGGTGCGTACGCCTACATGGAGCTCTTACACAGTGGAGTTTTCTTTGCCCTTCTATATGTTTTGTTTGTCATTGAAGAATCCCACTACCCCATTACAACTGATAGGGCTCAGACCTGGGCCTCTAGTATTCTTTCAGTAGTCTGAATGAGCTGATGTAAAAAAGCAGCAGGATATTCTCCGGAGAATTCACATCAAGCAAAAAGAGGGTGGGGGGTGCTGTTTGTATACGGCTGCACGGTGCATAGAGTGTATGCACGCGATTATCTCCTTGAACGTAATCAAACAGCTGCATTACATTTTCTCATCACCAGTATGTTCTTCTCCACTCTTTGGTTGATGTTGTCATTCTGTTGGACTACATGTAACTTTGATATAAAGTCAAATATTGTCATTATAGCGCCGTATAGCGGACTCTGTTGCTTCGTCAGCTACGTACCGTGTCATTTTTATTACGTCATGTCTTACCTCAGGAGACCTTGCTTTTTTTTTTTTTTTTTTTTTTAGAGACAAAGAGACACTTTAGAACGATATTTAAAAAAACAGCAATAAGTCAGGGAGAAAATCAGCAAGGGTGGAATAGAAAAAAATAAAAATAAAATGTTGTCATGCTGTGAAATTTTTTTATTTTTGAGCATTTAATGGAGAGATAGGACAGTGGATAAAGTTGGAAATCAGGGAGAGAGAGAGATTGGGGAATGACATGCAGAAAAGGAACCACAGGTGGGATTTGAACCTGGGCCGCCCGCTTGGAGGATACAGCCTCCGTACATGGGGCATGCACACTAACCACTGCACCACCAGTGCCTAGTCTGAGGGGGCAGGACATGACATAAAATTATAATTTAAGATGTGAGAATGAAGGCTGGGTAACAGAGTCAGACACTCCAATAATTGCTGCACATTTTAGACGTATTCACAGTGTTGATGAATGAGTGGTAGAACAAACTGGTGGGCAGGAAAGATAATGAAGCTGCTTCGTGTGATGTAAACATCATCACCCCCCACCTGAATATTTCCTGCTGAGTTCACATATTGGCTCACCCCACTTCACACAGACGTTTTACTAGCGTGGTGGTGGTAGTAAAAAGTCTGGGTCGTTTGCGTTCACACATGCAGCTCAGCCTGAAAAATGTCTGGACATTTTTTTTGCAAAACTATAAAATCCTTCACTGGGTTTGAGTTGCTCCCCCTCTATGTCTCCTTCACAGCCAGTGTTCATGTAAACTCCTGTGTTACTAGTAAAACATACATTTCATGCTATAGAAAAGTGACCCATCAAATCTGATTCAACTGACAAATGACAAGTTGATAACAAGTCCAGACTAGAGACCGCTTCAGGAGTCCACCCTGCTGACATAAGAGCTTTAACTCTTCATAGTTACTCAACTTAAGTTCTCTCTTTTCAAATAGTAAAATAAAAACATTACTAGTCACTGAACACATCTCAGGCAGCCAGAACAACGTGTGTAGTGTGGACTCAGCGGTATTGACTATCAACAAGAAAGCACCCACTTCTGAGAACTCAGGACGGATGATAACAGATAATGACAGTCAGGTTGGTAGAAACAAACACTACATTTAATGGTTAACGTATGCAGCTGTGAGACACTTCTGTGTAGCTGCATGTCTAATTGTGGCCTTATGTAATAATCACTGACCTGTAATCTATTGTCTCCTCATAGTGAGTCAAACACAGACATGTTACCACACTCTCAGATTCACTTGGATGAACCCAGACAGACACACTACACACACAGGATTAGACTGAAGGCATTTTGATTCCTCATTGCTGAAAGGCCCCTTAAGTGACTCTCAATCTCTGAAGTTGTCGGGTTATCAGTGAGTGAGCAAACAGGCCACCGTTTGAGCTGAATTAACCCAGAAAGATGTCGAAATTTAATGGCTGTTTCTCAACCGGTTAAGTCAAGGTCAATATCTATCCTCTGTTATCTATTCTGATTTACATTCTGTTGTGGGTCACAAACACGTGTCTGTTCTGCAGTGACGTCTAAAGTGTGGCGTGTGAAGTGGTTACTTTGTGCTGCAAGAACATCCAAAGTATGGATTTGTGTATCCTTGTTAATGAAGTGTGTCTTGTTTTCAGAGAATTTTGAGCCATGCTACAGGCACTAAATAACATTTAACAAGATTCAACACTTTGTGGGCATATCTTCCAAGAAACGTTCCAACATGGTACCAAATGTATTTTACTGATTGTAAATTGGTTTAATTCATATCCAAATCTCAGCGGCAGAGCCAGACTTTAATGGGCAGGTACAACACACACACGCAGCTGGCTCGCAATACAAATCCACCCAAAAACGTTTTAACAATAGCCCCGCCTCTGACAAGCCAGATAGCCAATCATGGTTCAGGATTTTGGGGCGGACACTTGGGTGACCAATCAGATTTCTAGGCCAGCCCCTTGGCTGCGCCCCCTGTCAATGCTCGCTTCTAAATAGCTTCTGATCTTCTAAAAAGCTTGTACTGTTTAGTGTTGTCTCCTTTCTACAGCCTCCACAGGTCTGCGGTATAAACTGTGAATAAAAAGTGGACGTAGACATTGTGATGTCTGTCATTGGTTTGTACATTACTGTTGTGGTGTCCTCAAGTTTGGCATTTTGTCCACATTGGATCTTTACAAAAAAAACTCTGTAAAGCTTTGAATGTGGGGCGCTGATCACCTCTGCATTGAAGCATCGATAAAGCCGGGTGCACCTGCATACCCTTCATCCCTTTTATGATGGAATGTTCTTCTCTCTCGACATCTCACTGGTAACTTGCAACATTACAAAGGAAAGAACTGTTACCTATTTTTTATATGATTAAACAATTTAAAGCTTCTGTAGGAGTTTTAGAATTCTCTGTATGACCTACAAAAGCAATGGAAACCATTAGAAAGAAAATATGTATATTTGGTCATGGTCACCCCTGCTGCGTTGTGTGGGCAGCTCGCTACTGAAACACCCTTTTAAAAAAAAAAGTCCACTTCCAAGGATTCATTGTGGGTTTCATGTTAGACATTTAGACTAAAGATGGATGAGTATTCATAAGTATCTGAGAGAGACAAATCCAGCTTTGTCCAAATCAACACAACCTGAAAGTTCAACACTGGAGCTTTAATAAGGGGCTATGTAAGTGTTCAAACTATGAATCTGTTTGTCTTCACAATGTAAGAAGATGTAAGACGATGTAAGAGGTTGGGGATTCATCATATGATGGGCATAATTTATATTAACACATTTAAATAAAGATGACATTATATCCCTTAATACCAGAATGTTTGCATTGAGCTCAAAGCACTGAGTCTAAATTCACCAAGCTGCTGGGCTAAAGGTAGGAAGGAGATTTTATAAAAAAATGTATTGATCACAAGTGATGTGTGGCCGGACCATTAAACATGTTTTGTGTTTAGTGAGCAGCTGAAGGACAGGTACACTGCAT
Source organism: Labrus mixtus (assembly GCF_963584025.1). Classification (NCBI taxonomy): domain Eukaryota; kingdom Metazoa; phylum Chordata; class Actinopteri; order Labriformes; family Labridae; genus Labrus; species Labrus mixtus. The sequence goes on along the minus strand of NC_083629.1, from coordinate 4,544,024 downwards.
GCATGGCTTTGACCTCGTCGTTGTGTACATAAACATATGTTTTGGTTTCAGGATGACGTACATGAGTCTCGTGGGGGAAGCTGCTCTTTGACCTCTTCATTGTTTTTGTCTGGTCACTGTACACCGCCCTCAAAAAAAGGAAGAAAATATTAAATTGGGAAGGTATTACTTAAAATTTGATATTTTTATGCCAACAGAACAAAATCCTTTTTGGTAACAAGATTGCTAAAATAAGTCAAAATGTGAAGTCTTAAAAAAAAAATGTCTAAAAACAAATTCCTCCAGACAAAATATGAGTAGGCTAGATCTTCAGGTCTCGAGAAGAATACGGATTATTCAGTTGATGAATTTGAAATTGTGCTTGAATTTATCAAATGTCATCATTTTAAATGAAGGCTTTTTTTTCAAGGACATTTATCCTGATAGCATTATTAGTATCATTTTCTCAGTAGAAAAGATGCTTCAATTTAGCATCCAGTGCTATTGCAATTTTCATGAAATAATACAAAAGCGTTAAGTTCACTGGGAAAAACTGTTTTATTTATCTAACTTGAATCCGACCTGTTACTCCCCTCCCACATGTCATACCTCACTCTCTCTCTCTCTGATTTCTGACTCTATCCACTGTGCTATCTATAGTTAAAGGCATAAAAATCCCCCCAAAAATCTTTAAAAAAAAGTTTTAATACATGTTATTTATGAGGTCCAATTTGGCTATTTCTTGTAACTGGCATGGAAAGTGCTTGTGTGGACATTTGGTTTGAGACATATGATGAACTTCTCGAATACAAAGCCGCCAGTGAAATAAATAAAATCAGACCAAAAATAAAACAGCTTAAATGCTTCAATATAACATGTTTCAAGTTCACTTTCTCTTCAGTGTTATCAGTGTTAGTTTTGATAACGTCCTTGCTGTATGGTCTTCTGTGTTTGTCAGGTAGGTGATGCCCTTCTCTGCTGGCAAACATCCTGGTCTCCTGTGAGCAGCGTCTCATGTTTTGCATACAGCCTCAGGTGCTCTGACGTCACGGCGAAGACAAAAACCCAGATGAGCAGCGGGGCGCTCGCATGTCATGTACCGACCCTCAGCAGATCAAACATGCAGGTATAGACACAGGTCTGTTCTTTCACAGACTCAGCACATGTGTGGTTTCACAGCTGTTTCATGATATCCTCTCTCTCTTTGCATTGCAGTGTGTTGATGCACATGCTTAATGCAGAAGCCTGTCCTGTCACCTGATTACAGTAAGGGAAGCATGCAATGACAAAAATAAAAATGTTTCTATAATTCTCTGAAGTCTATTCAAACTAAAGTATCAGTGCACATATGAAAATCAATGAGTGGACAGTTGAGACATTTGTGTTAAATTACAGGGAGTAAAAAACGAAAAAACAAAAAAAGCAAATAAGTAAAGTATGGAAAGACATTTGTTCTCCGTCTCATCCCGCACAGTTAATATAGCTCATTAAGACGTAAACAACAAGTCCAGAAATGCATACAAACACGGAGGTTAGAGAAGTGAGTCACTGATTTTTTTAGGGAGGTTAAAGAGGTTCAACTCAAAGTGTGTCACTGGGAGACACAGCTAGGGGAGGAGGCGGGAGGAAAAATAATCCACATGGGACACTGGAGGCAGGAAGTGAATGTTGATCCCTCATTGGCTCCGATGTGAGAGCAGAGGTCCAATGAGGGGGGCGGAGAGAGACACGCATAAGGCAAACACATCAGCTGAACTAATGTGGAAGACAAAATAAGATGGGGAAAAAAACCCTCTGTATGTTTCATAATATATGTGGTTATTGATCATTATTACCCTCCAGATATGTGGACAGCACTGTATCTGGATATCATGATATCTGTAGATAGGTTATTTATTACTTCTAACAGGCCTATCACTAAAGCTTTATTCATTTACAGCAGTAATAATTGTACCTCCAGTCCCAGCCTGGCTCTGTATCTTCTCACAGTATCAGTTTAAGAAGATGTTTTTCATCTAGTCAATGATTAATAACCATAGAAATGTTGTGATGAAAGCGGGTTAATATGGGTCATGCTGAAAATTTCAATTCTGACTGTGGTTAACCTCGAGGCAATGAGCAATGTTGTTTTCATTCGAGTCCACCCTTATAAATCATAAGACATTTGGAAACACGACCTGCTGACAGGCACTGACCCCGACCTCAAAGTCATGTGGATACACTTCAAATGAAGACTGTGAAGTTGTTTTTCTCTTCCCAACTGTAGGAAGCACGAGAGGGTAATCTTCTGGACGGCAGGCAGAGTGAGTGGAGGAAGGACGGACTGCCAGGTTGAAGAAAGAAATGTTTATTCAGGCTCACCACACACACTAAAAAATAACAATTCATTCAAGCCATTATCCTCTTCAAACATGAACAGAAGTTAGTCAAACATCAGCTCTCCTCACATCCTTCTCCTCTAAAGTGACAACAAATCAACCAGTCTGCCGACCTCACACACCTTTTATACACTGTTACCTGTCCTCTTGGGCCAATCAGAGAAGAGCTCTGTAATCAGTGTCAACTTCACTCAGGTGTTGTTTTCCACTGACATTGTATTGTCACTTTTTTGATGACTTAACAACACCTTTCATAAACTAATGTTTAAAATCCAGAAATATTTTGGAGAACTGATGATGAGAGGATTGAATGTTCATAAGTTGACCACTTTTATCTCCAAAGCCTGGAAGAAACGTCAGGATGGTTTATTGCTTTAGTATTATTATCTCTTTGTAATAATAATGGTGTCTTGTAAGCCTGTTATTTTCCCTAGGCACATTGTTGTATGCAATCATTATCAATCATTATCAATTATTATCACCCATCCATCCATCCATCCATCCATCCATCCATCCACCAATCCATCCATCCATCCATCCATCCACCAATCCATCCATCCATCCACCAATCCATCCATCCATCCATCCATCCATCCATCCATCCATCCATCATCCACCAATCCATCCATCCATCCATCCATCATCCACCAATCCATCCATCCATCCATCCATCTGTCCATCCATCCATCCATCCATCCATCCATCCATCCATCCATCCATCCATCCATCCACCAATCCATCCATCTGTCCATTGATCCATCCATCCATCCATCCATCCATCTGTCCATCTGTCCATCCATCCATCCATCCATCCATCCATCTGTCCATCCATCCATCCATCTGTCCATCCATCCATCCATCCACCAATCCATCCATCTGTCCATTGATCCATCCATCCATCCATCAATCCATCCATCTGTCCATCCATCCATCCATCCATCATATTGGTTCTATATGGGCTCATAAGACTGACTGTGTGTATCACTGATATGTTAATTAATGTGCACTATCCTCATTCAGTAAATAAATGAAAAAAATCTGGTTTGCCCTTTTATAAAAAATAAATAGAGCATGTAGAGTTTCCTTCTTGTCCCACCTTGCTGTACTGTCATTGGCTGAGAAAACTGAAGAGTCAAAAACAGGGCTTTCAGAAAAGTTGACGGCTGTTTATGTCCTGTGTGAAGTTCAATGTCAACGTTAATATTTTATCCCAAACATCAATCATTTCCTTAACCAAGCAAAGTAGGTTCATTACTTTACACTAGCTGAAGTTGTGGTTGTGTATGAGTCACAGTATGATGAGGTTTAAACCCCAAAACAACTTTTGAAAAGAATCATTGTTTGGGCTGGGACAATAAGTCATTATTGACTTTTACTGGAAACATGAACAGCAGCTTCTTGTATTACAGGATGAAAGACGACAAGGCAGAAATCCTGAAGGGAAACGGTACAGCATCGAGAACTATCCAACGACAGGAGAGACGGTCGGGGTTAGGCAGATATTTACCAGGAATAAAACACTCATGAAAAGCAAGAGAGTCTTTGTTTGATCTATGACATGTTACAGTAATCATGAACATAAAATGCCCTGCACAGGAATAGAGCTAACATTGGATTGTAGTTTTAAATAAACTGGGGCCTTTCCACTTCTACAGTGATGATTATAGTTGTTCATTTGGCTGAAGTCTCTAATGGTAAAACACATTGCATAAAGTTTGTGTAAAAATCTCAATCACAAGGCTGCACATGCAACACCTGTTATGTTTCCTGTAAGATATGCAGACAATCTAACGTACATAAAAAAATGTTCTCTCACTCAGTGGTGATTCTAGAGTCTGGTGGGGCTCTAGGCATACATCAATTGGGGGGGCCCTCCAATCAGCAATCATCACCATTTTGTCTGCCAGTGTCCCGATGCAAACTCCTCTTCTTTCCTGTTTCTTTTTCTCTCCCATAGACTGATTATTCCTCTTCCCTTTTCTTTGTTGACTTTCATTGACACACTTTGGTTATCACAGCAATCATGCATGCAACACTTAGCAGGGCAACGACAGTGAGTGCTGTCAGGTGGGGCCACCTCAGGTAGGTTTCCTACTGTCATTGCAAAATTTGCAGATTTTGGACCACTGCTTCAGTTTAAGTTTGTCAGCCATCAGGTGGCCCCTACTGGTCTGGGGCAGTGGGCCAGTTGCCTGCCATGCCTGTTGACAAACAGTGCCTCTGCTCTCACCTTAAGGCATTTTAAAAAACAGCTAAAAAAACAACAAATCTCTTTCCTGCTTTTTCTAAATCTTCACATTTGGTCCGACAGTACGGAGCAGGTGACAACAAAAACCTTTTCAGTAAATTCACTTGATGAATATTTTGGTTGAGTTGCATTTCATGTGACCTGACTGCTGCTCCTATGTGCGCAGAAGAGATACAGAACACACAACAGGCTTTGTGTTTGTGCATATAGGGATTAGTGTTATTTTCTGTGTGCCTGCAGAACACTTATTTGACTTTTTTATTCACAAAATGTCACATATATTAGAACCCACATGAAAGCGGATCCTCAAAAAGCACGGCTGTCGCCTTCAGAGGAAAGCAGCAGCTGTGCAGTGTGCAGCTGCAAAGTAGTGTTTGCACACTGTTACATTAAACCACATAGGCAGGCAGACATGTATCAAATGTTCTATGAAGATTTGCAGGGAGTGTTACAAATGCATTTGTTATGCAAGCTGAAAACCACATGTTGAAAAACCTCCATAAAATATCACAAAAGATGCTTTGCAATGTTTTTACTTGTCACTGATAATAAATATTTTACATTCAGGGGGAGCCTCATTTGTTGTTCTGTCAGCTGGAGAAAATCTCTTAGTGAGGAAGATGTAGAAGATCCTTTAAACAAATGTTAGTTTCCTCCTTTGCATCTCACAAAACAGCACATGTTGGAAGGAAACTGATTTAAAGACAATGAAGCTGGCTTTCATTCATTACAAACAAACGTCAGTACAGTGGTAGATATAGTTTTGTTTTCAATAGAATCAACAAATCCACTGCAGAGAACAAAACCAGTGTTGTAGTAGTTTGACTCTTTTTGATGTTTTGTGTGAGGAAATCATTCCTTCACCGAGAAGTTACTCCTGCACTGAACGTGTACATACGTGTACACACTAATGAAAGATTTTCTTATTTTAAACTCACAGTACTTTGAACTCACAGTCAGTGTTTTTAATTAAGTCAGTTTGTCATTGTATCCTATCCTGCTGTCGGCATCATTACCCCTCAGAGTGCATGAAGTCGTCATGATGGAGTCTAATCCCCAAAGACTTTGCACATTCATTTCTTAAATTGTTAAATAAATAATTGTTCTTTCTTAATGAAGTCTCTCCTGATTGAACTTGATATACTGTATGTAGGCCCTAACCTATACTGCAGTACGTCTTTAACAGTCTGAGAGTGTTCAAATTATGAGACACTGATTAACTAGTCCCACAAATGAAACCATTCACTATTCACCTCAACGGTTCAAGATGTATTTGATGGTATCATTGCTATCCTTAACGATCAAAACAGATGGTTAGAAATCAACTTTCCTATGTTGTCATGTTTGGATCATGAGATATTATTCAGATATTTAAATGAACATACAGTAACTGTGACTTTGATGATTTTGGTCCTTTTTTTAAGCATGTCAGCGGTCAGATTCCAGTTGTTTACTTGCAAATGTTGAACTCGGATGGAATCTTAACAAATACACCAAGCTAATTTGTTAGCAAAAACAACAACAACAAGCTGATTAAGAGTGTAAAACAGATTTTTTTTTTTACTGTATTTTGTAGAGGGATGCATGGTGGTGCAGTGGTTAGCCCTGACAGGTTACAGCACAAAGGTGTCAGGTTCAAATCCCCGTCTGACAGAGCCTTTCTGTGTGGAGTTTGCATGTTCTCCAGCTTCCTCCCACAATCCAAAAGTTGCCCATTGGTGTGCATGTGAGTGTGCCTTTTAGTTTTATTCTCTGTATGTCAGCCCTCTGATTGACTGGTGACAGATTGAATTTAGGGTTTTTATTTAGTGCCCTTTTTTATGGAGAGATAGGACAAGGGATAGAGCCCGAAATCAGAGAGAGAGAGAGAGAGAGATAGATAGAGAGAGAGAGAGAGAGAGAGAGAGAGAGAGAGAGAGTAGGGGAACTACATGGGGCGCTTGCACCAGGGCCGGAAATTCACTTTTCCGCCTACCTGCCACTGTGACTGGTGGATTCAAAAATATAACAGTCACTCTTTGTTTTTTTACCTGCCACTTTATTTGAACCGGCAGTGTTATGTAAGGACGTATATCAAATCAAGGCTGGCAGTATTCAAGCAACAGGTTATTTTATGAAGGGAAATGTTTCAACTATTCAAGGAAATACTGACATGCTCATAAACAGAAAAACTTTTTTTTATTTTAGTTTATGATTTTGAGGCTGGAAAGAGTTTCCATTGCAGACATGTCCTCAAAGGTTAAACCATTTGACTGATTTAGTTGCAAATGAAGCTTGACTGAGAGGCAAGATCATCTATTTGTTGTTTTAGAATCACTCTGTTAGGTTACTTTTATTTACCAGCCACTGTGACTGGTAAGTTGAGCAAATTCACCCGTCACTGCAGAAAAACACTCGTATTTGGAGGTTGCTAATTTCCAACTCTGGCGCTCACTCACCAACGGCTACCAGCGCCCCACATCGCGAGGTTTTGAAAACTGAAAAATGAAAAGGAGGATGAGGCAAAAACCCACAGCACACATGGTCACTGTGTTTTCAGGGTCATTTCTCAGTGGACAGTAAGTGACCAACACAAAGTGGATCATACAGAAAAAAGTGAGAGGCTCCTGTTTTCTCTCACATACTGAGCCCTCATTGAACCGTGGCCAAACAGGTATGTGGCGTTTTGTGGAACAACAGACACAGTCCTGTCACTTTCCCATCCATACGTATCATACGAGTATCATCCCAGCAGAGAAAAAAACAAAAAGAAACAAATGCCTGTTTCTGCCCTCATCTTCCTCTCTTTGTTGTCTGCAGTTTTGCACAAATATTTTGTGCCTTTTCCCCAGCATCGTCTTTCTCTCCATCCTCTCCTCCTGCTGCTGCCGTCTGTCTTTATCGTTGACTCTTCTTCTGTCTCTTCTGTTGTCGCTGACTGACCCTGTGATATACGAGCCTCAAGAAGTGCTTCTATCTTTCACTGCTGAGTTCTTCTTTTCTACTATGTCAAGAAAAGTCCATAGCAAAGAAAAGTGTACTTGTTTATTTAATAATGCAAATGGACAAGGATTTACATGTGATGGAAATTGCTTTGCAAAGTTTGTATTCATTTAAATATCTTTGCAGAGACTTATTCTTCATTTTAAAAGTAGGAGTACACTGACTCAGGAATATGATTAACATTATATGTTTCAGTGATAAAAGCTCTATACAGACAAATACACAATACGTTTTGTGTTTCTGGTGCAGTAATTAGTCTCTCCAGTGTTGGTATAGTAACACCCTCTAGTGGATTAAATGCTCATTTCAGGCGACATGACTGACACTCATTAGCTTTGCACAATGCTCTGCATTGAATGTGAAAGAAAGTCATATTTCAGAAGAAGAAAACAATTGGTGTACATTTTACTGCACAGATCCAGGATTGTAAGTCAGTTTATATTCCCAAATGACAAACAATTATAAGCTAACAGGGGAATACTAACTGCTATATATTTACATGGATAGCTTTGTTATCTGAGTGTTAAAGTAACTGGATCCACTTCCTAATGTTGTCATATTACTTTTTAAAATAATGATACAGATATGTCTCTCTTTAGTCTTGTTGCTGTCGTGAACCTGAAAAATTTGTATTACGGTTGAGTGTGCTCCTTTTTTGCTGTTTTTATCTCTATATTTAGCATTGTTATTGCACATTGCATATTGTTCTCATGTTGTGCACGCCATGAAGTGTCTTAAACCTCAGAAGTCTTTATAAACCAGGTAAATGAACACAATAGAAGTTTACAGATTGGTAAATATAATGCTAACAGACTTAACTGAATGTGGATAAAGCATTGAAGCTGTGAAACAAAGCTGACTCAACAAAAAAAAAGTCAATATTTTAACGCACTTGTGAAGAAAAGCATCAAAACGTACAAACCGATGATCTGTCACACATTACATAATCACAGTATCTCATTATTTACATCCTTCAAACACACCAACATCCTATATAAAATTGGCTGGATTCCATGACTCTGCTGCTCTCATCCTGATCCATAGACAGATTAAGTTGTACAGTCCTGTTTTTACCAGCTCAGAAATATAGCAAAGGTCAAATCCCTCACGTCGCAAAAAGATCTGGAGAAACTCATACACGCCTTCATTTCCTCCAGGCTTGATTACTGTAATTCATTATACACCTGTCTAAGTAAAAAAATCTATCCACCGTCTTCAAACTATCCAAAAGGCAGCAGCCCGGCTTTAAACTACAACAAACAAATGTCCCATATCACGCCAATCTTAGCATCCCTTCACTGATTTTAGAATTGATTTTAAGATTCTTTTAATTAAGGCACAACATGGGCTGGCCCCTTCTTATATTTCTGAGCTTTTGACCCCTTATGAACCAATACGCAGTCTGAGATCCTCTGGCAGAGCCCTACTGGCTGTTCCAAAGTCCAGGCTAAAAGTCTAAAAGGCTAAAAGCTTTTAGCTAAAAGCTAAAAGTCTAAAAGGCTAAAAGTCCTCCAGGCTAAAAGTCCAGGCTAAAAACTAAAGGGGACAGGGCCTTTGCTGTTAGAGCCCCCAGACTTTGGAACAGCCTGCCAGAGGAGATCAGACTTGCAGATTTAGTCCCTTGTTTTACATCTCTACCTAAGACATTCTTTTATAAAAAATGCTTTTACTCTGTGATTTCGGTAATTTGTTCTTATTTTTATTTTATTAGTCTGATTTTGTTGTCTGCTTGTTTACTCTCTGCCTGTTGCTTTAATTGTCTCTCTGCTTTTATTTTCTGTTGTAAAGCACTTGTATAGAAAAGTGCTATACAAATAAAGTATTATTATTATTATTGTTCTATCACTAATGTCAGCTTACTGAACATTCATTTAGACGTTTACTCAATTATTGGAGACTTCTTCTCTTCCTCCTCCTCCACCTGTGTTTCCTGCATCTCCGGACTGTCGTCCTCCGCACTGCCGGACTCTTCCGCCGTCTGTCCGGTCCACCACAGTTTGAAGTGGGTGCTGATCCGCTCCAGGATGTCGATGGTGTGATTGATAACCAAAGCCAGCCAGGCCAGGCCGAAGAAGATCCAACTGGCCATGAGGATGCTGTACCAGTCCGGGTACACTTTGTCTGGATTACTGTCTGTGAAATAAAGAGTTAATCAGTATCAGTGAAGGGCTACATGCCTGCTTCCTGTACTGCAAGGTATTGTTTGTGGTCTAAGGTAAAAACGTTGATGATCTCTGTTGAAGAGGGGAAAAAACCTGGAAACTAAAGATATGAAAGTGTCCAATATCCTCCAAAGATTGGACAGGCTCATGCTGCAAACATGCTAACATGACGTCAACGATTAGGACATACTGTAAGTAGCAGCTCAGCTAGCAGACCCTCCGCTGGCCTTCCTGTGTCCTGTGAAGCTCGCTGGAGAGACACTGACTTATAAGCTGAAACTACTTCATTCTTGTTTAGAACAGGAGACCTCTGTGGATAATATATTTACTGTAATAAATGTTATAAATACAAATCAATGAAAACATTGCACATAAATATTTGCTCGGCTCTTGAAAACAAACTGAGTTTGTAACATGAGCAGCTTTCTGTTCGTTTTTCCCCCTACAGGTTTTATGTTATCGTTTGTTTTGGAGAAAAATAGTAATTCTGCTCCTGGAAGAAAAACCTCCACATCAACTGAAGCTGAAGGAATCAAAACCCAATAACTTAAAACTTAAAGTAAAGCTCCTGAAACAAGCTGAGTTCATGTTACCAGCTGCACTGCTCGCAGCAACTCATACCGTCAGCTGTTCGTGTGAGGAGCTCAGAGAGGCTCCTTTGTTTTTTTGTTTTTTAACAACTGCATTTTTGTTTTTGAGCTGAGATGACGGCTTGAAGATGAAACGGAATGAAAAACAAGCCAACTTCCAAGAAGCCATGTAGTTTCATCCTAGCAGCAGCTTAGGTTGCAGCCCCCCCAAACCATGTTTGATCCCAGCTGCAGTTTTGAAAAATGAAGCCAATGTGGAAGAGCAAAAAACGTCCTTGTTCAGTTCCTCGAGTGTCTGCGAGGCTCCAATAACTTATGTTAAACTGCCCGTTTTTACAGCAGAGAAAAAGATCATTTCTTTATTGGTCAAACTGTAGGCTACATGGTGTGAATCTTTTTATAACTTAAATGTATTAGGGCAAATAGCTATGCATACAGTTGCATAATCAGAGGCAGGCTAAGTAGACTGAGAGGTGGGTGCACTGTTGCCATTGCCTGTTTAAAACATGGACAATGTCTCAGTGATGTCCCCCAAAGGGGAATTCTAAAACTGGACGATTGCAGTAGCCACATTGAAATTGCTGTCACTAAGTAATTCAAAAATAGCAAATTGAAAGTTCTAACTTTCGGTCAATATAGAAACAGGTAAAGAGTCTGAGCTGAGGCGGGCCTCCTGGCAAATTTCCAATATGGCGGCCGCCATTGTTCAGCTTCAAAATGCCTTTCAGAAACCAATGGATGATGTCACTGATAGAATAGCCTCAGAGAGAGCCTCGTTCAGGATTTTATTTGCTGGTTTCAGCACATCTACTTTATAAAAAGGATAAAGCATTTTAAATGTTTGCTAGAAAACCTGAAGGTGAGCACTGTACGCTATACCTGCCACAAAGTCTCCAAAGCCGATGGTGCTGAGGGTGATGAAGCAGTAGTAGATGGCCTGGGAGAAGGTCCAGCCCTCGTGCTGCTGGAACACAATCATAGGAACAACAAAGAAGAGAACGGCTCCTGACAGGTAAGACACCAGGTGGACCAAAAAGCGGGTGCACTTCTGCAGGGAGGGATAAAATCACACATGAACACCCTGTAAAAGACATAAAAATGTGTTGTGAACTGTAAGACCACATCATCAAAGATCTCCTCACCCTCCACCTGGTTTTCCCCTCCAGGAACTCTGAGATGTTCCTCCCTATCACCAGCATGTACTTGCCCACCCTGTTGAGCACCACCATGTTCAGCGGGATCCCGATTAATGCGAAGAACACGCAGAAGATCTGTCCAGCAGTGGAGTCAGGACTGATGTTCCCATAACCTGTAAAACTGTAAGCTGTTAGTACGTCATTCGACTGAGGTGGAGCGAGAGACAGACTGTAAGACCCTTTTTCATACAAATGTTCAATATGTGCTTGAATTAATTCCTTATATTTGTCTTTCAATAAATATGAGAAGGGAGAGTTTCCCCAACTTAAAGGGCTGAGTGGCAAGTAAAAAAAATACTCTGATCACTTCTTTCAGTCTGCTTAAGCCCCTCCTTAAGCCCCTTCTTAAGCCCCTTTCACACATGAACTCATGACCTTTTCTGAAAATAATAAGGGCATTTGGGATCTGATACTTTCTGGAATTGTCTTTGACACATGCACCTCCCATCACAAGATTACTGTGTGTGTGTCAGCTGCTCTCGCGATCAGTTTTGTTGAGGGGGACGGCATGCAGGAGGAGGAGGCTTCTGTACAGATGTCTGTTTCTGTGTTATCATCATAACCTCACCTAAAAGTACATTTCTGCAAGACAAACACAATAGTATAAATCATAATACTGGCAACTGAGGCAAGTAGTAAAGAGTAAGACATCATGACCCCGCCCACTAGCTCACCAAGAATGTCCCAGATTTTTATCTGCTTTGTTCACACATCAACTCACCTTCACTTCTTGCAGACTAATCTGGATAAAGTTTGCATTCACAAAATGGACAATGTCAGGTAATGTTCAGGAGTGTAATACGACATAAACTCTTTGATCCTTTTTTTTAAATCCCTCTGAAACATTTACAATTTTTCTCATTTAAGATTTGTTTTTGGGCTGGGTTTTTTTTGGTGCATTTGTCATAGAGATAGGACAGTGGATAGAGTCGGAAATCAGGGAGAGAGAGAGAGAGAGAGAGAGAGAGCGAGAGAGAGAGAGATAGGGGAATGACATGCAGGAAAGGAGCTTCAGGTCGGATTCAAACCAGAATAAAATTGAACTTGTTTTAATTTCTTCGTTTTAGTTTTAAAATGATTTATGTTTGATATTTGATTGTCGTGTGGTTTGAATTTTTTAGTAAAATAAATATATTTATTTTGCGGCTTTCGACTTTATTTCGACAGTGGATGGAGTAGGAAATGGGAGAGAGAGAGAGAGAGAGAGAGAGAGAGAGCGAGAGAGAGAGAGAAGTGATTGACATTCAGGACAGGAGCTACAGGTCAGACTTGAACCCTGACGCTCCGCTTGGAGGACTTTAACCTCCGTGCATGGAGCCTGACCGAACCGCTAAGCAATCAGTGCCCCAATTCTGACCATTTTTAAAATTCATTTTGTTCTTAATTTCCTTTTTTCCCCCTCTGTGCAGCAGCATGTTTGTATAAAAGTGTGTTCATGAAAGTTAAGATGAGTGGAGGTTGCTTGACGATTGAGTTGATTTCTGTAGGATGGAATAAAAGATCTGATGGCTAACCGATAGTTGTGACCACGGTGGCAGCGAACACCGCTGAGCTGGTGAATTTCCAGAAGCCGTCTGAGGTGTAGTTTCCTTTCAAACTGAGGCCCACCTTGGAAGCATCCTGAACAACCTGAAAGATAAATAATATAAAGACAAACTGAAACAAACAGCTGAAACACATCTGTATTTCATTGACTCAGGTCGGACTCGAGGCCTCCCAGTTATGTAACTCATGATCATGTGTTGAGCTGAATCTCATTTGAAAAGCTCGAGGCCTGTAAGGTCAACATCCCACTCTCAGCTCTGTGTCAGGCAGAGCAGATATGTGGACACAGTCTGTTACATAAATGTCTCGAGTTCATCACCGGTGTGGGAAATTACTCCCAAAGAAATACATAACAGTCTGTGACCTTGTTACCTAAGTGTCTCTGTGCTGATGCAATAATATCAAACACATGTGTGTTACTGTACTATTGACCTACTCTAGAAAACAGACACAAAGACATGAATACAACATCTATTTTACATCATGAAGGAGTTCAGTTTTCAAACATTTGAACTCACATTGACCAGCAGAATGAGCACAAATCTGTTGTCTTTCTTATTCTGAAAATCACGTGCAACACAAAAAGCCTGAAAACAATCAAAACAGTGAAGATTGGACAAGTTTGCTGCAGCAACAATCAAGTCAGGGCGAGATACAAAGTCAAACATCAGGTGCTGACAGGCTGAAATTTGCATAAATTAAGTCACCTCTGTTACATAAACTCCAGGCAAGATATTCAATTGTGCTTTTCCTTTTTTAATTATTAGTTTCTAATTAAAAAAATAATAATAATTTTGGTCTGAATGAGTGTAAACAGGCAGACATCGTTAAGACTCAAATCTATATGTCTCCTCCTCCTTGTAAACCTTAATCAAACGTATACTGTTGATTACTTCCGGGATTTATTTGAAATTAAATCAAAACCATAGCATGCTGAACAAGAGTCTTGGGTGTGTGTTTCATTTCAGTGATAGTTGTTGTTTTGTCCATTAGTCAGGAGTAAGAACCACATGTTGAAACAATGTGACATGTACTGTTTGAGGTGTTGAGATTTCTATTTGCCTACAGAAACATAGTGATCCTCTGCTGCTGGTTGTTGTGACGTTTGCAGGATTTGCTTTTAGAAAATGAGGGATTAACACTCCAAAGCTTTGGAACACACTTCCTGTAGTTATCACTTCCTGTTGATAACACTTCCTGTTGATAACACTTCCTGTAGATATTTCTTCCTGTAGTTCTCAGGGATGACATCTCTCTAGAAAAAAAAAAACGCCTTAAACTTCTATTTAACCTCAGCCTCGCATAATCAATTACTGTCCAGATATTCATTCAAAAAAATTTTTTTTTCATATTTGTAAAGGATCTATACATTTCATGTATATTTTGAACTTCATGTATGATCTTTTTAATCAAATCGGCTAACAAGTTCCACCACTGTTTTATTGTCCATCTTTTTACAGCAATGTTACTTTACCCCTTTAACAAAAACTCTACTCTGTCTGTTTTCATGTGAAACACTCGATGGATGTATTCGTCTTATTGTGAAGCACTTCGTTCTAGTGTCTTAGGACGCAGTCACACTGGCCATCTGTACCGTGCCGTACTCAAGCACGATTGGCCCCCCGCTGCGCCATTCCCACGCTGGCCGGCATAGCCCGCGGTCACACTACACAGGACTATCCGTGCTTAAGCACGATTACCTCTTGTACATAACGTCTTAATACAACACATGCACGCTTTATGTTATTATGAAGCGTGCTCAGTTTACAAACAGGCGGACGAGAGAGGGAGAGAGAGAGAGAGAAAGAGAGAGAGAGAAAAGGGACGTGCAGTCGAGTCCGCGTCTGCACATCGGAGAACAACACATAGAACATGACAGCTACTTTACTGACTTAGCGGCTTAATTTAAGTCATTTTAATCAGACACAGCCATAAATACATTTAAAAATAAAATAGACGCGTGGGCGAGTCCGCGGCCGCACATCGGAGAAGAGAACAGCTACTTTGTGTCTTATATTGAGTCATGTTAGTCAGATACAGACATGAAACTCTGGATTTCTCCACAATGAAGGCGGTCAGCGTTGTTTATCCGCGTGCTTGTGCTCGTGCATGAAGTGTACCGTGCTGAAGCACACCTCTCCGCCAAGGAAGTGTACCGTGCCTGAGCACGATACGGAGCGGTCACACTGGTCAAACGAACTGGACTTTTGGGTTGAAGCGTGCTTGGGCACGGTACGGATGGCCAGTGAGACCGCGCCCTTAGTCAAGACCACACTAGAGACCAAGACATGCCAGAGACCAGAGTGCTCCAAGACCGAGACAAGACCAAGACATTTAGGGATCGATACCGAGTCAAGACCAAGACCAAGGCAGGGCGAGACCGAGACAACACCAAGACCATAAATATCACAGAAAAATCATCATCTTGTGTTCAGTGGGTGTGTCATCACATACACTGTAACACCAGGAAGGTTGTGGACATAACCTGGAAATAAAAAATCGAATTATGAAGTTATTTGTTCTTTTAAAAAGGGACGTTTTCCTTCTACTCTAAGTCATGACGTGGAAGAAAAGAGTAAAAATGCTTTTGATTCCAAGATGAGACCAAGACCGATTTGGAGTACTACAACACTACTTCACACTGCATTTCATGTATAGCAGGAGGTGCACACATACAATTATTCATATCAGTCTTACTTTGATTATCATTGGGTTTTTTTCTTCACTTTTTCACTTTTATTTGATACGACAGTTATAGAGTTGGAAACTGGGGAGAGAGTGTGGAGGAAACGAGCCACAGGTCAGACTTGAACCTGGGAATATAGTCTCCGTACATGTGGCGAGACCTGACCACTAGGCCATCTACACCCCTTATTATCACTGTTATAATGCCAATGTTGATCTCAGAGCTGCTCGACTCCATCTGCTATAATTCTCAGTCCCTCAGCGTTATCGTCTTTTTTGTTGTCAATGCTAATATCAGACCTGCTGACTTTAACTGATGTAAATATGTGGATCAGTCGATTATCATAACTTTGATGTTCCTGCTAAAAGTACAGAGACTTTTACCATTATAATGGGCACTGTTACTGCAGGCTAGACACAGACTCATCAGATGGCGTTTCAACATGAGTCTGGTTCTGCTCAAGTATCTTTGCTAAATGGTGCGTCGTGCTTTGCTCAAGGTGGATTCATGTTGGGTCTTTGTAAAGAATATAATAAAGAGTACGGTCTACAAGAGATCTTTTTGGTCAGTGTCTTGAGATAACGTTTGTTATGGATTGTCGGTAAGCAAATAAAAATCGACTGATTGATAAAAATATTTATTTTTTGGTAAATTACGTTAATAAACACAAATAATTTATGACTGCATGTTTTGCATGGGTGATGGACAGTACAGTATTAGGCCTCAAAATTTGACAAGTGGCATTTCTCAAAGTGGAAATTGGAAGATGCAAAAGAAGAAGGGCTGTGGCCGAGATGTAAATTTAGTGGCATCTGTTCAGAACCAAAAAGTGAACACATGTCGTAAACAGCTGTAGAGAGCTAACTAACCAGAGCCTTATTTCACAAACTGGTAAAAGTACAAAGTTTCTATTGCTGTTTTAAAGCACTTTCCAAATGTCCCGCTCACATTCAGATAAAGATTCTTCATAATCGATTCTTTCCATCATCTGTGTGTGTGTGTGTTGTCTTACCTGAGCCACTGCCTCCAGGCCCTCCTGGTTCAGACAGGTGTACTTTGCAAGCAGCTTCTTCTTGCTGGACAGTAAAAGGGTGATGTCCTTCTTTCCGAGATCTCCCTCCAACTTCCAGAAAACCAACCCCCCGACCAGCACGTAGGCCACGTAAAGCACCCCGAGCAAGAGGATAGAGGGAACCCTCGCCAGGGTGAACATTTCCTTTATCCCCATCTCTGCTGGAACTTTTAGGTCCCACAGAAAACTCAGCACTCAGAGCATCAGATGTGCCGACAGCAAGACGGCGACAAGTGAGAGCTTGTGTGCTCGGCTTCTTGTCTTTCCATGTATTGCAGGCAAATGACTTTCCACGGACACCACTATTTCAGGCATGGCTGTAGCCTGGCATGCAAATGTCGAGGAACAAAATAAGACGAGTCAGGCAGGAGTTGATCTGAAGATGTCAATGGGTGAGGTAGAATTGTGGAGTTTCTGGTTATAGTTCATTTAAGAGCTGTTACAGAAGTTAGTATGTGGTTTCTAGTTGACAAAGAACAGAGTCCATATTCAAGACCTTTAATGAGTTTAAATCATGTCTTCACCAGCTCTCATCTTGACTGGTTTCAAACAACAAGAGACACTTCTTGCTTTGCTTACACCTCTGACTGGTTTCAGTCAGAGTTAGAAAGCGTAACAGGTTAAAGCCACCCACCTGTGTATGTCAGCTGCTTCTGTAATCAGTCCCGTGTGCTTCCAGCTCACGTCACGCCAACATCCTGATTAATGGGTTTATTTAAGATAGCGCTCCGTGCTTAACTCACCACAGTTTACCATCAGCACACAAACGCAGATGTGGTCGCACATGAGCACACAGAAAAACATACATACAGTATGCACCAATCAGCCATTACATCGTTACCACCTGTGCAATCCAATGAAACAGATCTAACATGAATTTGACTTTTACAAAGATTCTCAGAGAGTTTTTGTTGACCTGGTCAAAAAAGAAACATTTATTAAAATGATGGGTGGTGGTGGTGTACTGTAGTACAATGTATAGAAAGGTGTTTATAAAAGGTTCAGAGGTCCATTTACATGCATTGAGTGAGCACACTATTCTGTAAAACACCAATCAAGTTCATAATTTATCCAACAAGACTTGAACATACGTTTTACTTCATAGGGATGACGGAGTATTAGAAGTATGAAGGCCAGACTCACGAAAAAAAAAAGAGATTTTGAGAATGATTTAATACAGTATAAAGTCAGAATAATGAAGTCCTAATATTTTGAGTATAGAGTTGTGATACGATATAGCAAGAATAAATGTGACATTTAATGGTAAAAGGTAAATGGACTTTAGCTTATAGCGCTTTTCTAGTCTTCTCAAAGCGCTTTTACACCGCGGGTCACAGCTACACATTCACACTGATGGCAGAGGCTGCTGAGTAAAGTGTCCATCAGAAGTAACTAACCACATTCATACACATTCATACACCGCCGACAAAGCAGCAGGAGCAACTCAGGGTTAAGTGCCTTGCCCAAGGACACATTGGACATGTTGCTGCAGGAGCTGGGGATTGAACCCCCGACCTTTCAGTTGAGAAACGACCGACTCTACCAACTGAGTCACAGCCGCCCCAGCCGTCATTTCGTGAGAATAAAGTCATAGTTATGGTCTATGGTTAGCCAGTATGTTATTTTGAAGTGGAATATTAGACATGCAGCCTGCAGCCTGTGACAATACGAGGAACTGGGAGCATCTTGTGGAGGTTCATTTTATAATATGTTTCAATAACTGAACATCTTCACTTTAATTTAGGGGAATTTAAAATGTAAGGACGTTTCTTAAAGAAGGACATGTACAGGTTATATCCTTATTTCTAAACTGATGCATGGGCTTAACTGTAAAAGAATAGAAACACAAACAGGTAATATCTTAACCAGCCAATTATGTTATGTTAAATCAATTCCTTAACTGAAAAAATAATTAAAGTAAAGCATTTAAATAAGAAAAAATGTGTCCCAGTAAATATCTTAAAACATGTGTTTCAAGATAGACAAACAGCTGCTAAGTCTGACTTCTTCATGTCACGTTAGTCACAATATGTATAGAAAACATTAAACTTAATTATTTCTTCTCAGTCTGTAGTACATACAGACATTCCCTTTTCAAAGTCCACTGTCAGATTCTTGACAACTCTTCTAGTTTACTGGATGACACCTCCTCTTCCTCCTCCTGTTTCTTAAAACCTGGATGAGTCAGACCGATGGCATACTCCATTATCCTGGCTCCCATGTTGAGGATGAGGGCGAGCCAAGCCAAGGCAAAAATGATCCAAATACCTGCAAGGCTCCTGTACAGAGAAATGTACTGCTTGCCTGGGTCTGTCCCTGCAAAAAGTTGTTAAAACATACTAGGTTCAGTATTTGTCAGAAGGATGAGGCAGTTTTATTTATGGAGGTGTAAAAGCTGTGGTCTTTCCATCCCATTTGTGCTGGTTTGCTCTCTCTACTCACCCACCACATAATCTCCAAAACCAATGGTGCTGAGGGTAATGAAGGCAAAGTAGAATCCCTCTCCAAACGTCCAGCCTTCCACGTAACTGAACAGCAGGGGAGGGATGACCAGAAACAGCAGACTGCCTGTGATGAAGAACAGGCTCACAGCCAGAGCCTCCACTGTTTGCTAGGAAACCAACACAGCACAAGAAGATTTGGTTTAAATCCAGAGGAAATTCTTCTAGTAATAATTCTTCTGTAATTGGTAGCAAAAGCAAAAATGACCTTAAATCTGTACGGTATAGAAGCCCCATGCCAGACATTTGGCAGCAAATTGAAGTTATCATAAATTCTGTCACTAAAACTTAAGTACCTTGTGAGGAACAACAGATACCATTCCCCTCTCCAGTCGGCCCAGGTGGATGGTGAGACACTTCCCGAGCTGTTTGAGGAAGGCCAGGTTCAGCGGGATCCCACAAAGTGCATAAAACACACAGAACACTTGACCAGATACAGTGCTGGGGGAGAGGTTACCGTAACCTGCGGACGAGATCATTTAAGTTTGTCATCATCAATATTAAATCTTTTTATCTCCCTGATTTCTTTCTAAGGCTGGCTCCACACTATTTGAGGCCACATTTTTGCCTGGGGTGGGGCACAGCTAAAATAAATTGCAGGGAACTGAGCCTTGTGCCAAGTTGAATATTGAGTGCCTTTGTAATTTTATATGCAAGGCAAACCGCAATAAGCACGAATAAAAAATAAAATGTATAAGCTGCACTTATATTGTTTTTTCATTCAAGATTTCACCCATATTCTTTTTATTTTTTTCTTAAAAACAGAATGCACACCATGACAGCCAGCACGTTTCTGTGAGATCTTGTGTCTGTGGAATCGCTACTGTAAAATTGTTTACACACACGCAGGTGTGTGGTCTCGATATATGGCCGAATAGTCTAGTGTGTTATTTCGGATAAATATTATGTTAAAAATCGGTCTAAACTGTCCTTATAAAATCGTGTAGTGTGTAGCCAGCCAAATTTATTGTGGTATCCCACAAGGCTCAGTTCTGGGTCCTATGTTGTTTCTCTTTAATTCCCTGCTTCAGGGACAGATCATTAATTAATTAAATATAACATAATTTTTCAAATGACATCCAACACCAAGTCCTCAAATCTACTGAGGCCTTGAGGCAATCTTAGACTGTCTAAATTTTGTGAATTTGTTGTGATGATTAAAAATTATTGCAGTTTCTGGTTGCTGCTCGAGAACAAGTTACTCCCATGATCAAGTAAAATAGTGGGTCTTTTCACATCTGCTGCAATCCTCAACCTGTGTCAATTATTTTTCCATCTTTATTTGTCTATTCCCATGTAAAGCAGCAAACCAGATCTTCTTCTTTTACTCAGATATCTAGTTTCAACTATCAAACCAGGGAGGCTTATACAAGCATACATATTATTCTCATCTCATATTGACCAGGTAAATGTACTTTTCTCCATACTTAGGATGTCAGCTATTAATCAGTGAATCAAGAATGTCAAAACAACTGTTACCACATTACCTCTGTTCTTTTATATCTGAAAAAGCTGCATATAGGAACAGGTCCAAATTTCTAACTCTATAAACACAGAGCAAAATTAGGTCATGTTTCTGAATAGGTGACTCAACTAACTCCCTCCTGCTCATCATTTCACTCCCTCTGGTCAAAAATGTCAAACTTGCTTCTGTGACATGCACTGGCCTTAAGACCAATGTTGATTGACCTTTTGAGGCCATAGCACATAATCTAAGGAATACTCTGCATGCAGCCTAATGGTCTGATTTTTAGGTGACCTCTTCTCCACAAAGTCTCTTTTAAAAGTATTTAAATAAGTATTGGTTGTTTTTCATGTTGTCAGTCATCCACAGACGTTTTACATGTTAATTTTGCACTCAATTAATCACATTGTCAGCCACGTTATCTCACATATGGATACTTTTATTATGTATGATGTATTTAAAGCACTTTGAGACTTGTGTCAATATGAAGCATCAACAAATTGTATTACAGACTAACTTAATGTGGAATGTGTTAAGATACTCACCTATAGTTGTGACTACTGTGCCTGCAAAGAAGAAGGAGCTGCAGAAATCCCAGTTACTGGGGTTTGTTGAGTTGCCTGATGGATTTACTCCCTTTTCCCAGGCGTCCAAAATCACCTTGCAAACACACAAATATAGAGCAAATACATTGGTAAGATATGGGTTCTTGCAGTTTTTTCTCGTTACCTATTTTTGGTCATGACACACTTATGGGTTTTTAAAGCTGTGGTTACTGTATAAACTGATCATAGAATTGATCCTTCAGTTTATAGATTTTTTGATCAGTTTTCAACATAAAAGTCACTCAGTAAACCAAAACAGACTTTAATAATATCTTAAATATTATACAACTGGTGTTTTGGCAATCATTATAACTCTGATTCATAGAGGTCTTGATTGTTAGATTGTTTGTAATTGGACTTGGTTAATGGTAAATAGACTTAGGCTTGTCTAAGGTGGCCATCAGTATTAACTTATAAATCACAGTCATATATAATTACTCACTGTTTATATTATTATGTTATTATGTTACTCAAATTTCTACATTTAAACTAAGGGAGCTGGGATCTAACTTCCTTCCTAACAATTGAAAGACTGCCGACTCTACTTGGGTTTTTCAGGATTGTAAAAATTCAAACTTTGATATGATACTTGTAAAAGACACTTTTACAAAACTTTTGCAACTTTATTAGTCACCAAAACATTAGAAATGTCAGAATTTGCTGACCTGTGAATGTGTGTGTACCACTGATGCTCTCTCTCTCTCTCTCTCTCTTGCTCCTGGCAGCTTTGGGTTTGAATATAACTGAATATCTGTTTTGTTTTTCAAGGACTAGTCATGGCACTCATGTAAATAAAATAATTTTAAAATGGTTTTAAATAAAAATGAACCTTAACAAACTTCTCCAAAGCTGGTCCATCCAGGCAGGTGTAATTGGCCAAGAAGTTCAACTTCTCCAGCTGGAAGTGGTTTCGATTGTTGCTCTCGGCCTCTCGCTCAAGTATTCGGAAGATGGTGGCCCCAACCAGCAGGTATGTGAAGTGGGCCAGAGTCAGAAATGCTGTCCAGCTCACTTTGACCCGCAACAACTGGAACCTCGCCATTAACCTCCTCCAGCTCCAGGACGCACACAAACACTGATGTTCCAACCCAGATGAGAAGGTCAGAGCTGCATAAAATACTGATAATCAAAGTCTGATGAAATATGCAGATCTCATGAGCAGTCCCCTCAAAAAAGCATCCATCACTGCGGACTGTGGCATTCTTCTCCAAAAAGACAAATTTAATTTGTCAAAAGTTTTAAAAAGGGCTCTTTGGAACATCAACAAAGGTCCTTTTTGTTAATCTGTATCTCGTGGTGATAGCTCTATAACTGGATAATCCCCCAAACATTTCGACTCACTTTCTTACTCTGAGTGGTCAGAGGACCTCATGTTGGATGTTTGATTTAAGTGTTGCCTGGGTAACCATCAAACTCCTCCCCTCCATTAGCACGACATCTGGACACACACATTCACTTTTTTAACAGTTTCCACTAATAAGGAAGCTGAAGCATTATCTTGTCAGCAGAACAAAAGTTAATATTTTACCTGAGTGCTGTTGGTTTTTCAAGCACTGATACCACAGAATTACAAAGAGACTCTGAACTGTCTATTGGATCACTGAACTGACTCTCTGATGATGTTGGTGCCATAATTTGAAGAAAGCCACTTCCAAAAGTCATTAGACTTAAAGCACAAACTCTCTAAACTATAAATGGACTAAATGGTACCCATTAACACCTATTCAAAGCCATTCACTCTGATGGCAGATGCTATGTGAAGTGGCCATCAGCATTAGCTAACCCCATACATACACACATTCAAACGCTGCTGACGAAGCAGCGGGAGCAATTTAGGGTTGAGTGTCTTGCCCAAGGACACAGCAGACTGCAGGAGCTGGGGATCGTATCCCCGGCCTTCAGGTTGAGAGACGAATCACAACAGACTCTACCACGTATCCACAGCCATCCAAGTCTTTTATATGGTATCATTTTGTTACTAAGAAAAATAGTCCATGATTGTATTGCCTTTGGTTTGATTGTTGCATCTCCTGGTAGACGCTGATCAGCCAGTCGCCCCTGTCCCGCCTGCAGCTTTTCCATAATGCTGCAGCCAGACGTCTGACTGGTTCCAGGTAGAGGTATCGTGTCAGTCCTGTTTAGGCCTCTCTTCACTGACATGGTATTTGCTTCAGGATTGATTTTAAGGTTTCGTTTTTAAAGCACTGATTAGCTTGGCCAACTCCTACTGTATGACTAATTTCACTGAGCTCTTACCTCCAGGATCCTTATATATATATTTTTTGTCTATCACTTTACGTAAATGATAAGCACTTTGCAGTCAAGGCCCCTGGAGGAGGAACAGTGTTTACTCCAGATCTCCCTCCTCTGTCGACCATTTCAAGTCTTGAATCCCAGTTAGGTGGCTTTTTGTCTGTATTTATTGAATCACTTTGTTTCTTCCTATCAGTTGACCATTCGTTGAGATTTTTTGTTCCATGTTCAGCACTTTTGTCGGCTATTGCTGCTTTTTTGATTGCATGTAAATAATGCTGAGATAGATGTCAAAAAACAACATAATAAACCGATAGTACCGGTATTTTGTCTTTCTTTGTACTGCTTTTTCTGCAAGAAAAGAAGTGTCAAACTGTGGATAAAGTTACAGTATACAGTATCGGAAACAGTGTATTATTGATTATTAAGTTGGATTAAGTTGATGGGAACCTTCAGTAGTGCATTTGATTTTTATGTTTATTTAATAATTTTTTTTAAAAGTCACCAAAAGTGACCAGTGACAGTTTTATTATTTGACATTTAATTTTAAATGTAACTGCTGTTGTATTTTTGTCCACTGCAATATTTTTGGTTGAGAAAAAAAAAAAAAGTCAGGCTCAATAATTAGTAGTTTGTGGTTAAGAAGGATTATTTGCATGTGGACTAGGAATTTTACTTAACATAAAAGGATCTCATATATCATACTTTCATTGTCAAATATTGAACCTTGTTTATCTTGTCTGAGAAATCTCCCAATATGAATGGGGAAATTAAATAGATAAGTTATTGTAAATTAATGTATCCAATGTGCATTTAATTTGTCACCACTGCTTTTATGAGTGAGGTAGATATGTTGAGTTTCTGTATTGTGTGTACATTTTGGCATCAGTTTAATCATTTAAAGACTCATACACACTCATCATGAAGAAGAGCTACATCAGATACCGTGACTTGACCAAAGAAGACTCTTCTCCTCCTCCTAGGAGACTATGCCGGGATGCAAATTGTGCTGCTGTGTGTCTTCTGTCAAACAAATCAACGCAAAGCCATGCAAACAGGATGTTCCTTTGTTCACAGGTTGACTGCTGTTAGTGGATGTGTGTGCAGCCATGACTCAGAGGAGACTGGATGATGGATAGACTTTGTTATCTGACATGAACCGATACACTGAAAGTCAGCAGCACCGGCAGATCAATCACTTAATGAAGTGACAACAGAGCAACAGAGATTGTGTCCAAATGTGTTTTAAGCATGGAATGAAAAATGCTCGATAAACAACACAGCTTTGAAAAACCCCGGTAACACTATTTTAATTTCAAATATTGTATCTTAAGAAATACAAAGTACGGGGCACTGGTGGCGCAGCGGTTAGTGTGCGTGCCCCATGTATGGAGGCTGCAGTCTTCCAAGCGGGTGGCCCAGGTTCAAATCCAGCCTATGGCTCCTTTCCCGCATGTCATACCCCACTCTCACTCCCTGATTTCCAGCTCTATTCACTGTCCTATCTCTCCATTAAAGGCACAAAAAGCCCCCCCCAAAAAATAAAAAATAAATACAGATCACAGGCCTGTCAGGGGGGTTTGCACACCTTCCACAAAGTGCATGCTGGGAAAGACTCCACCTATAGATTACAGAGGGAAGTTATTGATTTTGATATTATTCACTTTTATCATCAATAAATTGTACAAACAGGCTCATGTTACAAAGAGTTCCTATAGACACATCTCACCTGTAAATATAGGTGAGATTATAAGGGAAGGTGGATCAGTCAGGGCGGCTGTGGCTCAGTTGGAAGTGTCGTCATCTCTCAACCGGAAGGTCAAGGGTTTGATCCCCAGCTCCTAAAGTAACATGTCCAATGTGTTCTTGGGCAAGACACATATCCCCGATTTGCTTCGTCAGCAGCGTATGCCTGTATGAATGGTATTAGTTACGTCTGATGTTCACTTCACATAAGCTCTGCCATCAGTATGTGATTGTGTAGGTGTGTCCTGTAGTGTTAAAGTGCTTTGAGCAGACTAGAAATTTGACTACAAATTAACATTTCTTGTTAAATGATGCACACAAAATGGATTGTCCCCTTTATATCCTTCATGGTCTATGAGTCACTCCAGGAAGTACATTTTCCTGGGTCATTTTCTGGTTTGATTCCATAGGAAAATGAAGCACTATGAGCCCCTGACTACAGCAGGCTTCTGCAAGTGAAGAAAGACATGTAAGGAAAAGAATAGTCATCATTAAAACATTTTTTTTTTTTTTTACAGGTGTAACTAATTCATGGGGATGTTAAAGAAAAAAAAATGTTCAGTTCATTCTGGGTTTAAATCTTATGGCAGCAGATTGACATCATTGGTTTGTTGATGTGACCATATTTGGACAAGGAGGTGGAGATGCATTGCTTTACCTGGTTAACAGGCTGCTGTGGTAGCTTCTTCTCAATCATGGGCAACCAGGCCCTAAAGACTTATTGTCTATTATATTCTGAATGGGACCATCAGCTTAAGAATAAACATCATTCTGTATTCTTTTTTAACATATAAGGAGCATGTTTCTTAGGTTGTGCATCATGTGAGAGGTAGTCTCCTTTTCTCATCTGCTTTCACACAGTGTGACTTTTTTACCTCTCGTGGAGTCGCCCCCTGCTGTCCATTAGGAAGAATGCAGGTTCAGAACACTTCTTCAGGGGTTTCAGTTTAGGAACCAAGAGGCTTCACCCACTCCATATACAGTATGCAGTCAGTGTCACCAAAATACCACAAAAGCATTATGCATGAATTCACAGGTGTCTGCAGCAAAGAGGCAAAACAAAGCAACCAAGAAACACCTCAGGTTCAGTTATAACGAAATACAATTATTAGTAAGACCTAAAAATGTGTCTGTGAGGCTATTACAAAAAATACAAGAAAAGCAAAAGACTTTTATAAAGGCTGTGCTGACAAGATTACAAAACTCTGGGGCACTGGTGGCGCAGTGTCCCAGAGGTTAGTGCGGGCGCCCCATGTCTAGAGGCTGGCCCGGGTTCAAATCCAACCTGTGGCTCCTTTCCCGCATGTCATTCCCCACTCTCTCTCTCTCTCCCTGATTTCCGATTCTATCCACTGTCCTATCTCTCAAATAAAGGCACAAAAGCCAAAAAAAATAAATCTTTAAAAGGCACTAAGACATGAGGATGGATTGCTGCACTCGTGCACAGCCATGTTTCTCATCCGGGGTGCAGCTAGAGCAGGAACAGATAGCTTTCAAGATCAGGTTAACATGTTAACTGTTTATATAAACTCATTACAATCAACTTTATATAAAGCCTTATCCAACATTTCCAACTGCATTTTTTTTTACAGAATGTAAAGTTATAATTAGGTCATGTTCTGCAAATATATTACATTTTATGTTTACAACATTTTACACAAAGTACAGTATGTGTTACACTGATAATCAAATTAAAACAGACAGTAATGTTAAACGCATTCTGCATGTGGAGGATGAATGATTCATCACCTCTCCACTTTTGCACTGGATCCATCTGGTGTCCTTTTTTCTTTGATCCCTTCAGATAATGTTTGTTTAGCTTAAATGATGCAGCTGCACGTTGATACAGATGTGTGTTTGTGCATGAACGAATCAGACAGGATGTGCTGCTGCTGAGTCTTTTATGGGAAATCTAGTTGAGGTAATTCCTTCACACATCGTCGCTGTCGGTCCCTCTATACTCAATGACATCAATTATTCTGTTTCATCACCTGACAGATGTGGAGGGTGTTCAAGCGTCAAGTGCCGATAACTTTCTCAGCAATTTGTGTTCTTATTGTGGTTGGCCTGGAAGACAAACACAAGGATGAGAGAAAAAAACATGTTGAAACAAGTTGAAAGTTAAATTGATAAGATAACGACTAAAAGTGTTTTCTTTTATAATCAAGAAGTTTGACAAGATAAATCAGAATAAGTCAGAGTAATAATACCTGACTCAAATTGAAGTAAAAGACCCTCTTAACTTTGACAACCACTACAATAACAGCCTCCACTCTGACATCATGCTCTGTGTTCTTTTTTTTTGCCAGGTTCCATCACATTTCCCAGCATGCCCTGGTGGCTTCAGGGCTGTTTTGTTATGAGGAATAGCTCAATACAGGGGTTGCCAAACAACCAATGCGAGGGGCTTTCCTGGTAAAATACAGCCCCCATCCAGCTCCGTAGTGCCATGGTAAAGAGGCGTGAAATGAGTCTTCCTTAAGAGAGAGGAAAGTAAAGAAAGACGGATAGATTTTTGGAGGCTGTTTTTTTCTTGTTTTTTTTTTTCTTTACGTCTGGTGTCTCTGCTCATGTGGCCATCGTTCTGGATATCTGCAGTGGCAAACCTCAAGAAAGCCAAGTCCACTTTGCCGTGTGCCAAAGCAAGCAGCCACATAAGGGTCAGAGGAGGAGAAGAGGAGAGGAGAACCACAGAGGAGCTAAAGATGAGTAGTTGTGTAGCTAGTAAAAAAGGGACGCTGCATAAACTTTAAAAAACAGTCTCAACTGATCCGACTCAAAAATGACATCACAGTGGCGCAGTGGTTAGTGCGCGCACCCCATGTATGGAGGCTTTAATCCTCAAAGGGGGCGGCCCAGGTTCGAATCCAGCCTGTGGCTCCTTTCCCGCATGTTATTCCCTACTCTCTCTCTCCCTGATTTCCAGCTCTACCCACTGTCCTATCTCTCCATTAAAGGTCCAAAAAGCCCAAAAATAAATCTTTAAAAAAAAGCATGACATCACCTGCTCGCAAGAAATGCAAAATGTAATCTGAATTTACAACTTATATTATTACTGATAACTTATAAAGTGTTTCTGCATCTTACAGGAGGTTTAAATAGTTTAAAAACAAGATATTTTTGGTGAAAAGCAAAAGTGCTGTGAAGTACAGAGGGCAGCATTGGATGCCTAATTAACCCTCTGCAAAGGCTTAGTGCTCATTATTTCTTGCTGTGTGTGTGTGTGTGTGTGTGTGTGTGTGTGTGTGTGTGTGTGTGTGTGTGTGTGTGTGTGTGTGTGTGTGTGTGTGTGTGTGTGTGTGTGTGTGTGTGTGTGTGTGTGTGTGTGTGTGTGTGTGTTTTACCTGTCCTGTTGAGGAGGTTTTGTCTGGCCCTGATGAAGGCCATGATGTCAGAATCCGCCTGCTGGTCTCCAGTCAGGGGAATGGACGAGGACGAGAGCTTGGTGGTGGAGAGGGCTCTGAAGTGCACATATGTTATATTTAATAACAACGTAAAAATCCTCCACAGTGAGTTTAACACAACACAGACCTTTCATAGCACTCATACTTATTGGAAATCCCTTTCTCACATAGGTGTGTGTAATTCTTACCTTTCTCCATACTGTAAAATGTTTTAACTGTTCTTGTTCCAAAAGCTTAAAGGAAATAAAACCCTAACAGCTCCACTTCTCACCACGTGTCATGAAGCCTTTGTATGAACAATCGAATCTCTGTAGCACAAATGGACTGGAGACAGACAAGGCATGCATGTTATGCATTTAGTGTATTACTGAGGTTATAAAAAGATTGTTTTAGCAGCAGCAGCAGCAACAGCAGCAGCGTTCAAGCGAGACTGCAAGCCTTTGATTTGTTAATGCAGTTTGGAGACATTACTTTACAAAGAATTAAAGATTTATGGGTTATTTTTTTATAAGTGGAGAGAAAACACGGTACAGCTGTAAAACCTACACGTCCAGAACGTATGCATATCAGAGCTGCTGCAATCATGTGAAGGATGCTACTGCAATGTTTAGAAAGAAGTACTTGCGCTTTAGAGTGTAGTGAATGCACAATTTGTCAACTCAATGAATAAAACATTCAATTCAAGTGTTTGAGTTAACTTTAGGCTTTCAATGAGGATGAAATGTTAATAAATGAGATGTCACAGATGGTACGTTTTCAGAGGCCTTATCTAATGTCATAAGGCTTCTATGAAATGTCTTTTCTTTACTCACTGAGTTCTGCAAAATGATAACCACACCTATTGAAATAAAGGTTCCACAACAGCTCTCCCTGTTAGAAGGATTGATGAAAACAGGAAAGCCGTGCTCAAAGGCACCTCGACAGATATCAGGAAGTGACCCGGCACCTTTCAAAAAACAGACTAGTTCCATATTCTAGTCCGTCCGTCAACCTATCGGTACCCAACCCAAGTCCCGACAGATGGAGCTACTGCCGCCCCAGAATTAGATTTTGAAGCCATCTGTTGACTTTAAAGAGGCCTTTGTTTACCTCCACTCAGATGAAGGAGTGAAGTCAGCCGTCCTCCCATCCACTGACTTTTCATGCCATGCTGTCAGCGGGGGAACGCGTTCACTGATGAAGTCTCTGAAATGTTCAGAAATGTAATTATTATAATTCTATTGTTAAAAAGGAGTGTGAAATGAGATGATCCAATAGTACTTTAAATGTATTAAATGGAGCCATGCTGACCTGAGCTCTTGAACAGAAGCAGTAGAAGAGTCTGGACTTTGGTCTGTGCCTGCAGGAGCGTCCCTCACTCTTCCGCTCACACCAGCTGCACTGTGTAACATGTTAGGAGGGCATTTCATTAATAATGTTATGTAATAATTCCAAAGATCATCTGTGTCTTTCATATATCCTTTACAGCATACAGTAGGTCCTAGAAACTCACACAGGGGGTCTAACATGGATCGTTATTGGTGCTTAACCACAAGAGGGCGCTAAAATGCAAACAGAATATTCACAGTGTTCCTGTAGAATTCAACAAGTGAAGTAAAGACAGTAGATAGAAGAGGTAGATTGAATGTATTTTAATATTTGTAACATAATCATACAGGCATTAGAATGAAAGTATGATCCAAAAACAGTATGGGGGAGATTTTACTAAAATAATTTTATATCATTTCATATGTATTTCCTATGTCTCAGCAGTGCTGACAATAACTCCTGATATTATTCATCCAAAAACTAAACATGAACCCTGATAAATAGAAGAAAAATTAAATAAAAAATGATTCCTCCATTAAGTACTGATATCAAACTTCACATTTGCCCTCTATGAGACAGTTAGCCTCATTGCTGCTTTAGCGAGAATCATTTTTATTTTATTTTGTTTCGTCTTTCTAAAAAGAGACAGCCAAAGATAGACAGGAAATATTGGGAGGAGAGGGGGGAGGGGGGAGACTTGCAGCAAAGGTCAGATTTGAACACAGGGTCGCCGCGATTAAGACAAAAGACTCCGTACATGGGGCGTGCGGCATAACCGCTAGGCCATCAGGCGCCCCAAAAACAGTTTCTGCCGCAGGTCTGATGGCGCTGACCAAAACAGACACCTTTCAACAATCCAAAGATAATATTCCTGACTTAAAAAAGACCATAGTAGGCTTAAATATATTTCAAGTAATTGATTGAGGGGACTGATATCAGTGCTTCTCAAGACTCTTCAGGACCTGCAGATATTCTGATGTAGTCTTAGTAGAGAAGATGGCCTATGTCTACAACAGTCTGGACAAACATTTAAAATAAAATATATATAAATGAGCTTTAAACACACTTGATACACATTAAGAACAGGTTAAATATAGCTCCATTAACAGAGAAGGGAAATAAATGCTTGATGACAGACTACATTCAAAAGTAATCCTCCTTCCTGTTAATAGTCATGCAGACACATCTGCTGGACAGGAGCACGGACACACAATGAGCAGTCAGTCGACATTTACATAACACACAAAAAGGGTCTCACCATAATCCCGGAGTGCGAGGCGAAGACGGCAGCAAGGTTCCACTCAGTGACGCAGTGGGACTTCTGTCTGGGGCCTCTGAGTCAGTCAACTGGATATATCATAAAGATGATGCTTACAACACCATGTTCAACACGATGTGTCCACATGTAACAAACAGCTAAAGAACAGAGAACTCAACATCTTTTCTGTCCTCTCGCTTTAATTAATCAATATGTTCTGGTTTCTTAAAAAACAGCACAATAAATACTTGAATAAATCTGTTAGATGTAAGTGTGCTGGCATGAGAGACGTCCTGTTTCCTGCTTGGACGAGCAAACTGCACATGTAAGGCCTGTCTGTCTGACTTCCTCTCCTTTCCATTTGTCATTCAGTGATAAAATCCCAAAGCATGCTCAGATGTGAGCGAGATATTGTTCTCCATTGGAGAGATCAAAACGGCTGAGTGGAAGCCAGCCGAGTCTGCAGCTCAGATGTTCTGCTTAACATCTTCTTTGTGGTCGGTTTCTCGAATGTGCTCAACAGCCATCACGAGCAAAGTGTGTGATACCAGAGACTGAGTTCTCTGGAAATCTGCATTAGTCAATCTGTCAATACTCAACTCATCTTTATGTGCATGCCTTCGCAAGAATTGTCTTTCACTATAGTGTGCGAGAGTTAAAGCCGAAACACAAAATTATTATAATGGACTGAGATTAAACGACTCATTCCTGAATTTTTTTATATTTGACCCTATTTCATTTTTTACATGTTCAGGTCTTACCGTTAGTTTTATTTAACTGTTAAATGTTCTAGTTTAATTATATCTGCAAAAAAAATGCTTGTTTTGTCTCCCCAAAAAGATCAGATTGTTACTCTGAGTGTGAGATTATAATTTCAGAAATATATCTTTCTTAAGGTGAAGTTTGTTTTCTTAAACCTGAACCAGCTCCAAAGCCTCCAGAGTCCTTTGACACCAGTTTGACCTGGTAGGATGTGGGAGTTGCTAGTCTACCGCTGCCTTAATATGTTTGTTTCTTGGTGGTATTGTGTGCTACATTGTTTTTAAAGGTTAATTCAGAACCCACACAATATTTGTGTAACACAATGACACACACAAAGTAAAAACACCAGCTGAGGCAGGTCAAATCACTGTTTCTATAAATGAAATCTGGTGGCTTTGAAGAAAGTGATGTGATGGCATCTCTTCAGCTTAAAAACCTGCATAGGTTTAGCTCTGTGGTTACATTTTGGGTCCCATGTACAGAGGCTGAAGCCCTCAAAGCTGCGGCCTAAGTTCCACTCCCACCCTCTGCCATTTCCTGCATGTCAGCCCGCACTCTCTCATCCTTGTTTCTGACTCAAGCCACCGTCCTGTCCTCTCAATAAAGGCAAACATATCTTAAATTGTCAGAAAAAGGTCTCTCTGCAGGGATCTTTCTATTCCCTTGTCAAATAGTTTGAAAAACAATCTGAGCCTGACAGCCCTTTAGCTAGACATTCTTTGATCGGGTGGATTATGTTACATCTGATTTAGCTGAGAAACTTCAAAACGTATTATTTCATGTAAGTCGTTCATTCCTCAAAACATGAAACCCAGGTTTATCAAGAAAAATTGAATTCTAAAGACTCAAACTGCTTCCATTATTAGTAGTATTAATGCTGTTACTGTCTTGCATCCTGGCTCTTGTTTTGTTCACATGGATTTCTGTTAAAATGTGTTTCTGTGTATTTGCCTCCTACATATCTTCCCACCAGGACCCGTTCAGCATGAGGCAAAGCAGAGGCTGCAAGGGTCACACTGGAGCCGTAAAAGCCTCCGGAGTCAGAGACACATGCATATCAACTTACACACGCACTAATGTGTCCGTAGAGGCCAATATTCAGAAACCACACGAAAGACAACATCCATAAATATAGAGACAAAAACCAACAGACACTCACATGTCATGAACATGTCTTTGACACGCTAGCTTTGCCGTTATGTCATGGTAACAGAAGCTTTATGTGGTGTTGTCATACAGATAGGTAGAGAAGATTAAGAGAGAGTCACCTGCACACTGCAGGCCTCCTGGCTCCACCACTTATGGAAGTCCTTCTGCAGCTTGACCTTTGACCTCTCCAGCAGCAGCTGCAGGTGCTCGATCTCTGTCCTCAGCGCTTTCAGACGGCCGACGATGCTCTTGTAACTGACACGAGATATTAGCGGCACCAAATGAATCTTTCGTGCATGTTTCAGAGCATCTGCTGTGTCTAATCAATTAAAGCAGCGTCTTCAGAGAAACTATGAAAAATGTTGGTGTGGTTATACATTGAAAAAAAAAACAGTTTTTACTACACTCACGCCTTCTTTTCTTGCTCAATATGTCTGAGAATGTTTTCCTCCACTGGGTCGACCTCCTCCTCTGCCTCTGTGTGAGTCCCCATAACACCTGTGGTAAAGGTTGGACAGGCAAAAGAGATGGCAGAGATGTTATCAATATGTGTATAAAGGTGAAAGGAATGCATAAATAAATACTTTTTTAAAATGTAAATAGTGTAAATACATCAGCCAGTTGATTGACAGCTTTGGTGTTTAAGGATGGGAGAGAGCCAATGTGAGAAGAAGGGAATGAAAAAGACACAGGTACACAGGCAAAAAAAAGCTTATTGTATGTGCAGAAAGTAAAAAGATTCAATTCAAATAATATTTAGAAAAATATGAACAGAAAATGAAAAAGTATGAACAACATTGAGGTGCGTAAATTTTTGTTATTCGCCTTTTTTTTTCTTGATTCTGTCTTTTCACATTTGAGAATTTTTAAATGGACTCTTTTTTTCACCACATTTATTTTAAAAGTATACTTTTAAAGGTTTATTTGGGGGCTATGCCTTGGAGAAAGGACAGTGGATAATGGAGTCAGAAATTGGGAGAGAGAGAGAGAGAGAGTGGAGAATGACATGCGGGAAAGGAGCCACAGGCTGGATTTGAACCTGGGCTGCCCGCTTGGAGGACTATAGCCTCCGTACATGGGACACGCGCACTAACCACTGCGCCACCAGCGCCCCGTACTCTGTATTTCTTAAGATACAATATTTGAAATTCAAATAGTGATACCAGGAGGGAGGGAGGGAGAGAGAGAGAGAGAGAGAGAGAGAGAGATGCAGGAAAGGAGCCACAGGCCTGATTTAAGCCCTCCAGCCTCCGTACATGGGGCACCCGCACTTACCACTCTAGGCTACCGGTGCGCCCCCCCCTAAAATATATATTTTTTATGCCACTCATATGTATGTGAGTACAGGTGTTCAGTATTTTAAACATGGACCATAGGCAACAGAAAGCAGGCCGCTGTGAGATGCTCTGATGCAGAACAGAGGGAGATGTTTGTGTGTCTTTTTTTTACTACCAGATTTTCTCATCAAAGCATTGATGTCGCTGATCAAAACAGGCAGAAAAGAGTAAATGAGGGAGTCTTATGGTTGTACGCCCAGGCTTTGGTCACTAAAGCTCTCATTGAGTGAGGCCTACTGTGAGTGAGGCTTTGAAGTGGGCACAGCAGCATGTTCAGTACAAGAGCACCCACAATGTGTTCACAATGTTTACCGCCCCCGTTCTGAAAGGAGTCCCATATCAAAAGATGTTGTTGTTTGTGACAGCTTTGTTCAACCTCTCAGTTGATGCTTTAGAAGACCAATGTTTGAATTTGAATTTGAAACCTGAGAGACTAGAAAGAAGGTGCAATTTGTGGAGATTTGACCGAGCGTGCATGTGATTGCTCCATGCATTGTTTAGCTGTTGGTGTGGGTCGATCACACATGGTTCAAGTTCTGCTGTGGGAACATCCATCGTCAGTTTGATCTTACCGTGGGCCGCCCTCTGCCTCCTCTGCTTCTCTAACTGCTTCTTCAACTCATCTTTAAAACAAAAAAAAGAGAAAGAGAAGAAAAAAGATCTTTTAATACTTTCTCCATTTTGCACAATAAAAAAAGTAGGTCAATGTTTTTTTGGTTTACATGTACATGCATCTTCTGGTACAGATAAGAATCCTTCACCACAGCTCATCCTGTCAAAATGATCTGCCCTCTTACATGCAGGGTAATTACAACCTCTGATATTATTGACATGTTTTATAGCTCTTGATTCTCCTTACCTAGCGACCAACCTATCTACAACCATCCTTTCATGCCCTTTGACTATTTAGTTATATCATTTATAGTTTGTGCACCTCATGTACAGAGGCTGTAGTCCTTGAAGCGGGCGGCACAAGTTCAAATTTGACCTTTGGCTTCTTCCTCTCTCTCTCTTTCCCTGATTTCTGACTATCCAATGTATTTACAATAAAGTCATGACAATGCCCCAAAATAAATCTTTAAAAACTCCTCAATATCACCCAGCAAATGGCTGTGATGCACCGGCATGTATTGTCTGTCTCAATCCTGGCTAGCCTTAAACGACACCTGAAATAAAAGCAGCCAGTAGAGACTAACAAGAAAGGGCATCTTGCAGACTGTAGTGCCAACTCATTCCCCTCTCCTGTGGTAGTGGTTTACAGAGGGGCACATTGCATTACGTTTCTCTAGGTCACGCCTCAAACCACCTGGATTCCTCATTGTAAACAAGTAGTTTTGGATTAATCAGAAACCATATGGGATGTGTACAGTAAGCACAGCAGCATCTCTCTGAATTGTTAACATTAAAATTAGTTAACATTTGAGCCAAAATCCTTTCGAGTCTGTGCACTGATAAACTTATTATTGAGTGGATAATATGTAAGTATAGACCCACAAAGTGAGTCAAAGGAATGACCAGAATAATAACAAGGTACACTAAGAGCTGAGAGAGACATTGAATGGCAGTCAGTATCTGCTGTGGTCAGTTTCCATTACGCTCCCTCAGGTCTTATGAACATGTAGACGGTGCTGTGCTGCAGCTCTCTCTGTAATATGAGCCTGTCGCCAATCTAAAAAGCCCAGGTCCAAAAATGAGAAATCCAGATGAACTATATAGTTCTGGGGAAAAGAAATTGGGAAGCTACCTATTCATGCAGCCTCTCATAATAAGACAGTCGAAATAGGACTCTAGTTTTGTAGGAGATGATGAAGACATTCCTCTGTCCGGCTGACAGGACCTGAAGGAAAGCTGATTATCAAAGTGTGACACTATTATCAAAGATTTCTGGAAAAGTTCAGAAACTTTTCTCAGATGTCCACTGGTCCATTTAACATTCAGACAGAGCTCCCTTTAAAAGTGGACTACTATTAAGAGTGTCAGGAGATGGCGGACATGTAAATGGATGATGTGCATCTTACAAATGACTAACAGGGACATATTCTGCCTATGATGACACAGTTTTTCCTAAATGTCTATGGAGTATCAGCCAGAGTTTGGGAACCCCTCACAAAACATGTGTTTTCAAACGCCAGTGGTTTGTGTAGCCGAGATTGTAAATGAACTGATGTGCCCTGTGGCTTTACATTGTGGTCAGGCGGGCAGCCCCGAGTCTTCTGACAGACACGCCGATCCCAAACACGACCCACACTTAATTTATGTGTAGTCCGCTTTTCCACAATAATATAAAAGGATGAGGAATAATTTATGCTATGTTGACAGTAAGAGTGCAGAGAGCACGAAGCAGCAACATAAAGCTCACAAGGGGCCAAAACAGCTCGTGTAGCTTTCGTCATGGCATGTAATGAAGTTTTTTTAAGACCCTGGGCCCAATACACATGATGACTATCTATTTATTTGTCAGGGTTATGGTGCAGAAATTTGATCAGGGGAAGCACTTCTGAATATATTACAATACAGAGGCTTATAAGCACTAACTCCTGCTCCATAAATCTTAAAGGTCACATATTATCCTCCTTTTCCAACAACTTAAAATAAGTCTTAGAGGTTCCTAAAACACGTCTGTGAAGTTTCTTGATCTAAATCCACTCTGATCCTGTACTTGGTCATGTCTATAAACCCCTCTATTTCAGCCCTGCTCAGAACAGCCTGTTTCTGTGTCTGTAACTTTAAATGCAAATGAGCTATGTTTGACCACGCCCCTCTTTTTCTTGCACCATGCCCTATTGTTTACGTTGTGGAAAGGTGGACCCCCAGGGGAATGCAAAAAACGCCTAGCTGTGGGAGTGTCACCCACCTGGGGGAGGGATTATTTCCCTTTGTGATGTCATGAAGATAATATCTCCAAATGGCCTGTTTGAGCACACATTTTCTGAAAAGTGGAAAGTATTCTGTAAACTTCTGCAACACTTTTTTATCTATTTATTATTTCATGTTTATTTGTAGAATTTGCTTTATTTTAATTTTGCTACCCAAAGAAAAGAAATGTAAAAAATATCAATGAATAAACTCGGTTGCTTTCGGTAACACTACTTAAAATATATCTATCTCTGCGATGACTGAAGAGTCAAACACTAAAGATTATTTTGTCAGGACAAATCATTGAAGCAGAAAAACTGACGGCAACTTCAACAGTATTTCTGACTCTCAATGACGAGTAGAATTCCTGAAAGATTAATTTTCAGACGTGTCAGGTATCAGTGGTGTGCTTAAAGTTGACTTCTCCCACACGCCTTCCAGGACAAGACTGTGGCCTCGACACCACAGCCTCTTCCAAACCGTGCAGGGTTTCCCCCCACACCGTCGGGAGACATGCCGTCGTCTTAAAAGACCGGTTTCAAGCTACAAGCCTCAATAAATATTTGGTGATTTTTGTGGGTCGGAGGTTAAATGTGATACGCCGCACAAATACCACAGTGAGCTCAAGATCCAAGGAGTTTGCAAACTTTTCCTGCTTCTCAATATCGAGGTGGGTGTGGATTAAAATGTACTTGAAGGATGAATTTACTGTCAAGGATGCGTACAGGGCAATTTGAAAATCTTTGACCAGTGCAATTTGACTCAAAAACAGTCGATTGAGCTAAACCAGCGGACCATCCGCTGGTTTAGCTCAATCGGTTGAGAAGGCATGCACCCCAAATACAGCAGCCACAGTCCTGGATGCACTGGTCACTGGCACGACTCACCACAACATGTCAGTTTCTATTCAGCTCCCCATGTTTTCATTCTCTCTGAAACTATCACATCGACAAGACAAAAAGGCCTAAAATAATCTTTAAAAAAATCAACATAAGAGATGAAAAGCATTCTGTGTTTACTGGACGGCTGTGATCATGACAGTGTTTTCAAAGCGTGAACATGGCATACACCTTTCTATTGAGCAGCTGATAACATCAGAAATGCAACAAGGAGCAACTCATCAAACCCACATTTGCATTTCCTTGAGCAATATTTCTTTACTACTGCTTTGGAACAAGTTTGTTGGCATGGATGTAGACTCAAATTAACTTTCCTTACCATCCGAAGAGTTTGTCCTACCTTTGAGGTTTTGCCTAAATGTTCCAGGGTTTAGGATAGTAGGATATAGGAGTTCTCCAGGACAGTTTCTTAATAACAGAAAAAAGGTCACTGCCCATCTCTCTCTCAGAGCAATAGATCAGTTCATGTCCTGTTGAGTGGACTGCTTAGACTCCCACAGCTGTCCTTAAAGTGCTGAACTTCACTTGGCCATTCTCTTGGGAGACCGAGGTCAGGGATAGATAATGAATGTGTCCCCAGACAACATGAAAGATTAACTGGTTGCTCTCAGATATTTGCTTGCTTGACATGAGGAGAATAAATGTGACTAAGGGTGACCAGTAACCATCTGAATCCTACCACAGTTTTAACCTGGTAAACAACAAACTTACACAGACATAAGGTTGTACATCCTTTTTTACGTAAGGCAGGGATAACTACTCCTTTCAAGTAGCTGAACAATGAGAAAAATCTGGGGATAGAATAATATTTTCTTATTGCGTGGGATAAATTATGTAAAGTGTTGATTATGAATGCTCATATCGCGCAAACGATGATATGTGATTAATGGCACAGGCCTACTTCCGGGGATGGAAACATTTAGGCAGCATCACTACTCGGTTGGTGTGGACTACAAAATTTTACTCGATAGAGTTCTTGATTTCCATCACACATCCAGTCATTGGGTCACATCAGCAAAGGTGAGCAGAAAATGAAAGTGGGATACCAGAACCACACGCTTCATCAAGCACTATGCTGCATAAATCCCAAACATCTGGCGGAGAAATCAAGAGATGCTGCTCCTCTCCAGCTGCCCTACACCTTTCATGCTGTGTAGAAGATGTGCATTGCTGATCCCTCTGAATAAATATACAGTATATCTTTGCACTTTTTGCACCTAAGGGCTTGGAACGTGTGGTCCTCCAGTGGGTTAGGATTCCATAGCAGCATGCAGTCGCCAAGAACAATACCCGAACCCAGGGAATGTTTAGGAACTAATGTCTCCACAGGCTACTACTTTCTCCCCCGCTCACTGACCCTTAGTGCTGGGTGCATCCATCAGGAAAAGCAGCACCGAGCTTTTGTTTATATTATGCTAAATGTTTCCATGTTCTGCATAAAACCACGAGACACAGGTAGTGTAAAATTTCCAAGCACGGCTTCCAAGATGGCAAGGAAACACACAGTTTAATGTTATGGTGCTACTTTCCATCCAGAAGAGGCAACCACGTTCCACTAAAAACACTCGGCCTCATCTCAGAAGAATGCAGCTCCATGCATCTAACAAGGAAATAATATCTGACAGCAAGATGGTTTTTTGGATATACTTCCAAATAGGAGTAGGATGAAGAATTCAAAACCTACATTAATGTAAGAATCCAGCTTTTCATGGTTTTTGATTTCTGCGTGACAAGTCTGAGTCAGCACCCTTACTAACTGATTGCTGCTGCAAAATATATATATCCAAAGATGATAAGTGTACGCTGGCATGAGCGAGGGTAACAGCTGAATGCTACCAAACCACCAAGCGTGATCAGAGGCGGCCGTGATGCCAGGCGCTGGTGTGAGGAAAACCTATCCATTTCACTGGCATGTGGAATAAGCCACAAACACACACAGTGGAGGGAAATTCATAAATGTAGCCTGCAATGGTAAATGCAAACCAGATCAGGCTCTAAAAACACATTTGTAACTGCTTTGAGTTTACTGGAAATTCAACCCAAGAGAGAAATCATTTAAACGTATTCCCAATGTTGACAGGCCGCCTTCTTAAGCTTTCTTATTATTTAACACAAATGAAAACAGTTCCTTGTATTATGACCTACAATAAACATGGACTCATTTCAAACTATGATAAGACGTGTATCTTGTGTATTTGATTTGATCTGACATTGAC
Organism: Labrus mixtus; assembly: GCF_963584025.1. NCBI lineage: Eukaryota > Metazoa > Chordata > Actinopteri > Labriformes > Labridae > Labrus > Labrus mixtus. The sequence goes on along the minus strand of NC_083629.1, from coordinate 4,503,427 downwards.
AAATAACCAATAAACCAATGATTATTATCATTACAGACTGTTGTTTGTAGATATATTCTTTTGAATATTTAAAACATTTAAAGCAGTTAAGCTAGATTTTAATAAGACTTGATTTCACTTTGAATCACATCTGTTACAGAATCAAAACCAGATTAAGAGAAAAATATTATTTTTTTGAGTATGAAAAAAACAAACAGCCAATCACAATGGATAACTGGATTGGACTGGTTAGAAGTTTGAAGTCCAAAAGGCTCACAGAATAATGTTAATGAAAAGGCAGCAACAAACTCAGTGACAGTTCCCCACTATGCAGAGAAGAACATTGACAGCCATGGCGACCATTTCCTAACAGCTCATCAGAAAAGGAGAAAACAGAACACCGCTTTGAGTTTCTGTTTTCTTCAGAGAAACTTCTGCTGGTTGATCGATGCCACTCGTGGTCTTTTCTGGATGTATCAACTTACCAGCCAGTTTATAAAACCAAGAATTAGTGCAAATACAATGGCTTTAATTAATGGACAATTGGCACCAGTCACCATTGTCCCAACTCATTTTGGAAACGATGGTGACTGAGGCGCTGATTTAGCTCAGTTGGTAGAGCAGCTTGCCCCATCTAGAAGAGGCTACAGTCCTTGACGCATTGAATGCTGGTTTGAGCAGCCAGGACAATTTGGTGCATGCCACCCCCGTTCTCTGTTGACAGTTCTCACTGTCAAATAAAGGCAAAAACGCCACACACCAAAAAAGAGATGGTGACATTACTGACAAGCTTCAAATCTCAAAGCTGGTGTAATAGTCATTATACAACACTACTATGGTAAATGGTAAATGGACTTGAGCTTATGAAGTGCTCTTTCTAGTCTTCTGACTACTCAAAGCGCTTTTTACACCACGTCACACCCAACATTCACACACTGATGGTAGTGGTTGCTATGTAGAGTGACCATCAGAAGTAACTAACGCCTTTCATATTCATACGCATTCATACGCCGCCGACGAAGCAGCGGGAGCAAAGTGTCTTGCCCAAGGACACATCAGACATGTTGCTGCAGGAGCTGGGGAGCGAACCCTGAAAGACGACGACTCTACCAACTGAGCCGCAGCCAGTGAGTACTATCATCACATTACTTTTTTTATTTACCCTCCTCCCAACAACACTGTATTGTTACTAAAAGAACCATTCCTTCTACCTTCACTGAGGTAAAATGACTTTAGCTAAAGCACTTTCTGCCCGTGCAGATGGACTTTGATGAAGTCTGATGACACACAGACGCACACACGTCTCTTTGTTTCACAACAGAGACGTCAGTGGATTTCTTGCAGGTAATCTTCGTAATTGCTCAGCATTGACTGACACTGGGTTTAGTCCAGGTCTCATTTTGGCAAAGTTAGACTACCTGTCAAGGACATTGCCCAGAAGAACACATGGGTGTGCTTACAGAGTCATCATAAAACAGGCTGAGCCAGGCTAGTAAAAGCACAGGTTGGAAGCCTCGCTGTGTGGAAATCAGAACGCGTCTGCGTCCTGGAAAAGTTCAGGAATGTGCTGAACGACATTTCTGCACTACAGGGAAGCTGAACCCCAACAGTGATGTGTTCATTAACATTTTCCAGGCAGGTAGGTTGCTGTCTTCTTCCCAAATCCAGCATTAACAGAAATGATCAGCCTTTGTTTGCCAAATGCAGAATTTTAAGTTTTCACAGCTCTTAAACGTATCGTGATTTCTAAAGCGGTTGAGATAACTTACTGATTCTGTTTCTGGTTTCATTCAAATGCTCCCCGAGTTTTCTGGCCTCAGCTGACCTGTTCAGAAGGATGCAGGTGTTAATAAGCGAAAAAAAAATCTTTTTTTGAAAAAATAAATTTGTCAAACGGAAGCAGTAAAATAATAGAATTCAAAATGACGTAAAACATACATCATACCATATCTCCATTGCCTCCATTTCTTAAAGAAAGCATTCAGAGGTTGTTAATATTTGCAAAGAGTTCAGATTGCAGACAAAACAAATACCATTTTTTTAACCTGCAGTCTTTGCAGGCGCTGATAGTCCAAAAAAGGAAGAAAAAAAGGCCTAATCTAGGTTCTTTGTGATGGCAAACTATGAGCACTTTTTGACAGCTCTCACCAAAATACAAACCAAGTCTCATCACAATCCGTTTCTAATTCCTGTCCGGGTCATTTTTGCACATAACATAACCATCGGCAAACATTTGAGTTGAGAGAAAGATCATTATTTGGAGTAAAATCACGAGTCAAAATGTACTGCTGGTTACACATAGGGTCACCAGCAGCTATCTCTGGGGTTTAAAACCCTAACCCATACAACAGAAATCATGCCATGATACATATTTACAGCACATCTATATACTATCTGTATACTTAAACAGTCAATATGACTGAAAGCCTAGTAGAATGAAAGGGCATCTGGGTTGACAGAATATACAGAAAATGTGTTTTACTTTTTTTAAGGTAGAAAAATAGTAGTGGCACTAAAATGTATTTACTTGTCCAGCTGATCACTAACCTCTGTTTGAGGTGATTCTTGTTGTCCTCAATAGTTAGATGGTCCTCATGGTCCCTGATGAAGGTCTCAAAGGCCTCTTGCTTTCCCATGGACAGCTGTGGACCTGAGAGAAAAAGATAGAGAAACAAGGCATAAATCAACTTATTTAGAAAATAATTAAATGTCAACACCAAAGTAAAAACAAGCAGGCGCACCTGAGTACCCACAAACAAAGCTGAAAACAATTAAGTGGAAGACGGCATGGAAGAGGGTACTGAGGATAGGTCGGGAAATACTGCATTGTTGACAGATCTACGGGAAGATTCTGGAGACATGAAATAAAGAGTTGATGCAGTGGAGTGGAGGATCTCAGACAATGAAGACCATGAAATGGATATTACAAAAGTGTTGATCCACACGATTCAAAAGCAGAAACCACTGGGAGAAAGGTGAGAGGATCTTGAAGGCTGAGAAAGAATATCCAGATTTCCTCAATACCTGAAAACTGTGAAGGAAACAACGTGATTGATTTTGTGGAGCATGTGTTGAGATTGGGACAGAGGGAGCAACAATCAGTCATTACATTAAGAATACAAACCCTGCGATTCAAAGACTCAGATCAGCTGTTAATGGTCATATCACCAGGTCTGTGCTGATTCTGAACACTTTTTTTTCCAAACCTTAATTAGAAAATATCATCCTAACAAGACTGCATGCTTGTTGTGTTACAAAAATAAATCCATTAACGATGGGAAGCTGTGTCAGAACCTGCTGCGAGACCTGAGCTTTGCACGTTCCCACATCCACAGGTACATGAACGCAGCTCAGTCTGGCAGCCAGATGCCAAATAGAGCTCCATTCATACAGTCGACCTCCTGCGTCTTACTGATCACAGAACTGAAGGACCTTTAGCCTCCTGATCGCTCTTTAAAAAGAACATAAACACAAATATAAACAGCTCATTTTTAACAGGCCAGCATTACATGGCGGATGGCCCCCCACCTGACATTGGAAGCATGCAACTGAGAGGAAACAAAACATCCTGCTGAAAATTGTTTTTTTTATAGGCTTGTTATATTATTTAATGAGCATTTTTATTAAAGTGCTAGACATCTTTAGTAGAGAATGACCGTGTAAGTTAAGGAACATTCACATTGTTTTAAAAAAAAGGGAACAGAAAATAAGACAAAGGGCCAATAAAGTGAGGCAACGTGGGACTCCTCTGCAATGGAAGCAGGCTTTAATTAAGCCTCTCTTCAGGGACAACATGCTGTTTTTTAACCTTTGTTTCACTAGAAAGACCCTTGAGATTTTCCAAAGGAGGATTGGCCAAGACATCACAGCAGGTAGAGTTTAAAACAGACACAACACAGCAGATAGAGGCAAAAAGACAAAACTCAGACAGAGTTCTCATTAGACAATTATTCATCTGCATCTTTTTTTAAAAGCTAAGCACATTTGGAAGATTGTTTAAAGACCATGTATTTATGTTTCTATAAAGATGCAGAAAAGCCCCCAGGACCCATAAAATAATCCTTCTATAACTGCAAATAACAATATTCCTGAAACTCTCTTTTGCTCTCTTCGCTCATAAAGAAGTCTCATTATTCAATTCAGTCTGTTAGCTTAAACAACTAAACAGGAGCCTCCAATGACTGGTTGTTCTTTTATGGATGTTTTTCTTCATAGTTATTTTCCTTCTTTGTCATAACAGCTGTTTAAAAAAAATACAGTTTTAACTCATAAAAGATGCCCACAATGATCTCTAAAAATCCTGCCTGATCAAAAATGAAATGCTGAATGTCCAAAAACCTTTCAAGTCTTAATGATTCAAAGATCCCTTGATCCCTTAATGTTCTGGGTTAGGTTCATTATACACATATGTGAAAGAAGAAGCCAGAAGTCGTGCAGAGGTCTTTGACTCATGTCTCTCATTTAATCTTTTGATGCATCTGCAAAATCCTTGTATCCCTGCATCCTCTACCACTCGTCCCTTCACCCAACTGACGCCTGTCTTTGAATATTTTGGGCTATTTGTCTCCTAACACTCCTAATGACCTCCTAAAATAAGCATTGTTCAGAGGCAGACTCAAAACACAGTGGTAGTTAAGAAGAAAAAATCAAGTTTGCAAGGTATTGGAATTGGGATCAGATCTTAGACATTTACAATTTAGGATGTAAATTCTTGAGGACACTACAGATACATTTGTAAATCTTTCATGACTCTCTCTACTCTTAATAGGGACACCGGTGGCAGAGTGGTTGGGGCGCGCACCCCATGTGCGGAGGCTGTAGTCCTCCGGGCGGATGGCATGGGTTCCAGTCTGACTTGTGGCTCCTTACCTTCATCTCATTCCCCACTCTCTCTCTCCCTGATTTCTGACTCTGCCCCAAAATAAACCTTAAAAAAAATAATCTGACGTAAAATAGGATTTGGGTTTCCATCAAAACAACATGTTTTTCCTGTATGCAAAACAGCAGTGGATCATGTGTGACCTGATTGTTTTGCAAGATTTCAGTGGAAAACCCAAAACTTAACTACGATCTCTAATAAATTCCACCCTTGTTAAAATGTGTGGATCTTTGTGACAAAGCTGTTCTAACCAAAGACATTCACAGGACAGTAACTCATGTGGGATTAATGACAGGACAGTTAGGAATTTTGTTTCTTTATTTTTGGAACGTCCTGATTGAAACCAGCAGGCGTCTCACAGACATACAGCATGCTGCGAGAGCCGAACCCCGACAGATCTGTTGCAGGGGTTTCTTGAGGGAAAATGCACTGCGCTTGACTCTTGAATAAAAGCCGCATTCCAGGAATATCTCCGAGTGATATGACATCATGTGATGTTGTAATAACATCATTTGTGGTAATGAGATCATGTAGACATCAGGCCAACTTTCCTAATACTTCTTTTCCGTGCTTCAAGTGCTGATAAACCACAGAGTTTTAATGGGAGAGGAATGTGTCGTGACTATTGTTGCTGTTTCAACACATTTTAGAAATGAAATACCGGCAAAGTATGACTGCACTTATTCCATCACTTAATAAAGAAAATAATGTTGGACACCAACTAATAACTGTCTGCGGAAAAAGGTAGACGGTGGTAGAAAAATAGAAATATTTCTGTGACCTTGAATGTTTCTACTGTTGCCGTCCACTTAGGACAATATAGCCCTGTTTTCATCAAGTGGTCCGGTTTGGTTCAGTTCAGTATGGTTAAGCCTGGTCTTGTATCGTTTCCACAGCCATCCGTACCCTTAATTGTTAAACAGAGTGTGAGCCAGATGGAGATAGCCAACAGAAGGGTACCAAAAAAGTAGGACGGTACAGATCCCTTATTTTGGTGCTCTTTCCAACTTTTGAAGACCGAACTGAACTGGACCCCTTGGTGGAAAAGGGGCTTATAGCTTTTGACTCACTGGAGGTTTCTCTGTTGTCTCAGGCCTGTAGTTCAGTCAGAGCGATGTACGGTGGGCCTGTTGGAATCATCAGCGTCTCATTATGTAGAACCACGATTTACAGAAAGATCTATCGCTCTCTGTAACGCTCAGGTGTCTCCTGAGTTTCTGTGAGCTTAATACAAGCCTGAATTACAACAGGAACACCTTGTCCATCCATTAGCCTCTTTTTTCACTATAAAAACAATCTGTGGAGGACAAGAAGGAGACACTGTACTAGAGCTGCACATAAATAATTGACCAACGTTGATGAGAGGAGCTCAAGTTTAGGTTACCAGAGGTCTCCCAAGAACTGTTCAGGAGGAGCTAGCTGGACAGCTAACAGTATGATATGCTTATTTCAAATTGGTGCTAGCTAGCAAGGGCACAGTAGACAGAGACAGGGTGGGGATGATTTCACTGAGTTGAAATGTAAAAAGGAAATGCTTAGTCTTGCAGGTGGATACTGTACAATCCATACTGTTTTTAGCATTGAATATTTTAGTTTTTAGTACGCATTTACTCATGACCTGAACTATGACTACGAGTTAATGAGTAAAATAGTGCAGCCCTACTCTGTACACCTGTACCTTTGACAGAAGACTAAATTAAACTGGACACATTAGTCCAGTTTGTAAAGGACAGCACACCTTAAGATATTCCTGCTCAATGAGAATCTTGTTATTTGTGCAGTAGCTCCTGCAGATACAGTGCTCATCAAAAAGACAAATGTTCATGTTTAATTCTGTGCTGGCAAAGCCAAGAGTCGAGTGCAGAAGAGTGCATGGATGGAAAGACTAAAGTAGATTATATGCCACTCAATCAGCATGAATGGTTTCCATGGAAAGGTCATCATCATTACATTTACAGTTAATCTTCAGGGGACAGTAATTACGGTGACCGTAACCATAAAGGCTGTGGGCTACAGAACCCCGAAATTAAAACATACACGAGCATGCAGTGACCCATCAGACATGAGGAAAGGATAAGCGTGGTACATTTGTTTTGAATTAGGACAGAGTAAAGAACAATGATCTAATGCGCATATAGTTCGGTTACGAGTCTCCAAGTGGGTCATGGAAAATAGGTACTCCAGATGTGAAAGATGTATGACAGAGTGAACTGTATTGAACAACTGTGTCAACAATGTGTTTGTAATATTTTGCACATTCAGCACATTTGATATGTCACTGAAAATAGCAGGCTCTTGCATAAACTTTAGACACAGTAATACTTTTTTTCAACATCCTCGACACAAAGTTTGTCCCAGGGTTTGAGTCAGTGAGTGCGTTTCCATGGACTTGAGTATCCTGGTAATGAGCAATATCCCGGTTTTGATCATATTGGAGACGTATGGCGTTAAGTCGAACCTGGTTATTTGTATCTATGTGCACATGATACTAGTATCCCGGTTTCTGATTACTGCATCTTATTTGCGCAGGCACCTTTCATGTTAATTTTTTACAACACACTTCCATTACTGATGTTCGACCACATAGTACTGCTTCTTCAGTACTATCCCACCTGACCTGACTTCCTCCATCCAACATGTTGGGAAACGAGCGTCCTGTAGCCTGTTCACCACAGACATGAAAAGGTCAGCATTTTGACGCTTATCCCAATCTTTACTTCCAATTGTGTTGATTTCTTTCATTACCCAAAGACAAATCTCAATTTCTTTATCGCTCAAGGAGTAAGATACTCGAATTGCCGCCACCATGTTTGTTTTGCTGATTTGTTATTTGACTAAGTCCGTGCCTGTGCAGGTACTCTGCGGCTGTTGGAAACCAGGGTAAGGTGAAAACATGCCACAGTGTCTCGTTTTCTTTCAGAGAAAGAATAAGGACTAATTGATGTTTACATGCATGGCATTTTTAAAGAATCTAATCAAAACCAGGATACTCCAGTCAATGTACAGTACATGCACTCTGTGTGAGAAATGTCTTCTCTGATCATCCTGGAAGTGCTCGATGTTTTCTCAAAAAGCTTTTGCTTCACAAAGAGCTGTTCTGGAGACAATCATGCTCTCCCTGCTGGTTAACAGCTGATGGAGTTGGAAGCATGTTGTGCTCAAAGCGCTGGTTGCAAACAGAGCAGAAAGAGGAAGACATTTCTCATGATGTGTGAAGTGTGAGAAAAGCGGATGAACATTCCAGAGTGGACGTGTAACTGCTAGCAAGGGACTGCAGGATCTGGGAAGTTTTCAAAACTTGCACTATCAACAAAACTGGCAAAAAAAATAAATGTTATTAAGTCATTATAAAGTCTGTGTTTCTAAGTGATGTAATTAACTTTTAGCATCTGAGCTAACAAAACTAATGAAAAGTTGGATTCAGTGGTGATGATTAACGAGAACAGACAGTTTGACCTATGATCACAATCCCATCAAATCAGGATGACTTGCTTATTTTGTCACAGTCTATAATAGGGATCTGTGCATCTGGTTGCAGATACAAATCCATTTGTAGAAGTTCTCTGCTTTTGTTGGACTAAATGACCAGCTGATGGAAGAAATAGTCTTAGCCCAGATGATTATTATATGCTTATCCACTGTTCACCAGACGCCCCAACCATTGACCATTTGCAAAGTCACAGCAAACTCTGAATCATCAGACTTATTGCTGCCTTCATGTGGTGTCGGACACATCGGAAAAATGAGTTTCCGAGTTGTAAAATGCACATGAACACCTGCTCAAGTCGGAACAACAACTCGGAAACTCGGAAAAGAATTAGGTGCTCGACTTCACGTCAGAATCGTTATCACATGGGGGGCAAAAAAATCAAACCAGGACTCTGAACTATCTGTAGGTGGATAATTAAACAACTCAGTTGAAGAGACTGTGTCAAAGATAAGCGTCTTTGAGTGATTCACTCAGATTGCAGTCAGTGAGTCAGAATGTGTAAATGAGGAACAATGGCATCCTTTCAGCCATTAAAAGTAAGACGAGGAATAGTGACTTCATTAAAAACACGCTGCACAAGCTTTCACCAGTTTATTAATAGAAGTGTGATAATGCATGCTGAACAAAAATCCAAAGTGAGCTAGTGAACACTCATGTAGAGGGTGCATAAATAGAGTCTTTGTATCTTGGCATATACTGAGCAGTAATCATCCCTATGTTAAGATCATCTAAAGAGACTACTTTCCACCAGGTCAACTGTTTTGTTTACATTTAAATGCATTCACCAATAAGGAAGAAAACAGCCGTTCAAATACATTATGAGGGCTGTTATGCTGTTTTTCGCGTGTCCTTGCCAACAGTAACTTCGTGCAACATTAATTCAGGAACTCTTGAATCATCGAGCCAAGAAGATTCCTCACGATGACTTTTATTTGTTAGTGTTACTGAAATGAGCCATGTCTCCTCTCTTATTTTATCATGAAACAGCTGGAATATTTACATGGAATATTTCAATGTATTTATGATATAGTACAACTCTTTAACGCTGTAGATCATGCTCAGGGAATCAGACCCACTCAAACACAGCAGACATGTTGGTATTTCAGTTTCTGGTTGTAAGAGACATGAGGGACTTGTTCTTCCAGGCCGGTTCAACATGCCTAGCATATCTTACCTGGCAACAGGTGTGTTTGCAGTTTGCAGCATATGACCATATGAACAAATAGCCTTATAAAATACAAATAAGAAGTTAAAAACTTCCTTCAGACTGAAAGAATCATAGCTACAGCTTTCAAATGCAGAAGGGACAGCTGGCACAAAAAAACAAATCACTGACAGTGTGAATGCAACAATTATGGTTATGTCCTTTAACATCACACTTCATGCTGCATTTAACCAAACGGTGAAAGGAAAAGCCAAAAAAATGCTTATTCTGGCTAGAGAAGCTACAGCAAAGCTGCACAGGCTTGACTTCCAGCAACCTCCACATTCTTGTTTTCACCAAATCCATGTCAGGTACCAGGTGACTGTCAATCAAGAGGAAGTTTCAATCTGCAGTCAAACACGACTCACTCTGCCATCTCTAAGCAGCCTACCTGTCTACCTGTTGTTAGGGTTTTAAGTGGATTTACTGTATGGACTGCAACTGAACAGTGAGGTCACCTGTAAGGTCCATTCATTTATGTATCTATTCATTAGATACATTCCTGTCATTGTATCATGAAATTCTAGATTGATAGCGCTGGCTTCTCATTTGACGACCTGTTCATCTGTTGAATTGTTGTTACTGACTGTGTTGTTATGTGAATGTAACTGTCTGAATGCTGCTGTGGTGTGTTTGTTTCCTTTATGTTGTCTTTGCCTTTCTGGGATAAATAAAGTTGTCTGAATCTGAATCCAAGACTCTTCAAAGATTCAGAAGGTATGTGCCATGAAAAAACTACATGGAGACAACGGAGCCAACTGCAAAACTGAAAGACACTCCAATACCATGTCATAGCGTGATCTGCCATTTACTGGAACTGTCATGTATACTGTATATTTGTCTAGATATTTTTCCAATTTACACATGGTAAATATCCACCGGCATGTTTACTTATATGATATACTGTATAATCTTGCATTAGACTTAGAGAAAACAGAAAACAATGACAATTTGTCAATTCCTTTATGTTTGACATGAACACAATGCCATTAAATGGTTCTGATGTTTCCTTAAACAAAGTGGATCCATGTTTGTTATCCCTGTGATGTCTGAACACTGTCTCTTTTGTTTATACTGCAGAGTTCTTGGCCCTCTGTCTGTGCTTCATGTTCCAGTAAGTATTAGAGGTTTAAAATTATCGGCTTTTCATCAGCAACAAATTACAGGCCTAAAATACTGTACTGTCTAATGTAGCTCTGCTGACATGATTACACTGGGCCACTTCTATGACCTCTCAAAGGAAACTCCCGAATACATGCAATCCCGCTGATGACATTGTTTATAATAAGACAGAGCAGGGAGTTCTGGGATGCACTTGAATCCAGAAATCAAAGGATTTGTCATGCCCCACAGGAAGCCTGTACAGACAGACTCAAAATCAGCATGACCACTAAGAGCTGCTGCATTCCTATAGAGAAACATCACCTGTCTGTACTCTCAGCCCCTAATTCTTCACAAAGTCGTTGCGCCTTCTGCAAATATGTAACTTATAAAGTAGTTGAAGAGTCCCCATGGGATGCTCTTGATCTATTCTTGTTGTGTTATAGCAATGAGCAGCCACAGTGCATTGCAGAGGGAGAACTACAACCACAACAAAACAAATTAACACACAGTAAAAAACAGTATTAAACCATGCAGATTTTTGTGGTTTTTCTTTGGCAAGTCTTTAAGATATTAGCCTTAGAGTGAGAACTTAGAGTTTCAGTGTCCCAACAAGTACTATAGGAGTTCCATACCTGTAAAAACTGCGACAAAAATAAAGAATAAGGCTCCTTACCGTACCTCTTTTCATGTACTGTACAGCTCGTCCTCCATGGTCCATGGAAGGGGTGTCTGTGTTTCCATCCCTCAGCAGTTGGGTTGCGCTCTGGGAGGCTGAGCTCTGGTTATGGGTGATGTTAGCAAGCTGAGCAGTAGCATCCTGGGCTCTTTTCTTCTCCTTCTTCAACATCTTCACGAGGATACCTGTAGGACCTGAGTTAAGGACTCTACACTGGCTTCCTTTTGGGAAACGTAAATGGACTTGAGCTTATATAGCGCTTTTCTAGTCTTCCGACTACTCAAAGCGCTTTCACACTGCATGACACACCCACCCATTCACACCCTTTCACACACTGATGGTAGTGATCGCTATGTAGTATCATCCATCAGAAGTAACTAATCCCATTCATACACCACCACCGAAGCAGCTAGGAATCGAACCCTCAACCTTCAGATTGAGAAGCGACAACTCTACCAACTGAGCCACAGCCACCGTACATGAAGTAGAGACATGCATATTAAAGTACCTTTTTCAACATTTAATTAGTGTGTGAATTTGATCATACAAATAAACAATAATGTCAAAATGATCACACACTTTCAGGATGTATAGCTGCCAAATATTTATATTAGTTAATTTGGACTCAAATGAAAATACAGTAACAGGGTAGCATTCATTGTGATTTTCTAAAGGCAGCCATGTTCCATGAGGGACTTTAATATAATCAGGTAATGACATGAGCTAAGCTCCTCACCTTACAGGAATGGGAAATGCGTCATGGTCTAGGTTGAATCAGTGGATAGATGAGGAGCCAGGAGGATCAAAGTACTTAAATTCTGTTTTATTGAAGTGGGGTTGTATGAGGTATTTGTCAATAGTAAGTGTATAAAGGAGGCCTTGTCCCGGCAGCAGAAGCCAGGCCCTCCAGTAGACAGAGCTCCCCAACCTTCAGCGCTCTGATCTGGCACTGCTACAACCCATTGTCCCTGATCCCAATCTCGAGATAACACTTGTTAATGATTGATTGATTGATTGATTGAGATGTCCGTCAGAATGGACCCTTAAATAACACACCGGTCGGAGTGCACAGAAGCTAGCCTATATATAGCAGATGGGGCTATTTGCACCACAAAATGTAGCTTATTTAGCATCTCCGTCTGAAAGCGACTATTCTGCAACACACGTGTTCATCTCCTGCGGCTAATATGCTTGCGACTGACAAGTAACTCATCCAACTCCACTTCAAAAGAAGAACAGACTATCCCTCACAAGGTTCCAAAAAACCTTCTACCACTAATGAGGTTGTATATCTGTGTTTGTGTCTAACAGTCCAAATGTAGATGTGTCGTTCACTTATTTGTGCTTATGCGAGTTTGAGGGAGAAAATTGAGTGGCTAAGAGGATGCGAGAACTGATGCTAACATCTTGTTCCCACTTTTACTACCATGACATGTTTCACTTCTCTTTATGCCTGTACGCATTATGGCAATTTTCCTTTAATAGACTCCCCTGTTCCATGTGTTTTGTGTTTTATTACACTTCATGCTAAACATTATTTCAAAATGAAGATTCATTCATCACATTAGAATTTGATTGTCAGATTGACGCCTGCATCATGACTTGTGGAGTAACTCTTGCTTCCTAACGGGAGCACTCTGCTCGTTCACCACTGGCAGGAAATGAGAGGACATTGCTACCAGAAGACCTTTTTTTTTAACAATCAGAACTGCTGATGGAGGGAAAATTGGAATAGCTTGAACTGGAATTGCATTGGGGGGGAAACTGTATAAAGTAAAACACAATCAAGACATTAGAAAGAAAGTTGCCAAGATAGCTTTTAAGATGTCATCGGAGAGTATTAAATCAAATATTGTCTGGGGTTGTTAGGGACGGGGGCAAAAGTTTCACTGAAGTTATTCTATAAGACGTGTGCTTGTGAAATAGTGCCTGCCCAGCCTTTGGTTTTGATCTTCGTATATGTTACCTACATGAATAAAACACGAGAGTCTCATAAAATATTAATTCAGCCCTGACCTGTGTGCCTGTTTTTCCACTATAAACGGACGTGTATTTGATGGACTAATCATAACCCATAATTTAGAGGTAACACATCAGTCTGTGTTTAAAACATGTTTCCTATCATGAGATTAGCAGACATCCAGTTGTGGCCAGACTGAAACTGTGGTGGTCAGCAGATAATTTGCGATGATTGGAGAAAAAAAAAAAATCAGAATGTCATTATTTTCAATGATGAGTGCACGCAAGGAGCTGGAGACATTAATTTATTCTCCTGTCAGCCAACACAAAGGGGATGTCAGCGGGAACAATAACATGAAGTAACAGAGTCTCCAATTACAGTTTCCACTGAAATCAACCATGCAGTCTTCTCTGGACTGCCAAAATCTAAAGCCGACCCGATTCCAAATGACCTATAGAAGCCAAGTTCTACAGAGAAATATGACTGCTCCTCTGGCCTCTATGTCATTGTTTCATACAAGTCATTACTTTAAACTGATGTTCATGGTTTTTCCATTATCGAGATCTTTGGCATCTGATATCTTCATTTATGCTGAACACTACCAAACACTTCGAGTACGATGATGATGAACATTTCTCCTGGGGGTTGCACATCAGATCTGTGGGCTGCTTCACATGCCATGCACTCAAAACTGTGGTCAGAGTCAGCGCGCACAATGTGCACTCAATCTCTCCTTCTCATCTCTCTTGTCAATCTCCATTATGCTGTCTTAAAACGCAGACATCACAGGAAACAGAGAAAATACCTTTTAATTACCACTGCTGGCAAAACGAGCAATGCCAGTTCTGGCGGTGCCACAAATTGCTGCTGCCGAAAGCAGCATTCTTTATGATAATGAACGTAATTAGATGTTTTTTGTCCGTCTCTATAGATGATAGAATTCAATTAAAGTAGAAGAAAGTTTAATCAGGAAAAACAAGGGTTGTTAAGTTTGAAAAAGCAAATCCACCAGCTGTATTGTTAGCTTCTTTTGTAGAATCAGAGCAAAGCAACTTCAACGGGTTAGCAATAAAACCAACAGTGAAATGACAGAAACTGCAGTTCCTTGAATGTCCACCTGAGGCTGGTTCAAAGGAGTCAATCCCCATTGACCCTCATATCCAATTTAAGAGCACCATTAAAAGTGTTCACAGCCAGCAGCAAAAACAGTTTGGTCTCCATAGGCCATTGTTCAATTCATGACAGATGTTTTGGGTTGAATTTCATCAAGCACACCTGTTTGAATTATATAAAGCCTGAAATATACTAATTTCAGACTGCTGCCTTTGAGTAACAGTTGTGTGATTTATCTGTCTGCAGTACTTCAGCTACACACAACTGAACCTTGATGTCTTGATCGTGTTTTTGGTGTTGAAACTTATTGGAAGGATTTCATGCAGCTAGTCATTCAAGTCATATATGATCGTTAAACTTTGATAACTTAGCATTTATGTTAGGATCTTTCTACACTATTTGTAGTCAACTTCTAAAAGGGCTAAGCATGATATCTGAATCTGTGTAGTTAATTAGTTTTTGGGATGTAATAGAGAAATGAGTCTTGATGTTATTAACTGGTTAAAGGAAAGTTTGATAAAGATCCATGGTGTAAGTGTTGTGTTGTGTTAAGCTTTGTGACAAAGCACCTATAACACATGAGCAGCAACAACAAGAAAGTCTATGTTAGGAATAAGTCTTGCACCATGTTCTGACATGTGTAACTGTTGACCTCTTATGAGTATCAGCACTCATAAGAAAATCACAGAAAATATCGTCCAGAGCAACAAAATCAAGCTAAAGAAAATATCAACACAGTTACAACTGAATGAAAATTAAACTATTCGTGCTCCATGTAGCCTGGACAAGCCTTTTTTTTTTTTATTCTGTTGGTTTTGTATGCCATCCATACATTGGTTCCATATAAATAACCAACAGTATTTTTATGCAAAACATCTTTTTTTGGGGGGGTCAGTTTATAATGTGCAGTGCAACTGAAAAACACTTGATTAGAGGCAGTTATCCAACAATTACCAGAGAAAGGCCAATGACAATGTCAACTCCTGCAGCAAGCAGACATTTGTATCTTTTACTTTCCTTTAATCTTAAAATCTTAATTCACTGATGAATAATCAAATGCAAAACATGTCCAATCAGCAGGAGACCAATTTAGGACATTTATTTCAATCAGCACTGATTTGCAGATATCCAGAAACAGCTGGCAGCTGGAAACAAACATCTTCTGGTTGTATCTTGTTTGTCGTTCATTTGAAATTCGGTACATTTCTTTATGGTTGCAAAGTTCTCAGATAAACGTGCTGCACAGACGAGTCTTCAAGTCAGTTACCCTCGGTCTAACAAAAATAATCTTCATGGATTGTCGGAGAGGAGGATTTTTTTTTTTTTTTTTTTTACAAATTTGTAATCACTTTTTGATGGCCAATAATTATAATACCATTTTATGATTATCAATGTCAAGGAGTATGGTATGCTTGAAAAGAGGTTGTAAGAAATGTTCTAAAATGTATCTGTATTTTCCAGCTCTAGTGATGTATATGATTTAGATCCAATGGTCAAATGTATTATGGATAGTATTTGGTATTATTTAGAGGGAATTGGATGTTCTCCCTCATTGCAGCTCCAATTCATGAATTATTGTCGAGTCCAATCACATTTTTACAAAACGTTTTGGCCACAGTAACACATTTCGAGTAATTCTGAGGGCATTTTAACGGGCGAAACTAATGCATGTGCAATGTTAAGTGTTTCTTAATTCTCCTCGTTACTCAGTCGTCATGTTAGTGGTGGATGTGATATCGCCCTGGCAGAGTAGGCTTAAGTGTTACCAGGTGCCCCGCTCACAGAATCAGCCATGCATGGGGGCAGTGGGTAAGGATGTATCCTTTTGTTTTTCAGTTAGCTCTCACATAATTAACTCTGTGTGGACTCGTCGGTCTGGGAACTGATGACTCCTGGTAACGCTTTTAGCAGAGTAGGAGGGGGGCGGAGTTGAACAGACATGGAAACATTGTGATTAGCGGATACAGGCTTAAGTTGTAGAAAAGGTCTGAGTATAGATAGTTATAAGGGCTTTGGATGGAAATGACATCAGCCATACCGGCTTGGTCAACCCACACTATAGTATTACATGCTGCAGACAGACCACCCCGTCTGAGAGATTGACAGTTTAGGCTACTTCAACTTTATATACAAACTGCACAATGGAGGAACATAAAGGCAATATGGTCAGTGGAGCGTGAGCATTACTGGCCTGAGCCATGTGCTATGAGACACGCACGATACCAAATTTTGGCATCCCATTTACATCCAATGACAAGCAGTGTATGACATTTGAAGGGAAAAATCTACAGAGAAGTGAGGATTTCACATTACAGATGCTCAGTCCAAGAAACACCACGGTGAAATATCTGCATGATAATATTCTGTTTATTTTGGAGCGCTGAGGTTTTCGTGGCTAAATAATCAAGGAGACATCTCAATTTTCCAACTAATGTGCTGTGATGTAATGACAAGCTGCAGCAGGACTGGCTGAGGGAGGAATAATCCCATAAAGCCATTAGAAATATCATACTCGAAAGCAAATACCATAATTATGATTAATAGAAATGATGATGAACTGCCGTCATTAGATGAACGTCTTTCTGAACGTACACATTGAAACCACATTTCTGTGTGTGTTTCAGGGCCACTTGTGATGAATGCAAGGCTGCATACATTTCATATTTCATATGCGTATATAGAAACACTGTAATCCTACCATGCAATAACACAGGCAAGTTTACTTTAGGAGCAATTCCTTTCCCCTAATGACGATTTTACTATCAACAGTAGGGATGATTAAGCTGTGAAGCTGGATGCTGATACACATTTCAAGAGGAGGTGAAACCTACCCTTCTCTCTTTGTTTTTGCAGATTGTTCCCCCCATGTCTATCAATGCACAGTGCAAATTCCTACATACACTACGGTCAGGAAGAGTGAACAGTATAAGGCAGTCTACTCAGATTCTTAGCCTGATGATATTAAATAGACATATTCTGTTTGTAAGACAAGTTACTAATCCAGACATCTCAGGAAAAAACATTTGGTATATGTATTTTGAAGTACATGAATAACCCGCATAAACAAAACGTATTCTGAATAATGCAAACAAAGAAACGCTTATTCAGCAAATTAACTCATCAAATATCGTCTAATTCAAACAAATCATAAAACCCTCCTCCTAAAAAAGTAGAATGACTGCCTCATGGTGTCAGGCCAAACTATTTGAAAGATTACAGTAGCCTTAACAAAAAGCCCTCATTAAGAAAGATGTGTTGTACCACCATGAGGTATAGGAGTTGACACCCTCTCTCTGTGTGGAGTATGCTATCTCACAATAGCAGAAGAACTAACAGGTGTGCACAGGGGGGACTAATCGAGTGCAGATGACATTGTTCAATCAGTGAGATAAGAAGGTATCTCTCCTGAGGTAATATTTATGTTTCAGTTTGTCAACCTAAGAACATACCTCTGGTCACTGGCAAGGTGGTGTAATATGAAAAAAACCTTTATTTGGTAGAAGCTTGATCTGAGCTGAGCAGCATGCTGCACCATGTAAAAGGATACTTATCTCATTATCCCGTTGTGTCAGCATCTCCTTGAATTTGGTCACTTCTGCCGCACTGTGGCTGACGTCTTCAATGTCTTCTCTCTTCATGGTTGCTCCTGGTGACTCTTTGTCATCACCGGGCTTATCTCCTCCACCTCGCTGGTACATTATCATTGACTGCATAAAAAACAAGAAGAAAATGTAAGTGGAAAAAGGAAAAGAATTGTATTTAATCAAATGTTGTCTTTTGCCAACAGATGTATTATATGGCTCATACTTTATGACTAATTCAATGATTCCAGAATTTCTCTCTGACTTTTCATGACTGACAAAGCAAATCTGTGCATTTCACAACCTGTTATTAATCATGTTAAAGGAAATTACAGACTTCTCTCTGCCGCAGTTGTCTTTGCTGTTGAGAATAAAAAACATAAATAGTGTTAACAACAATGTGATGCTGAGGATGTAAATAAGCAGGGAAACACATCGCAGTATCACCTTCGAAAGCAATGGAAAGTCTTTTAAATTCCACGAGATCCCCTGAACACAAATGAAATTCCCTGTTTCCCCTGTCTGTAATAAAGCTCTTTAAAGTTAATGATAATCCAGGTTTCAGGACAGGTGGTTAAAGGATTGAAGGTTTTTCCCCCCACATTGAAAAGAGAATTGACATGAAACATAAGGAGGGAAAAGACTGGTTGTAGACAGTGCTACGACTGAGGTCGTAGTGTGTATTTTTCTGGATCACTTTTGGCTCTATATTAAAAACTGCTGCCTCTAGCTTCTTAAATGTCAGGATGCCTTTATTGGTCTTTGATATTATTGAAGAGTCTTGGTTTGGCTTTGGGTTTTAGAAGTTTGCTCTGGGAAAATGTGATTTTATTTTATTTTATTTTATTTATTTTACCTTTATTTTACCAGGTAGTCTCATTGAGATTTTGTAATCTCTTTTTCAAGAGAGACCTGGGTACATCAGTGGCAAATAAAATAATAAAAAACATCGAAGTAACAGACATCAAAAGTACAAAGTAGATGCATGGCCAATACACACAAAAACATCATACAAACACATTAAAAGTCAAGTCAGGTGTCCAATGCAGGGCTATTAACTTAGACAACTCCCAATTGATTTAAATTCATGCTCTTTCAGCATTCCTTTAAATTCCACTAGAGTGACCAGATCACTCAGACGCAAGTCAGCCTGTAGTGTGTTCCAAGAAGAGGGGGCGGAATACCTAAAGGCCATCTTACCTAATTCTGTGCGGACCTTAGGTACAGATAGCAATAACAGGTCAGACGAGCGTAGGCTATAGCTACCGATGTTGCGTACAGTGATGTGTCAGAGCTTTGCAGCCAGTCACGAACCTCAATGAATACCAATAGGAACATTGTTCACATAGGACCTTGAAAATAAAACACATTTTGTTTTATCAGAATTTAAGATAAGCTTGTGATTAATGAGAGCTATCTGAAAGGCATCAAAAGCTGACTGCAAAGTTTTAATAGCTAATTCACAAGAGGCGCTGGTGGCATACAGGATTGTGTCGTCTGCATAAAAATGTACATCACAATGTGGGGAAGGGAGCACGATGTTATTTATATACAAAGAAAATAAAGGTGGACCTAAAATAGACCCTGTGGGACACCTTTGCTAATTTCAAGAGAGCTCAATCTGATACCTTCAGCAACAACAGCTTGAGTTCTCCCTGAGAGATAATCATAAAACCAGTTAAGTTTTAAAACTGAAATTGTTTGCTGAGTTTGCAATATGTTGTTGGCCCCCAAGAAGGTCCTTGGAATTGCCCCTGAGAATTAACTAAAGATTCAAGGATTTTGGCTAAACAGCTTAACTTTGATATAGGGCGATTTATGACTCCAGTATTTAAAAAAATGATGGAGAAAGAAATCTAATTGAGACCATATCCAAATGTCTGCAGAAACTCCATCACGGGTGATGCTTAGAGGAATGTAAACCAAACAGTCGATAGAGTGAGCAGTTCATAACAAACGGAGGGAGAGATAAACAGATGTTAAAGAGGGGTCTGGATCTGCGTCTGAGTGATGCTCAAACTTTAACCAAACCAGAGCGCACAGCAGTGTTTTCCCTACACTCACTGAGCAGCAGTGGGCCATCAGCTGCTGCTTGGCAAATTTCAAATTAAATCTATCACCAACCGGACTTTGCTCCAAAACAAATAAGTAAATCAAATGTGTTTCCTATTGAAATTCTGAAAAATACATGCAATTGGAAACTTTTTCCACATAAATCTGCACACAAAAACAAGTGTCTTGGGCATAAAATAAACATAACATCAAGCAACAACTATTTGGAAACTACACAGGAAACATTCCTGATTTAGGGTGGTAGTAGGGGTGGGGGGGTCTATCAGTTCCAATTATCCATGTAGAGAAATTCTTCAAAAGGAAGGATTTGAGAAGTTAGCCTTTACTCTAACACAAACAGTGTTGACTATTCTTCTGGGTCATATTTTTATTTTATAATAAGGCTTTCATGGTGATATAATTACAGACTGTAGTACCTGCTGTAGTGCTCTGTGTTTGTTCTTCTGTTTTCCTGTTTGTTCATCTTGACCTTGCTATCGTTTGTATATTGGAATTTTAATCCTTAATTTTTTAAACATACTAGACAGATCAGGCTTTTTTGTTTGTAATTTCAGGAAGTAGTTTGTTTTCTGTTACCTGCATTCATCTTAATTTGTTCATAATTAAGTAATACGTTGGTTTTACTGGTGGATAAATTGTTTTTTGTGGTAAATGGGTTGATTTTACTAGTTGATAGGTTGGTTTTACTGGTGGATAAATTGTTTTTTGTGGTAAATGGGTTGATTTTACTAGTTGATAGGTTGGTTTTACTGGTGGATAAATTGTTTTTTGTGGTAAATGGGTTGATTTTACTAGTTGATAGGTTGGTTTTACTGGTTGATAAATTGGATTTACCTAGACTATTTAATTAACCTTAAATGGCTGATAAATAGTGAATTTGTTGAGTTAATTTTTAAATGTGCTTTATAAATAAACTAGACTAGACTTGAATTACTTGTAATGAACTTGTAATGAATGAGTGATTCAATGATTTTAATAATCAGCTAAATTATCAGAAAGACTGCACTGACATTCACATCAGAATGAGACGGTCAGATGTTTTAACAACGTTCTTTTGTTTTGTGCAAATTCTTCGAGAGTTCTTGTTTTGTACACAACACATTAACAACTGCATGTCACATTGCACCGGCCTTCTAATTAGATGGCAAACAATAGCAAAGAATAGCATCAAGTGTCTAGACTTAAGTCAGGCTGTGGGAAAATAAACAGTGCTGGAAGAAGTTGTCTTTTCATTTTCCAGCCAAAGCACCTTCAATAAGGTTTTCATTATCTAGCTAAATAACAGCTAGACCTGAGGATATGATCTTACTAATCACCAGCTTTACCTGTGAAGAGGATACAATCATTTATATGTGGCAGTTACCATTCAAAGAATTATTAACCACATAAATGTGGAAAAGGAAGTTTTACTTGCTTCAGATGTAAAGCTAGTACCCTCTGAGGTCAGTAGAGGGAGCTATTTAGGGGCGGTAAAGGTCAGTTGGTCATTACTGAGCTGATGGATTTATCATTTCTGACACTTTACTGATGGAATCAGTGTTTATAGGAGCAGTTCACTATCACACTGAAGACACAACTCAAGCACAAACTAATTAACAGAACCTGAACAGGAAGTGTTTTCTCACAGCCCACTAGTATGGTGATGGCACATCGATCTGGTCATTGAAAGAAGAGCCAACACCAAACCAAAGGAAAACATGACAATGACCAGGTGCATAAAAAAAGGAGAGGTTACATGGGATGACATGCATGCAGATACTGTACATGGAGAAACTCCTGTTAATACATCACCTTTAGCAGGGAGAAACAGCACTGGATTTTCCGCATGTCTGCTCCCAATGACAGTGTCACGTCTGGGTCAGGGTCCTCCAGAAAGGCCTTGACTAACTCTTCCAACCTAAACACAAAGACACAGACAGAGACACACACGCTCAGACACTTCCTTACTAACCTACCAAAGCTGAAACCAATGCCACATTCCCTGTTAGCATCCTTCTCTCCACACACTCTAAAGATCTATATCAGGAGCACGTCTCCTGTTTAAAATGAGGGTCTGGTCAAAGCAAACTATTTACTCTAACGAGTGTTCCAGCTCCACTGAGCAGACCTGTTGATAAACTATAACTGAACGTTAGTCCAAACATTGGTTCTTCAAGCTCTGGATCAGGCCCATGGAAAAGACCAGAAGGCAACGGTCCAGACGGATCCAATGTAGACACGCCAGCGTGCGGTTTGTATTTTTTCCGCTGAAAAAGTGTTCAGAGTAGAAACACGCTAAGTTTACATGACAAAGGATTTAAAACAAATGTAGCGGTCTTGTTTTAGGGTCCTGCAAGACATCAGTGGGTGTTTTGTGTTCGTATTTTGACTTTCGAGGATGCCCTTCAGTGACAAAATTTATACGAGAAAACAAGTCTTTCAAATGCAAGAACCTGATAGTTTCTAAATATTTTCGTTCAAGGTGCAAGTTGATATGTTTTCTAGCAAATGTAGCAAACTGACTTTATACTTGGGGGAAAAAAACAACTGGAAATTGACTGCAGATTGTATGGAGATGGATTATGGGCACTTGTGAACGTCTGGATATGCAGGAAGTGCGTTTGGAACTGAAACAAACAAATTAACCAGGAAATGTGCCCTCACTCAGCACTGGGGATGACTCGACACATAAACCAAGGAGGAAAACAGCAACAACAAAAAAAGACAGCATGTCCATTGAGTTTGGTCAAAACAGGCATCATTAAAGGCTCTGTGTGTTATTTTTGACCACAGACTAGTGGGAAATCGCGGATAATAATTAGGCTTAGAGGAAATAATAAAAAGAAAATAGGACCGGGGGGCCATGGGGCGGTAAATACATCAGCACTGGATGGTGATGAGCCATGTCTGAGGTGGATGAAACCTCAGGCCTGATCTCTGGCCCTGACTGACTGGATCTCTCTGCCAATTAAGTATGAAAACAAATAAAGCAGCTCTGGTAGAAAGAGTGTCTTGGGAGACTCCATTAGTTCTGGTCAGGCTTCAGTGAAAAAGGCTTCAACCCCGCATCCATCCATATCTAACAGCATAAGTCATGTAGGCACTTCAGGCAAACCTCAAATATTTTTAGATCATAAAACACATTTGCTCAATAATCTTTAGGTTGTTTTTGTCCAACAGACACACAATTAGAATCCAAAAAACTCCCTAAGGCTTGCAGTATTACACGTCTGGACTGTCCTGAGATGACTGCCTCACCTTGGAGGGCAAAAAGAGCTGCGCAGAGTGGCGGCCACTATTGGACACACCGTGGAGCTGCAGCACAGGCTTTTTAGTTTTCCATCTCTTCAAAACGATGCATGTTTACATCACCTGACAAGCACAGAAAAAAATCAGATATTGAGATATACTGTGCGACTCTTCTATAGCACACCAGACACTATTTCAATCACCATAGCAACAGCAGAGTCCTTACCAGAACTTCACTTTGGTGATGTTTACTGATATATTAAAGATTTATTTTTTGGACTTTTTGTGCCTTTAATGGAGAGATAGGACAGTAGACAGAGTTGTGAAATCAGGGAGAGAGAGTGGGGAATGACATTCGCGAAAGGAACCACAGGTGGGATTTGAACCTGGCTGCCCGCTTGGAGGACCAAGGCCTCCATACATGGGGCCTGCGCACTGATCACTGCGACACCAGCTTCCCATGTTTACTGATATTAATTGGAGAATCCTTCCTCCTTACTCTACTGCAGGATTGCAGTTTACAAGAGTACGGATAGCTTACTGTATTTTTGTTTTTGCTGGGTCAATGATTCTACTGTTTGGGAAGTGAAGAGCAAGAAATTCATCATCAAATCATGGCGAGTGCTTATTAGCTAACTTTAGCTAGTAAACATTAGCTAAGAATCCAGAAGTATCAGGTTCACTGTCAGCTGTCACTTTCAGTTAGTGTTCCTGGGCAATACTGTTCATAAATAGTAGGGGTTTTGAATCCATGGAGCCATGAATCCAGAATAGTTTTGAATCGAAAAATAGATTCTGAATCCATTAGTGACCCCAAGAATCGAATCGTGAGACACCCAAAGATTCCCAGCCCTAGTAAATAGGAAATAACATTTTGCTCAAATTGGCGCAATGTTACGGCAGGATTAGGAGAAGTCAGAGTGTTTTATAGCATGAATGCACGATCTCTTCCTCACTGGGTTTCAGATGAAATTCTGTAGAAGCACAACCTGGGCTTGTCTTCTTGTTCGTTAGTGCATCACAATAACACAATTGAATTATAATCTAAAGTCTTTCATTAAAATAATCAAAGACCAGTTGAAACATGTACTGTAGGAGGCAGCAGAGATTGAAAACTTCTGCGTAGCATACAGCAGTAGGAAGTCCATTCTTGCCCGCCAGGTGGGATGTTAAAGAAGTGTGTGATGTCATTTAAAGCTATGAATCGGCCAACCATTGTAAGGACTCCTGGGAGGTCCTCTGGGAGTTTTTTGATTTAGTTCAGGACTTGGAGGGAGTTTGTTGACTCCCCTCATCTGTTACCTGTAAATCTGTAGATAGAATCATTTGCCAAAATATCAACTTTAGCTTCAATGTATCAGGTGCACATCCCCCACTGGGCCTCTCTTTACTTTCTTATGCAGTTAAAGAGTGAAAATAAAAAACATTTTACATATCTGCTTTGGCATTCATGCAAATATGAAGATGATGTTAAGGACAGTGTTTTTAAAATGATTACAGTGTTGTGAGGTCGACTTGTCGGTGAGTGAGGTGAAATGAGGTGAGGTCAGACAAAACAGACATTTTCATTGGCTAAACTTATAGGGCCAATATGAAGCTATAACAGATTAAAGGATGTTGGATTATATGTTTTTTTGTAATGGGCTAATATTAAACTGCATATATAATCAAGAAAACAATGCTTGAGTTGATTTAGGATAGGTATCATCACACAGTTTGTCCAGCAGAACAAAATCCAACTCCACGCTTTACAATCCTCTCAGCTCTGTCTACAACACATGAAGCAGAGCACCAATTCTAATCACACTTTGAACCTCACTTTAATAAGTCAACAATGTAAAATAGTTACAATTATTTGTTTTAAAAATACCTCGGGAGTGTCTTTGCATGGAGTGCCATGACGGCCAGAGTTCTGGTCCGACCTGTGGCTGCTTTCCCGAAATGAATTTCCATGTCATTCCCACTCTCTCTATCGATTTCCTACTCTAACCCCTGTCCTGTCAAATAGAGGCAATATTCCCCAAAATAAATCTAAAAAAAAAAGAAATTATAGTCTTAATTGTCTGAAATATTGTTAAAACAGATATTTCCATCGTGATATCTGTTTCAGTCTAAGTCTGAAAACACATTTGTTAGGCTCTAGTATTAGCAGAGCTCGTCACAGGATAGTGCAGACTATTCCAGAGAAATGGAGCTTGGTGGTCAAAGGCTGGACCACCAGAAGAGTTGGAGTTAATTTGTGAAAAAGTTAAGCAACCTGCATCAAAGCAACATTAAGGATGCAATAAAAATATAGTGAGAAATAAGGCTTTTACAACATATACACATACAAGTCAGTCTTCATAGCATTATAAACAAACTGATGAACTGGTAGCCACTGTAGAAAAAGCAGGACTCTTGTTCTTTGACCTTTCATTGCTGTCTTAAGTGGACTACAGAAATATGATAGACTGTAGTCTAATCTTGATGCAATGAAGTCATGTGAACTCGGTAGCTGATTTTGATTGACGGGAGCATATTTGACTTATTTTAGGAAGATGAGATAAAACAGAGATGACAGGAGACTAACTGGATGTAATGAACATGAAACTGAGTAAACAAGAGGTGGCATACTTCTGGATCTCCTCCACCGTCAGCTGATCGTCCCTCTGCTCTCCTGTCACCATGACGAGCTCTTCCTTCAGGGACTGGATCTCTCTCTTCAAACGTGTTATTAGCTGAAACGCACACGCACACACACACACACACACACACACACACACACACACACACACACACACACACACACACACACACACACACACACACACACACACACACACACACACACACACACACACACACACACACACACACACACACACACACCCACACACACACACACACACACACACACACACACACACACACAAAAGCAAGGTTAGAGGTCATCTAGTGTCATACAATGTCAAACAGCACGCTTCAACATATTTTAACAGTCTGGAGAAGAAAACAAACACACACAGACAAGCACACACAGACAGCGGCTATTTCACTGTTGCCAACTGATGAGACAATCCTTCTGAAAATGATCTTGCGGCTTATCTTCCTGATGCATTCTGAGGACAAACTTAAGTGATTCCAGACGACTGAATGCTCCAGTGAGAAAACACAGGAAGCCAAATATAAAAAAAAATAAAAAATAGAATTAAACAGCTACGGTGGCAAAAAAGAACGTATAAAGCCCTCTGCTGCTGTCTGTCCACACGTGTTTGGTTTAGGACCGGCTCACTGAGCCAACAGGCAGGTTCCCAATAGTAACCACTGTCCGTGTCTGGTTACGGTATTTATAAAAAAGCAAATTATATCACCACTTCCAGACATAGTTTCTTAAAGACAGACTGAGATAGCAATCTCTGTGAAAACAAAAAAACAGTTAGAGCAAGCATGTCTGTTAATGTCAGAAATTCTCAGAGAAGAGACACAGTCGTATAAACAGCCTAGAGCGTCATCCCACAGATATCTCAAAGAAGTTTGTTCTCTTGTACGAGCACCCGCACAGGCAGTCACTTTCATGACAGAGAATATGACATAAAGAAATGAAGGGACAAACAAACATGACAGATTAGGAAAACAACAGTACAACTTTGTGAAGCCTTACTCTTTAAAGCTGCAGTGAAAAACTTCTGACCCCTGTGGACATAACGGTATGTCTTCTCTGTTGGCGGATTCTTTCCTGTACATGTTTAAGTAATGGTTTTAACATAATAATCTCATCCTGCTTTCATTTAACAGTCAAATGTATCACTCATGAAGAATCTTTGTTGTGAAATGGTGCACGGTGCTGTTAATCACTTCGTCTGACACCTGGGCTTAAAAATAACTATTTAGAAATCGCCTTTATGCAGATTGTCTCATTTGCTTCTATTGTTTATGAAGAGAGATCAATATTAATTTCAGTCTGTTTTAAACACAGGAGCATTCAGAAAACTGTGATGCATGATGATGCATGATGATGCATGATGATGCATGAGATGCTTGCCTTAAACTGTGTTTGCTACAGAAGTCCATGCTTTGTCCCACCTCACTATGACCTTTCTTAGTAACTAATCAGGTACAAGTCAGGGAAAAGATCACTGAATCAGCCTAAGAATCCAGAGGTATCACAACTACATTTAGACGATCTAAACTTGTAAAGGTAACAGTAGGCTACTGATAAATAAATAAATGAGTTATTTATTAAATGAGCCTGTCTTTGGAGCCAGCCAGGTTAAAGTTGGCAGGGACCGGGGACAGGGTAGGAGTACAGGGTAGGGGTAGAGGGATGGGAGACAGGGGGACAAGGGGACAAGGGGACGGGTAACAGGGTAACAGGGTACAGGGGACAGAAGACGGGGGATGGGGGGGTTGAAATTAAGACAAAATATTCAAAAAAGCTAAGTTATTTTTTAATTGCTAGCATTGTAGCTAACTGTCAGCTCACTCAGCTTGTGAGCATGTCATATTTATAATGTATCTCTTTAATGTAGCACAGTGTCATTGATTTGTACTTTTAATGTTTTCTCTAAGTCTTGGAAGAAAAACATTTTCTAATGTTCCAAAAAGAACAATTTAAATGTCAAAATAAAATTAGAACCATGTGCGGATTAGTGGCTCAAACTAACAGCTACCAGTGGACTTTGAAGCTTTTATCTCTGGAGATAAGCATGTGGTTCCTCTATTCTCCTTTACTGAAGGGGTCCATGCTCAGAGAGGTCAGACTAAGTGGCCTCGTGTCAGTCTGGGTAAGGATTAGACGATATCTAGCTACCTAGCACCCACAAGATCAGTCAGTTCAGATGATCGATGAAGTAGCTTACACGAATGAACGATTGATGTTGGAAATAGCAGCTCTTCTGAAGAACAAGAGTCATTTCAAATTGTTTTGAAAGCTTTGATCTGTGTTTTAACTCTCCATGAACATCAGGACAGGACTACTGGGATTGACTGATAAAAATACATCAGGCAAACTGAAACAGCAATCCCGGTGTTATAAAAGCTGATGTTGTTAATGTAAGGCCGATGAGTTAAACAATAGCCATTAATTGTTCTCCACAACCCTCACAGTGCTTTTTAAATTTGAGTCTTCTGTGTTGGTGTGACAGCAGACTTTTTAAGTGGGCTTAAATCCTAATCCCCCAGTCCAAACCAGGAGCAAGAGGTTAGAGGTGAGCCAATTTAACATGAGCAGCTTCTAGCAGTGTGCCAGAACTTGAACTTTAGGTGCTATGGTTACATGTGAGTGGGGCCACAACCCTGAGGGGCAGAATACTTATAAAACTTATGGTTTGATTTTTACTTCTGCAGGAAATTAAACGAGATGTTGACTAGGCTTTGACTCATTTGCCAAACTGCTTGAAGAAACAAGAATCAGTCCAAGAACAGAAAAGAAGGACCCTTTCAACATAGGACGTCGAAGCAGAGACCTGTGATTACCGATTAATGGTGGGGAGAAAAGGCCAAGAGCAGAATCAGTGGATAGTTTAGTTATACAAAAGAAAGCCAACCCAGTTCAAATAAAATTCTGCATAAATCTCACCGCAAAAAAATAACAGACTAAACCACCAGAAATAACAAGTAGCAATTGTTCTTTTTCTTACATGACCCACTTCTGTCTTCGGTGTAAATCCCACTTAACTACAATCACTGAGTCTGACCACATCGCAAAATACTACAGCAGACTGAGTGAACTGTCTCGGTGGAAAAAAGTCAATACAACAGATAGTGTGCCTCAGTCTCACAGTGGCACTGTGCTGTGAGGGAGCCACAGTTCTGTGAAAACTAAACAGGAGTCAAAGGTCAGGCCCGAGTTAGAGGAGAAACCACCCTCCTAACAAACACAAACTTCTGACAGGAAAATCAAAACCCGTCATCAAGTCAGACATGCTCAACTCGAGATGCTCTTGAGGAGAAGCAGACCTCCAGTGCGGTTTGGGTCGGGTGCCACTCAGCTCAGTGAAAATTTCATCCCTAATCCGGCCCCGTATCGTATGTTTTAACCTTGAACATCAGAGCTGACCGTCCCCTCACCAGCACCACTCCCTGTATCTCTTTTTTGGAACTTTTGGTCTGATGTAATTCTCCCAGCTGCATCCTGAGGCGCTGACCGCCGGTTGTTGGTCAGCGGAATCGTTCTCTATTTCAGAGCGTAGACCCACACTGGTACCGCAGCACCGGTGCAGGCTTTCAGACGCTCTGAATAAAGAAATGAGTCAGGCCATGTGACTGATGATGCCAGTTTAGAAACGCAACAACGCAAAAAAAAAAAACAATTGTTGATGATGCAAAAAACAAAACATTAACAGAAGTGTGGCTTTCTATGTGCGGATTATTTTTTTTTTATGACTTTTTACATTTGCCTATATTTGATAAGATAGATGATGAGGAAGAGAAAACATGTACAAGAGAGAGAGAGTGGAAACTTGGCAGAGAAGGACCAAAGGTTGGAGCTGACCCAGGTGCAGCTGTGTTGAGCCGCTGTACATGGGGCTCACACTCTCACCTCGTGAGCTTGATGGTGCACACAAAAAGGCCTAATTTAAAATTAATAATGCAAGCGGCCTTGAATGGGCCCTCGCACCATCACACAGAACGGGTGAGTTGTCCCTACAGCACAGCGACAGGTTGACAAATGACATGAATTTCCATGTGTTTCAGAGAGTGCATGAAGCAGTGAAGAAGAGTTATCTGTGTCTACTTTGTGGTGCTAGACATCACCTATGACCATGCTTAGATTATGCACTGTGTGTAAAACACAAGGTCAATTTCAAGAGGTAAAAATAAGTACAAATTGGTTAGATATTTGTAAAATATGGCTATGTTCCAAATGTCATGCATGTCACAATGAAATCAACTGAATATAAGCATAGATTACACAGCCTGATTGGTCAATTAGGCATGGCATGGTCTTCTTTCCCTTTAAAAGATCAACAGTGTTAAGAAGAAAGAAAAACATAATTAAGACTTTGGTGGGGACACAGCTCTCATCACATGGATTTACTGTTCTCATGTTGCTGGGCAATACCTATTAACCTTCCTCTTGAATAAATTATATCCCTCCTGTGAAGAAAACCACCCACAGCAAACAGCAAGCCCAGCAGTTTATTTGCACCATAAATGCATGCCTCTTACGTAGTGCGTCACTCACAGACCTGCTGCTATTACAGGGAGTCTTTTAATGAAGGAAGAGGAGTCACAGTTTCCCACATACTAACTCAGGAGGCAAGGCCTTTTATCCCCTCCACAACAAAATGATAACAGATGGGCTCTGTTCCATGCATGGCACCGTTTAGGTTGGAGGTTCTACCACACCACTACTGCAGTTACAAACTACCTTCAGTGCATGGGGAGCATCAACCGCTTACACGAGAAAGAGCAGGGACCTTGGGAGAGCAAACCCTCCCACAGGAATCTTTTTCACACACGCTTCCCTCACATGTCTCCCTGCCGGGCTGTAGGCAGGCTTCTGTTTGATTCACAGGTATGCGCTAATCAGAGCTGTCTACTCAAGCAAGATGTTGTGTGTATCTTTAAGTGAAGGGAGGGTCCAGGTTCAGAGGGGTCACCAAGCCTCTTATTTTCCTCTGCTTAGCTGCATTACAACACGTTAAGATCAAACTTTTTGACCCTTTTAGGATTACAGAAAAGAGTCTGATGGCAATTAGGCTGACAACAAACTCAGTGCAAGCAATTCTTACATTTCCATGGATTGCACTCAAAATAAAGGTTAGAGCAAGGTGGTGGAAACCTTTTGGAAGTTTCTTTAACTGGTGACAATTCTCTCAGATGCAGACCAAAATCATCCTGCTCTAACTGGAGGATTAGGACTGACCTTAGTGCTCTTAGAGGAAACAAAAGAGCCAGCCTTATACGGTTTGGTCACTGTGGCTGACTTCGTTTTGATCACGGTTCACTTTCAACACCTCATTCTTTTCCCTCCACGAGAGACGTGTTAAATGTTTGGTCTGGTCTGGCTGGTTTCCTGCTGTTCAGTCTTAATGCATTTGAAGCCTGAAGCTTTGGTGGTACCATTAAGGCAGCATGCGGTCTGAACAATGTCTTAAACAGTGACTGCAAGATTTCAAAAAAGCATACTCGAGGTTTCAAATCAATTATAACAGCCGGCTTGACAAATAGACGGTGTGCCTAAAGACGGGGGAATGCCAAAAATGGGAGTTTGACTGTCATGCCGAACCACAATAAATGACATCACTCTAATCTGCAAACTGCTCTGCTGCTTTTTTTTTGTGTCAGCGAATCAGGCGGGGAGATGGAAGGAGACAGACAGAGAGACGGGAGCAACACACTTCACAGTTATGAACAGAGACAAGACGTTTGCCCGCGGAGTTCGGGTTTTTCCTGAAGCTGTAACAGAGCTGGACCCGATAGGAAGCAGCCAGACTCTGTCACAATTACTGCGCCCGGCCGCAGACTCTCTTAAAAATACCTCTGCAGGGTTTGCAAGTGGCCAGCCAAGTCTAAGCAGCGGTAATACAGTAGCATTTGATCCTGAGGTATAGGTCACAGTGGGAGGGGAGGACTACCGTTACAATATATCCCAAATCAACTCACAGGTCTGCTTCCTGGTACACTACCATACAGGGGAATAAAGTATTCAGAGAAAGTAACGGAGGGAAAACCATTGTTAAGGCCTTACCTGGGTGAACTGCTCATTTGATTTCCTATTGATCATTGAACAATGTTTTTAAAGAAACAAAAGGCAGGTATGGAAATATGTAGGACTAGGACTTCATCCATGCATCAATTATCTATTATACCATTTAGGGTCAGGGGTCAGGGGGCTGGAGCCAATGCCAGCTGTCATTGGGCAAGAAGCAGGGTAAACCGTAAACCCTGGACAGGCTCGATCACAAGGCTGACACATCAACCAGTCACACACAGACTCACACCTACGGGTGACTTGGAACAACCACTTTACTTAACAAGCATGTCTTTGGAGTTTGAGAAGAAGCTGGAGTACCTGGAGAGCACGCAAGCATGCATGAGGAGAACGCCGCAGAGAAAGACCCCGTCCAGCCTGGGATTGGAACCAGAAACCTTTTTGGTTTGAGGCAACAGCTCTATCCACATTGCAGCCCGTGCTCTGACTAACTATTGCCAAATAATGTTCTGCTTTACATCTTACAACTCTTGCATTTTCTCCAGTAAAAAGAATGACCACTACCATTAAGAAAGTTAGTATATATTATATATCAAATCAAACAGAATGCCTAATCTTGTTTTCATCTACAACTTCTGCCTGCCAGTTTCCTGCCTCCACTAGCTGGGCAAGCTGTGGTTTCCATATAAAAATATATGGATTATTTTATATAAATAAAAGCCAGGATGAGGGGGAATTATTTGAATATTCAAAATATTTTAAAAACTCACTATTTGAAATCTATTGCCGTTACCTAACAGAACATCTCTCTCTGTTTGTGAGGGGTCAGCAAGGGAAGATTGTACCCGAGTCAATTACGGATCATTTTGTTTTCTGAGAGGGATTGAAAAACAAAAAAGATTTAATAAAATGTGCTTCAGGTGTTGTTGAAATGCCTCAATCACAAGAAAGAGACAGAAAGAAGGTCACATTGATCCTGGACGTTTGCTCGCCAAAATATAATCAGGTCATTTAGGAGTTCAAGTTGATGTCTGTGACAAACTGAAGATATTCCTTGCGGGTGTTTCCGAGGTATTGCATTCACAAAATGATACTGAAGAAGGACATATGTAGCGAGTGAGGCGTAACAATGTAGCGCTGTGCTATTCAGACCTACAACATCTGGGCAGAGATTGCACGATGTCTCGATACACGTATACACAAACCAGTCGCCAGCTGGATTTTCCCTCAAAAGGCCGTGAGGTATTTTGATAAAATATGCCGTAGGAGAACTGAAGGCATGTAAACGAGACGGAGAGGGGAATGCAAACAGGACCTGTGAGCAGTCTAAATATTACAAGACAGACAAGAGAACACGTGTCAAAGGCGGAAAACTGCTTATGTCGGAGTGAGTGTCTGACACTGGAAAACTAATTTGCTGCTGGAAACCTGATGAAGACACACCAGCACACAGAGGGGGGGTGTAGACGTAGATATAGATGCCTGATTCTCACATAAAACAATTTTCTGATTTTAAGGGTCTTGTTGGTATCAGGAGGGTCTAGCTGTAATAACCCAGAATAATAAGTCATGTTTCTGTGGTATGGTTATTGTGGCTATTCTTCAGTTTTGGTAGAGATTTGTGAAGTGCTGTGTCTCTCTCACCAGGGCAGGATCCAGCTCTTCATTCAGTACCGCCTCGTTCTTGATGAGAGCCACGCGCTGAGCAAAGCGGCACGTAGAGATGGACTCCTGCAGAAAGAAGAAAGTTTACAAAAAGTTCAACTCAAAGAAGGCTATTGTTCCCTTTTACTCTGTCATATTTTAGTATTTATTTTATAGATTTTAGTGACTGCCTGCTGGGGTTCAAAGTTAGGACAATATTGATGCTATCTTCACAAAGCACAGCTTTGCATTAAGTTCTATGAAGCAGAAAAAAACATATTATATTTGATTCATTTATGTCTTGAAAATATGGGGAACTATTTTATTTGTTGGGAATAAATATCCATAGAATAAAGATTTAATGAGATAACCTACTGACACGGCTATCAGGACAGAAAGACTATGACATTATTTCACCTCATTTTTCGGCAATCTAACAGAATCTTTGTCTGAATACGTCCGAAGCCATCTTTGGACAGAACATGGCAGAGGGACAGATCCTTACATCAAGGTTCCTCTTGTCCACTGCCATAGTAGCAATCATGGTGGTCATGCAGTTTCCCCCAAGGCTGTCCCTCAGCACAGAGGTCAACATGGAGTTCCTGTAAGGTATATGGGAACGGTTCTTCTCTGACAAAGCTATGATCACCTTGAGAACAGAATCGTGAAGAAAGAGAGAGACAGAAGGACAAGATGCATGACATTATAACATAATCATCATTTTTGACAATGTGTATTATTACCATTTATACTGTGCCTGCAAGATTGCCAAAAACCACAAAATCCTGTATATAAATATTAAAATCAAATCTGCCCAATCAGAGCACAGCATGTCCACTAAAATCTCTAGTTTTTTTCCACTGACAGGCTCTAAATGTTTTTGGAATCTCTTTCAAAACATGAGCAAGCAAGAGTAAGATTTATTTTTAAACCAGAATCAACTGGAACATTGCTCCTTTCAAATACATAAGACTATATTCAGAGCCTGTCAGTGACAGAAAGGAGAAATGATAACAGTTTTAACACCTATTATCTATTTGGATCACAAAACATTAAAGGAGCTATATGTAAGTCTGACACCTAGCGTTCAAAATGGGTACTGCAGTCCAAATTCAAAACACTGAAGAGAGCTGTCCCACCACCCTCCTCCACCCTAGAGTCGATAAATAAATCTTTAAAAAATAAAAAAAATAAAAAAGAATGCAGGTTTATAGTACTTGAATTTCAGACATGTCGCAGACACTGAAGCTTCAGTGTTTAGCCAGCTCTGCATGGGTCTGTAAACCTTTGTAAACCAAACCTCTCTCCATTTTTCAAAAGCATCTCCAATATTGATCCTAGTTAAGGCTTTTGATAAGGGTACTATCAGTTATATCTGAACCAGTTCACTCGCCCGCTTCAATTGCTGCAACACCTGATTACCATCCAAAACGAGGGGGACGCCGGAAAACCACCTATTTTCTGTGGTCCAAACAAAAACAGAGCATTCAGGACCAGAATCTAAAGTTAGAAGGAGGACATACTGGCTGCTGCACTGTTGTCAGAGAAGCCAGCACTTCAACATAACATGTCTGATCATATAGTAAGGACATTTTATAATGTAATTCAGTGGAAAATCGTACATATTGGTCAATCTGTATTGATATCTTAAGGAGTCGTTGAGGACATGCCCTCTTTGGTAAAAACTCCAATTTTAAAAGTGCAGGATTTACCCTCAACAGATCGAGGAAATCATTTACACAGCAAATAAAGGAAACTGTTGGAGAACGTTTTTTTTTTGTTTTCAATATATTATTTGAAAAGCATGTGTCAGAAGTGTCTACGTACCTGCTCCAAGTAGTGGAGGGAGAGGTTGATGTACTTGGCCTCAGTGAGGAGTTGCCCATTCAGGCCAGTCTTGCTAACTCTATCAGATCCAGCCAGGTCCACCAGGTGGAGCTTTGAGCGCCGCAGGGTTGCTGAGCCCGGCTCACGTCTGCACAGGTGAACTGTGAAAACACAGTGGGAACGCGTGGATGCCTGGTTCATTGGAGTCTGGATGGGGAGAGAGGGAAAGAAAGAGTGGTGAGAGATCACATTGTAAAGGTCTTGGGGTCTGTTTTGTACTAGACTGACTCATCAGGTTTTAATACAAATGTTTGAAATACAAAAAGCCCATATTGAAACAACAACAAAAACATGTTCCCTTTGATTCCTATTTTTTCATGCTCCTGCTGGTTTGAAGATAAAAGCTGCACCATGTGTAACCAATGAGCAGCAAACACATGGAGGCGGCTCTACAAAAAGCTGGAGTTGGTTTTCAGATGGTCACTGGATGAGCAGAAGTCAGGTTGAGACCAGGAGGAGACAGAAATAGGGTGTGAGTCACTCTAAACAAACACGCTTTATTAACTGGAGGAGGAAGGGTTACTCATGGAGTCCTCAAGGAGGGAATAAACAGAGGAAATGGATATTCAATGACATGGTGCTGATTATAGACTTCTTGTTGTTTTGTTAATGCCATAGTTTGCAGGCTGCTGACACATGATGGTGGTTTTATATAACATCTTCAAACTAGAAGAGATCAATTATCCTCACGACAAAGAGCATCTAAATCTAAACAACAGGCTGAGATTCTTCAAGTCATTGAGCTGTGATTGGGACATGACTAACTCATTCTCTTTGCTTGGAAACATCACCCAAGACATTCCAGGTCGTTCATCTTAAAGAGGTGCTCTGACCCCGACTTGTTTTTGGCGTAAATGTGCCAGCACCTGCTTGTTAAGGTCATGACAGTCCATGACAGATCTTTCACTATCTTAACCTGCAGCTATCATCTGCTTCCTCGGTCCAAATTCCCTTCACTCGGCACACGTCCATGTTTGACACTCAGGGTATCCCCCTGAAGGAGTATGAAGAAGACGTATGATGCTGACAAATCCAGGGATTGAATAAAGGTTCAAGAGTGAGGACATGGTGTCCATTGTGAGTAATAATACTTTTTACAGTCTTACCACTGACAGCTATTTTCCACATCAACCAAATCCAGGCTAAGCCTCGATAAATATGCATGTTTGTCAAGTTCCAGACAGCAGGGACACGCGTGTAAGCTTTATTTCTGTTCCGTATGTTGTCTTGAAAAAAACATTCACCTTATGATTAATGTGCCAACGTCTGTCCTCCTTAGTGCACGCTATTACAATCACTTTTAATGTACAGAATTCCCCTTTAATGCATCCTGTAAATACATATTACTGGTGTTAAGAAATCACAGCTCACAATGCAAAACATACTGTGAAAGTCAATCACACCTAACTTAACTAACTTAAGAGCAGCTTCACAGCAACATAGCAAATAAAGCACACAAAAAAGATACACAAAAGAATAATACCTTAAAAATGTCAACAGATATAACATAACCACACCCTGATGGTAAGTAAGAAAATGAACATCCAAAGAAATGTTTTTCTTTTTCTTTATTTTTTGATGCCAACAGACTGTTTCACTTGTGATGTTCAGCCTGTTTGTTTTTCCTTCAACTGAAAGGCGGTGAATGCAGCAGATAAAAAAAACAGCAGACTTAGAAGATGGATAAAAGAGACAGAGCACATCAGTACTGACAGAAGTGAAGTTGAATTCTCAGTTGAACCTCACATCAAATGTCAAATAATGCACCAACTGCTCAAGTGTGTATTTTCTTTTAGCAGTAAAAAAAATGTTACTTCAAATGTTGATCTGCACCTTTAAAAACTGTACAAATGTTTGAACATTGCAAAATCAGAATTTAACCCACGACTTCATTCACATCGTTGGCGATAAGAGGAGATACTGTACGCACTAAATGTCACACACTTAGACATTAAAAGTCATAAATGATGCACTAAGTTGACGGTTTATTAGGTGCTTCATGAAGGTATTTATGATCCATCTCTTTTAGATTGTATGTCATTTGTGGGGCTATTGACCTTTATTGTGTTATACTGACAGGTGATTCTATGACTTCCTCCAGTGAAAAAGGTTGGCTAACTGTAGGAGCAGCCTGTAAAGTCGCCCCCTGTTGGCCCTTCAAAGGAATGCAGGTTTAAAGGACTACTTTGTTGACTTCACAGTCCGTTTGTATGCACAGGGGCGTCAAGTCCATCTTTGTGGTTTAAAATCTGCAGATCAAAATAATCTCATCAGAGTCACTTCCTTTATTCTCCTGCTTTCCTACCTACATCCTGTGTTGACCACGTTTTGATCTCACACGGACCACATGCTGACCACACACAGAGCTGCAGTGGGTCAGAACGAGGGGGCAATCCGGGCCTACAAACCCCAGAGCACTTAGATTGCTGATTCAAAAGATTGAGACTTAAGTTGTGTTTTGCTCACTTGATATGAACCCTTCTCAACCCCCAAAGTTCAAGTGGGAGTTTAGTTATAGAGGGGGGGGAGATCCAGAATCTGCATCCCCACATGTGAAGAGAACTGAAACAGGGACACAGGAAAAAGACCAGATGGGAGGAAATGTTTCCTGATGAGGTTAAAGGAAAGGGTTGAGGAGTTGAGAAGGTGTATTTATTTCATGCCCAATAAAAGTGTGGAGGGGATTGCTGAGTCTCAAAGCGAATGAGCTCATTGTCGGCTGAGTGTTGCTTGAATAAATGTGTCATCTTTGATCCACATGGCTGGGAGCGGGAGAAGAAAGAAAGCATTACTGTTCACTTTATAAGAAAGTCTTTGTGGACTGAGATCTTCTGGGATGTTTCTGGCAGGGACAAATTGGATTTTGTTGACAGTGCTTTGTTTGCTCGAGGCTCAAGAGAAACCTTGTTGTGAAGAAGGTCCAGAGAGGACGAGTTCACTGAGTGTGGGAGGACTGTACCGGGGGCTCCCCCACGCTGAACTGTGCAACACCTCCTTTTTCTGATTAACAGACTCATTTCAAATCCAAGAACTCAGTTTCCAATGAAATATATACCCCCAGGTTTTTCTGCAGAGGACACTTTGCTCTCTACAGAGTCATAGGAGTGCCAGTATAACCCTTTTGGAAAGAGGAATGGATGAAAGGAGAGTTGAGTCTAGTTTAACTGTAAATGTGGTTGTCACGATAACAACATCTTTAACCTTGGATACAATATCAGTAAAAATCTAACAATATTTATACCTGTTTTTAAACAAACAAAAATACAAATCTTACAGGCATCTTAAAACACATGGTAACAAAATCAAAGTAACAACACTTTGACAACCTGACTGTAAAAATACTAAAGTAATAAACAAAAGAATAAAAAGTTACATATTTTTAATCACTTTAATTTTAAATAAATGTCAATAAAATGATATTTATCTATTTTTTCTTTAGCCACCCGGTCTTTAAAACATTTGTTTTTCTTTTTTGCTAAATGTTGAAGGGTCGTTAGCTGCTTTCTTGAAAAAAAAGGTGAAAAAGGGGAAGAAAATGAAGAAATAAATGTAAAAATAATGACATTTTCTTATAATTATTCCTTTATATAGTTTTTCATTTTTCTCTACAATTCAATCTATTTTAATTTCCTTACTTACTCCTTTTTTATTCATCTTTATATTTGCAAAATGTTTGCATCATTTATACCTCCATTAATTTGTTGACTTTATATTTATACTCATTCTTCTACAGAAATATCGACATTGTATCTTTAAGATCTTTGGCATTGGTTTACTTTCATTAAAGTAAGTCTCTGATTGACTTACAAACAAGCAATAAGAGTAAAGAAGGTGATGAGCCCTGGTTGAGTTTAAACCTCAGGTCACAATGAGAAAGTTAAACCACAACATGTCTCATCAGTGTGGAGAGTCTGAGTGTCTGAGTGGAGAAAAAAATCACCACAACATAAAGAGAAATTACAGAGAGAAGGTTTGGAAAACCATAGTAAAAGGGACCACAGGGGACTAAAATAATATTTTAGAGGGGTCTTAAGGTAGCCTTCACAGTGCACATTGCATATGTGGTAAAAAAAAAAAAAAAAAGTACACGTAAGCCACTTACTCAGGAAGTGGCATAAAGTGTAAGTGTCTACAGTCCTTATGTGAAACACCGCATTTATGATGAGTCAATAAAAAGGAAAAAGTCACATGTAGGGCTGAGCCACAAAATGATCTTAAAAGTGGAATGTAATACAATTTACTTTGATAATGTTGCTCCATTTTGGGCATTTTAGATGTAGATCAGCCTCTCAGTGGAAAGAGTAACAGACAAACATGTCCCATTACAACTATACAACTACGGATTTCTCTGGCTTTGATAACTGTTGGAATTATTTTAGGTAATGTAAGTACTCAACAAAAAATATATAAAACAAAGAGTTAGTCCATCTTTTATTAGTTTGGATATTTTTGTTTAAAAATTCTATATATTGTATCTTTAACAACGAATGTTGTAAGGAGTAGAGTCTGCCTTCAAATCTTTTGACAATGTGACTAAACTTTGACTTTGAGTTGATTATCAAGATCTTCCTCACACTGGCAGGATAATTAAATCAAACTTTGTGTTAATTATAATATTGATTATAAAGAAGGGGTTAGTGTGATCATATTATAGAAACACAGTTCCAGTAGTTGACAATCCCTTCTTACCTCTGCAATCATACGATTTGTGTCACCCAGGAAGAGCAGGTTCAGAGCCTCCTCCTCATTGGCCGATGGCTGCAGTGTGAGGTTCTTCAGATGGATGTTCTGCTCTGGATCCTCCATGATCATCACTTTACTGGGAGAGGAAAAACAGATATTATGAAACAGAAATGCCAGCATTATGAATCAGCCTCAAGTTGTGAATTTAAAAAAAAAAGTCACGCAGAAGGACAAATCCAGTTAAAACTCATCTAATCCAACACTGAAGTAATTATGAAAAACTCATTAAGTCAGTTATGTCATCCATTTCCTTCCCATCACTCTGGCCTCGCTCAGCTCCAAATCCAAACAAACCACATCTGTAAGTCGGTGTGGGCTGAGACCTGGTTTGACATGTGCTTTATCTATTGGGGGGGGGGTTATAACAGGCTGGGCTGGCTTTGAAAAACAAACAGGTGATTGGTTCTTCCCCACATCAAGTGCTCAGAAACACAGCATGCTTTGACAGATGGGGCTGAAAAGACTCCTCTGATCCCACTGTATTATTTCCAACGTGCCACCAGAGCTTTGACAGCATAGCTACTGACATGGTTGTCAAAGAGGGAGGCATAACTGGAAAACACATGTAGATAATTATGGTCATTTGTTTAATGAAATAGTGTTTATCTTCATGCGATTAAAGGCTTGTTCACCACCAATCTAAAATAGGTTCTGATTTGTCTTTTCCACAAGTAAATGCATCATGTGATCAATGCAGATAGAGAAGAGAAGAAGTGAGAATACAGTTCTTCTTCCTCCTGTGCAGTACCCCCCACATAATCACCCGACTTAAAGTACCTCCAATTATTACCACAACATGAACTAAAACAAGAAAACAAGCTCTGCTGCTGATCCACAACAAGCATGTCAGAAACAAAGAAAGCAGTATGGAGTGAAAGACAGAAGCAGACCAACAGTTAAAGAATTCTGTCATTGCCACGGCTTCTCTTGAATCAGCAAGTGTGGCCGCAGCATGGTTAACAACGGGCACTGTCTATTTCCAGAAGTCTGTGATTTGTGGGTATCAGAACCCTGAGCTGGAACCTCTGCGATGAGAGAAGAACTTAAATGTCGCGCCTGAAGTGCAACCACTACTTTGAAATGAATAAGTATCTGGTATGACAAAAAAAATGCAAAGAAGTAAGAGTTTGATCATGCACACACAAAACCTCCTGACGGATTAAATTCGTGATGGCTGAGAAGAGAAACGGACAGAAACAAAGAAGAAATGACAAAGACAGGCGAAAGCGTGGAGGGAGGAGGCCCACAATGAGAGAGAAAAAGAATCAAATTGAGACACATAAAGAAATTCCCTCAGACCAGCTGCTGAAGCTGCTAGCTTTTTCTTCACATGACCCTCTTGCACTCCACTCCAGTGGCAGGGTCCGCCACCGGGCTGACCACATCCATTGCTGTTCCACAGTCTCATTATGTCAGCTGGCAGTTTGTAGTGAGCTGGTAAATACCAGAGTCTCCATATTTCACCACATACTGACTCCAGGCCAGGCTGACAAATGGCTGTCCAAGGAATGAATCCCAGTTTAACCCCCGAGTGTCTGAGGGAATAATAGGGTGAGTAAAAACTACTCTATTCATCTTTAAAAGAACTGTTTCTATCACATATTAGTGCAGGCCTTTCAGGTGATTTCAGCTTTACAGGTATGCTTCTTATTGTTGATCAAATGTAGCACTAAAAAGCAACGTCATTAAAAAGAACTGACGGTAGGTCTTCAAGTCGAGATGCTTCATGTCGGGAGTCCAGAAGGTCATATCCCATCTCGTTGTAGATCTCCAGGTAGGAGATGTGTGTGGTATAAACCATGCTGCTGTCCTGTGAATGAGGAAAACAATAAAGCATGTATAATGGACATCAGATAAAGTGAGTGCATGATGTTTACATTCAGATAATCTGCTGAGCTGACCTGGCTGAAGTGTTCAAACAGGTAGGAGAGGGTCCGGGGAATAATGCCGCGGTCTCTGTAGTGCTCGGCTCCTCCTGTGATGGTGAATGTCTTTCCGCTTCCTGTTTGGCCATAGGCAAATATGGTGCCATTGTAGCCAGCCAGTACACTGCACATACACAGAAGGAGACCCTTAGCAACATGCTCTCATGTTCAGTACCTCCTGAAATAAGTTAAGTTATCTTTAATATCCGTTTATGATGGTTGCTAAAGAAGGGTCATTACAGTCCACCAGCAAGGAACTTGAGGCATGACTTGCCACTGTACACAATGCAGGAGCAACAAGCTGGCTGTAAACCTACAAAACAAATCTTAAAACAGCCCTATAGTGTTCATCATTGACTGAGGACTTCACCAGAAAGATTCCTCCTTTCTAAAACAAACAGTTGATTGAAACTTGTTCAAATCTGTGCCATGCAGTGGACACAGGGCATCAGCAGGGCTGTGAGCTGAAGCTGCCCCCTTCTTTCTCTGTGCTTAACCTGTTCCCGGTTTGGGAGATCTTTACTGAGTAAAACAAAAACAGTAAAGATCTCCCAACAGACCCTCTGACTTAAAAATGGGGAAAAAAACATAATGAATACAGAAGCTTTGGATTGAAAACAAGTCTCTCTGGCTCGAGCTGAGCTGCAACTATCTCTGGCTTACAAGCGGACTAAAACCTTTCATCCTGTTAAGGATCAATTTATA
This sequence comes from Labrus mixtus, assembly GCF_963584025.1. Classification (NCBI taxonomy): domain Eukaryota; kingdom Metazoa; phylum Chordata; class Actinopteri; order Labriformes; family Labridae; genus Labrus; species Labrus mixtus. Next base: position 4,460,598 of record NC_083629.1, on the reverse strand, counting down.
ATGACAGTAACCTGACTTAAAACAGTGCCAGTAGTGTTGGTGATGAACTGAGAAGAATAAAGTCAAAGCTAGTCAAACAGCAAGATCACATTCAACTAAAAAATTGTTGACACTTGCACCAAAATCACTGGGGGTTTGTTATAAGTCTACAGTAATATTATGGATACCAACAATAGACACACTATACTGTATATTAATCATTATCATGATTTATTACTATAAGCAGATAAAATACACAAATCAGACTCAGGATCGTTTCTTATTGGCAAGTATGTTTACACATAAAAGGCATTTGACTTCCAAAACAGAGTGCAGTGTTAACAGAAAATATTTAAGAATTCAAATTCAGTGAAGTTAAACAGTTGATCTTAGTTAGCAGAGCAAGTGCAGTAGAAGTTCTTGGACCAGCACATGGCTCATGGACGAGCTGTTAATGTAACTCCATGAGATCATAGAAAGAGATGACAGCATACATAATAACAGTTTATGATCACTGCTGTGCCCTTTTTAAAGAAGGCTAAATTTATGCAACCAGACAACACAAGTAAAGCCTTCAGATAATTGATCGACACTGGAAAGTTAAGTTATTTTGTATTTTGTTGGTCATAAGTAACCACACTGATCATCCCACTACAGCCTCTTATGACGTCAGAGTTTTCATTTGTAAGAGTCCAAGGGACTTTTAATTATCTCCCCGACCACCAAAAAATCTGAGTCAATTGAATGTGACACTTTCAATCAACAGAAAAAGATGGCCGTGAGTGGCTGCTATGGCGACAGGCATCTGCCGGGAAGGGAGAAATGTCTCGGAGTATGAGTGACGGAAAGGGACCAAAGCCACGCAACGAGGCAGGGGCTGGTCAAAATTAGGTTTGGCATTGAGCTGCTCTTCCACACGTGCACAGGGGCAATGGAAACCAACTGTATCTAATTCTGTTTGAGCTGAACAAATATGCAGTATGATGGTACTCGGATATAATCAGAGTTTGAAAAAAACTGCTGTTCTTTATTCTTGGAAATAAATCAGAAAGAAATTGTAAGATCGCACAGAGGCCTCTGACACGCGAGCTTGCATCAAAGGTGAGGAAAAACTCTTTCCTTTCTGACGTGCCAATTGCAAGGAAAATGATATCTTGATGGTATATTTTTCTAGATGAATTATAAATGAACTTAAGCCTCTCACTTATTTTAATAGAATTGCCAAACCAGTATTTAAGCAGTGTGTGGGTTTCCCTCTATGCATGCTGTACAATTCCACACCCTGCATGTGAAGGCGAAGGGAAAATAACTGTATGTCAGTTTATATAAAACACAGCGTCCACTTATTTAAATGCTGCTTGGTTAGTCTGACTTGGATGACCATTGGCAACCATTTAATCCAGTGTGAGTCATCACAGTGATGGACATCAGGGACATGTGAGACAGACTCTGTGTTTAGTGAAATGTCAGTACTAATGATGCGGCTTGGGCCCTGCCTCTGAGGCTTTGGCGTTTCCCAATGCTTGTTCCTGTTTACACCTCAGCTTTCCTGGAGATTGGCTACCTCTCATCTAGAAGATCCTTGTTATTTCTGTCCATTTTATTAAGAGCAGTGTGTCCAAAGCTTGCGGTAATTTGGGTTTATTATAAGACTGAACAGAAACTTGTCTGAACTTCTGTCTGCAGGGTTCATAAGGCTTGTGAAATGGGATTACAATCTAGATAGAGGGTTTGTCCTGCCAACCCGGCATCATTTCCGTGACTCCTCCTCTCCTGGAGCCGTTAATACTGGTTTGTTTTTAAACTGCCGTGATGTGGTTGAAATGATTGGTTTCGTTTACGCCACAGCAAAGACCGAGACTAGTGTGCAAGTAAACGAGTCAAGGCTTTTAGCTTAAGATGAAGTGCTCCAAGTATGAACGAGTACCAACCAAAAAGACCACCTGACAGGTTCAGAGGAGAGGCGTGATGTACATCAGAAAAAATAGGTTTTAGTGCATTCACAACAAAACTGCTGCAATTAAAAGTGACTCCAAACCTGAATAAAAGTTTCCAAACACTACTTGGTACAAACAATATCTTTCACCAAAGATGCTTCAGTATCTTGGTAGATGTCGATATCAACATAGACTTCATATTTATTTGATTTTCACAAAGCTCTTTCTACTTTTTTTCCAAAATGTCAACAACAATACTCTTTGTAGCAAGGACAAGCAACAGAATACAATCACCGGTTGAAGCAACTTTGTATATCTTGGGGTGTTGCACAGCAAAAGTTCTATTGGCAACAAGATTTTGCCATGGCTGTCTTTTTTTGTGTTTTGATAAGCACAAAGGAGTGAGAAGTACCTTCCACTATGTGGCGCTAAAGACAATACAGTAGCCATGCAAGACATTACTACACAGTATGAAATTCAATATTTTGGATGCAGTTTGTTGGACAACACTTACTTCGCACAATGACTTTGACAGAATATTGGTATATCTGAGGCCCAAAATGGGACATTGGCATGCCTACATGACCAAAAATGAAACTCTAGCACAATTTTTTTTAACAAATCCATTGTTAAGGTCTTTTTTAATATGCTGCCAAAGTATGGTCGGTTAGGATTAATGACATTTGGATGGATGTTCAAATATGCCACTTATAAAAGGAAAAATACACACAAATACTCCAGGTCATAATTAAGAAATGCTCCCATTTTGATTAGTCTGGACCCTAAAAATTAGCATTACGTATACGCAAAACATACTTAGAGGGGGTACTATGGAGCCTATGGCCACACCATTGTACAAGACCTTTACAAACTCATTTTGACATTGAGAAAAGAAACAAAGACAATAAGAATACTTCACATTACAATAGTCTCCCCGCACCATTAAGCTTTGGGGCTTGGATACGTTTCAGGCCATTCATTTAGCCTTTTAGCCACTTTGGTGAGACTGGAATTAAAAGGTTAAATCTCTGTGGTATTCAGGATATTCAATGAGTACACAGACATCCTGCAGAGGGGAAAGAAACCAACAGAGGAGAAGAAATGTCCGATCGGGGAGACAGACTGGTCATGACCAGACTGGATGACTGGTGTCCGTTAGGCTGCAGACCAGACGTTAAAGTCATATCAACGGCAAAAAACGCAAAGCTTAAATTAATACAGCTAGACATAGCCTGGCTGTGACAGAAATGTTGAACCCTGATGTTTACCATCTGCCACAACAAAGGGAGAACAGTTTTTCATTTGTGTCAGGAGGCCTGCCAGAGCAACTAAATACCCGAGTCAGTGAACCTGTGTGAGTCAGGTCAAACACATCCAAGCCTTGAGTCAGTCAATCCAGACGTCTCACACTGTCGTTTATAAGTCATCTTATGGAAAAGATAATGATGAGCACTTGTGGGATTCTGAAAATAAACCCTATTGTGACTAATAAGAAGACTAGAGGTGGGTGATTAAGGAGATGATGGGGCTAAATTGATGCAGGAGAACAGAGCTGACAAGGAGAAGGAGAGGAAGGAAGTTGTAAACAGATCAACAACACAACCAATGTTTGATCACAGGAAATTCCAAGTTAATTCCCCCTCCTCTTAGATGTCTGTTTTGGAAGTATGTCCAAATTTAGACTGAGTCTAAAGCAAGGAGTGAAGCTGAAACAGACACCACAATAGTATTCCTTTGTTGAAATGGGGGGAACAACGTGTCTTAGGTATTTGGTTATTAAGATCAGGAAATAGGGGATAAAATAATTGGGAGACAAAAGAATCAATTTTAAAAGCAAAACATGTTTTTTTTGTATGGATGTGTGGAATTTAAAGAGAATGAAAAGCAGCTGACATTTTTCTTATTAAATCTATTGGGGTAATAGCAAACATCTTGTCAACTATATTGCCAAAGCTCACAGATTTTCCTTCCTCAATGTCACAGTGGAGATGGTTGGGGGTTTCAGGACAAACACAGTCACATGTGCACCTCACCCTATAGGATGCCAAAAACGCAAAGATTTACTTCCAACAGCAGATGAGGAAATCCCACGTCCCAAAGTCAAAGATGCTGTCACCATCTGGTACTCTGCCACCACTGCCAAAGGCAAAAGCAGGCTGCAGCGAATCATCCGCTCTGAAGAGAGGGTTATGGATGCAATCTGCCATCTCTCCATGACCTGTACACCTCAAGGACCCCGAGGCATGCAGGTCAGATTTTGCCGGCCCCACACACAAACGCACACACAAACTCTATGAGACACAAGGGGCCCCTGACCCCTCATGGTTCCCTCCCCCGACCACACCAGACTCTCATCCAGCCTCAAAGTCACTTTGTGTTACAGTCACAGCTTCTTATGCATCACTTTACCACACATCCTCTGAACTAATCTCTCTATATATACTGCATATTCCTTGTACTTCATAGTGTTAAGTTCTGCACACTCAATATATTTCACGTTTCAGCAAAAAAATCTGTTCAGTATTTTCATTAGACTTTAAAAATAATGAATTTGTACATATTTCAAGTGATACATGTGTATGAATATTTTGTATTCAACTGATTTAAGTTTAACGACGGTTGCAGAACTTATGTTTTAATGTCCTTTGGTTGATTGTTATGCACCAAAGTAACAAGACCATTTCTTTGTATTTATAAGCTTACTTGGAAATAAACTTAATTGTAACATAGTCCTGACTAAAGCAGCTGAAACCTGAAAATGTTCATCGTAAACTCCTTATAGCACCACGATTAGGAAGAAAAAACATGTTTTATTCAATCACTAAAAAAGTCATCAACTGTTAGTTAAACATGTACTTAAACTGTGGCTATATCGGCTTAATTTGACTGTGATCTCGTCTTTATATAGATAATGCCTTGACTAATAAACACGTTAAAATAAATTCAGCCATTAATCCTGAGCACTATACTTTTCAGCCGGCTAGTCTTAGGAGACTTAAGGCTCAAATTGAGTGAGCAGTTACACAGTGCCTGGTATAACTCTGTGTTGTGGCATAAAAATTGTTCTAACACTCACAGATGGCACAGTGTACCATCCCGCCTGCCAGCTCGGTCCACTTAGTGGTTTAAGAATGCAAAGCACGCCAAAAATCACAGACACCCTCCATTTCCATCCTAAAGAAAACTAAGCTTTACTGACTTCCTGTCAACATGGCTGGCTGAAGCCTGTGTGGCCTGAACCCGTCATGGAGGGAAAAAGACTGCTGGGCACAGGTGGACAGGGATATATTTATTTAAGTTATTTGTAAATGAGATAATTAGAGGTTGGAGTTGACATAGATGAGAAGATTTTACCTGTCTGCAACTGGTTTGACAATGTTTTCAAATATCTCTTCTTGTTTGGCTGCGTGATCGAACACCTTCTGGAACCTAAACAAAAGAAAGAAGCACAAAGACAATTCATTTCTTATCATTAACATAGAGTAAAAATGTTAGCTTGCTAGTTTATCTCATGCATTAAAGGCTCACCACAGATCCCCACAGTATTACTGAATCAGCCAAAAAGCAGTCTATATAATTGGCTGAGCGGATCAGGAGGAGTTTAGTCATTCTGTTGTCTAAAACAGTCTCAAGCCACCATGTTTCATCCCACAGAAAGATGAGAGCGATGTGAGAGGAGTCCGCCCAGAAAGATTGTTAAATGTGGACATTTTATTTCTATAAGGGCACGAGGGAACCTCCGCAGGCTATTTTAGGGCTGTGTGGTTTTCAGAGGCTTTCAGTGTCCACTGCTGTCTGACTCCCTAACTGTGAATTTAGGGCTTGGAAGCGTGGCATGTGCCCTGCCCAGAGGGTATATAAGGCTGCAGCTTCACCACCAGCCTTAAACAGATGTTCTGGCTCTGCAACGACACAACTGGTAGATGAATTATTCATGGGAAAGAGTTTGTATGTAACCTTGAAGGTCTAAAATGTGTTTTGGGTAACATACCTTCTTTATTCATTGGCAACCAATCTTTCAAAATGGAGCTAATTTACATCGAGAGGTCATCAGCAAGATTCTTGTTTTTTTTCTTTTTAGCATTACATAAGACGCCACTATTATTTTGATGTTTTGTACCCACTTCACCCTGTGTAGCTGATTATTCAGACATTATGGAAAGACTACATGAAGATTCCATGTTATCATGTTTCTTATTTGTCTTAAATTCTGTTTCTATAAACAATTTCATCATATAAATCTTGTTTAAATATGACTTTTGACTTTTTTGTAGGGCCTGGCTCAGGTTAAAGCCTAAATAAATACAGAGATAAATTCCCCCCAAAAAACTTTTTTAATGTACTTTGACAGTCAGTCATTACTCAACATAACATACAATAAATAAAACACTCAGTTCTGTTTGAGGAAGAGTTTTGGCACATCTCTCCTGCTCTCTGTTCGCTCATTGGGCAACCAGGCTTATTAGAAACACAGACTTTTAACATGAAACTTTTTTTAGTGTTTGTGCCTGTTTGGAATCTGTGACAGGGAAACACTGACTGTTGAAAATCTGCTACTTCTGACCAACTATAACTAATATGTTACTTTGTGAACATGTGTTTTGATGATTAGGCAAAATTATGTTTGAAAATGACCATGCTATTGTAGCCTGTAATGTATTGAACTGAATTGCTGTTTATTATCTTTGTCTGATAAATACCCTTAGATACGTTCTTATTCACCACAGTAAAGTATCTGCTTGTGTATTGGAACAACTGTGTATTTAACCTTTTCTGCAATAAGTTCCATCATCGCTCTTCAGTGTAAAATTACAAGGAGATGTTTGTTCGTTACCAAATATAAAACAGATTCATTAAGATGAAACATCTCAACTTTAATTCACTTAGACAAACCTGGATGGCTAATTTGGTTTTTATAGCAAATGAGGTTTTGTGGACAAAACAAAACAAATAGCTCCATCACACCCTACCTGAACCTGTAGCACTCCCTTTTGTTGTTGACAAAGCCATCAGCCAGATCCCTGGGTATGACAAACTCCAGAGAAGCACCTGTCTGATCCTCATTGTCCACAGAGTACACCTGAGGGAGCCAGAGACAACAGCAGTCGGTCAGAGGCAGTCTTACAGCAGAACACGGCCTTCAGGCTGACGTTTAACACAACAGGAGAATATTTTGAGAGTATTTCAGAATATCCACATGGCCATTCATGTACTGTTTTAAACGAGACGTCCACTACTGTATGTGTTTTATGATTTGTATGCTGTTATGGTATGTGGTTCGACATATGCAACCTAAAATAAAAACAGTGACAATACATCAGGTTTGGTTTTAAATATATGTTTGCCCACTTGTGGTTTGGGTTTTGCAAGCACCAAAATTGAAAGATGGAGTTTATGAAGCATAGATCCTGTGGACTGCACGAGAAAAGAACAGCCATGATCAATGGACAGTGTGAGCAAGCTCTATAAAATCACCTCCGCTCACCAAAAGCCTCAGGGGAGTTGAGAAAAACTGCACAACATTAAACCAATATAGACTGAGCTTTGGCAGGGGATGATATTTAAAGGAGGGGTTGGCTGGGTCAGTCTTAACAGCCCCCTATCTCTTTGTATTTTAGCTTCAGCATATGTTCTGGCATATGTTTCCAATGGACACAGATGCAATTACATGTCCCCAGGGTATGAGGAATAAAAGATAAGACCTAAATGATTGGTTTGTTTTTTCACCGTCTGCCAGCCTGCAGCACCCGAACACCACTGTTTCTGTAGTCCTCACATGGCACATGTGCAGAACCGCCGAACCTCAAACAGCTCCGAGGAGGTACCTGTGCTCATTTCATTTCAGTGGATATTCTCTGCTTAAGTTAAGGTGCCAAAGAAACCCACAAAGTAATTTGAATATTTTTTGCCAACGGTTGCTGTGTGTAGACTAACTTGCACTTTGGAGAGGAGGCAGTGCTGCAAGGGATGGTTTTGCATTGTAATATTGTAACTGACAGTTTGCTTTACATATGAATCCAATAAAGATCCTCCTTATGGGATATCATTATGGCTTGGTGGATATTATTATTCAAGCTTCACACTTTTTTGACACCTTGATATACGAAATGCATTTTCCAGAATACATTTTATTTATGGATGACTCTATTAAGATGACTATGAAGAAAGTAATCATGCAGAACATTGTGGCAGTAAAAGTGTCAAAAAAGTATAAATTAATTAATTAATGAATAAATAAATAAATGTTGGGAGAAATGCATACAATAATGTATAAATAAATAAATAATTATATATATATATATTCATATATTTATTTATGTATTTCTGTGTCCATGTTGTACAAGGAAAAGTAAATATGTAAATTAAGTGGGCCGTCCTAACATTACTGAAGTAGGATTGGTCAATTTTGAAAAGCAGACAGAAGCAAATTTACAAATATACTTTTCCTCTTACGACCTGGACACAGAAATAAATAGATGTGTAAATGTAAAAATACGGAAATAAATTAATAACTCAATTAATGTGGAAATGTATGCATTGATACATCTATAACTGTAGAAATACGCTAATAAATGAATAAATACATGTAAAAATATATAAATAGCCTTTTTCATTTACAAAGTGTATTTATTATTTATTCATTGATGTATTGTTTTCAGCATTTATATATTTATTGATGCATTTATTTATTTAATTATTTATTTATACATTATTGTATGCATTTCTCCCAACATTTATTTATTTATACTTAAGTCATTTTTTGTCCCTCATACATAGCTCAGTAGACATACCTGAAAAAGGAGAGCATTCCATTCAGGTGTGCTTGTATGAAGGTGTTAGTGCTGCATGGTGTATTATCAGTGACAACTTGATTTATTGGACACTTAATGGAAGGGAGCCATTTACTATTTTATTATCGTCATTAGTTACAGTGGTGCTTTTCTCCTTAGTGATATAACAAGTGTGCGCAATGAAAAGAGGAATGCTGCTAAACTAGCTTGCGTCACGCTAACCTTCACTGGCATAAATAAACATCCTGTTAGCTTAATAAATTGTGTTTCAGTTTTGTGTTTAGGCTGTTAACTTACCGCCGGAGTGTTCCTTGTGGGTTTAATACGGCCAAATATCTGTATTGTCTGTTTAACCATTTTTTTTGCATGACTAGCTAGTTAGCTCGCTAGCTAACTCCAGTTACTGTTACTGTCGGTGCAATGAGCCATGAGGTTTGTTGTAGTTGGTTGCTAGGCGACGTTGGCTCCCGCCGCTCACAAAGATCGTCTATACAGAAGAGGATTCATCAGAGTACAAATGGAATCTTTGCATCAATCCTTTTCCTTATTCCTTAATTCCCCCAATGCCGGATAGAATGAGTCAGAGTTAATTGCATGATGATCAGGGATGTGTGCGTAGGAGGGGTAATGTGCATAACACTGAACACATTGTTAGAAGTAAAAAATAAAGCAGGGATTCAAAGCTGTTCTATTTTCTTCCGGTGTTTATTAATCTCCCCTAAGCAAGTGTTTTGTTTGCAAAATAGGGTCACGGCGGGTTCAGTGACTCGTACAACAAGCTCATTGACTGAAGTGTATTCAGCATATGATTCAGCACCGTACACACTCTACCACACAATAAGCCATTGGCTGTTACATTATGCTAATAGGTGCAGCCATATTAATAGATTTTACATGTGGGACACTGAGCATGTTTGCAATACTTTTTGTTTTTATCTCAGTAACTCAAAGCTATATGGACAAGATTTATTTTTCATGTAGGCCTACTAGGATACATAAAAATGTGTCTGCTTTATACCCACACTATTTATATATGATAACATGTGACTATTAATTTTCAAGGAAGAAGCCAGATGTGGTGAGAGTCCCACTAGATTCCTCAATTAGGATGGTGTTCTGAAAATATAGGTTACATTGATTATGAATATTAGAACATTATAATAAAAATAATTATATTATTGTTTTCCTTAAAACATATAACTCCATTGAGTCAACATGCATATGTTACAGATGTTATTCAATCCCTCAGTTTTTGATTGTGAGACAGGAAAATGGAAGAATTTGCAATGCAACAAACGTAAAAAAATAAATTAAAAAAGGTTTAAATTTATTTCTGGGACGACTGAATCTAATTGAATTTGCTTTCTTATTATTGCATATAAAACAAAATGCAGACAACATAACCAAAAGGAAAAAAAAAAAAAAGTTTATTTAATTCACCAAAAGTTCAAATTCTGTTTGGGAAATGAAACTAGAATTTGTTAAGGTTATAACTAGATGTCTTACTGAAATCCTTGTGTGAATGTGTGTGTATGCTTTGTGCATGATGTGGGGTAAAAATGTATACCCAGTGGAGCCACTAGAGTCCATTTAAGTTACTAGCCAGCTTGCTTTCAGGCCCCCCCCCCACACACACATATGAATAGAAACATATAACTCTGCACCCAATGTTTAGGGGTTTATGTTTATTCACAAGGTTAAAGTTGACTTTGTCACCTTATTATACCTGCACAGTATGCGGCTTTGCTCAAACAGATCCACCAGAGTAAAACAGACTGTCACTGAACTCATAAAGAACACAAATTCACTTATCAGCTGATTTACACACAACCATATGTCTTGTGTTTAGAGGTTTGGGGTTGTGGCTTTGACCCTGTCTCCAATTTCAGTGTAAGAGCGTCATGTAGTTTCTGGTATTTCACCTGAACCCTGTTTGCCCCCCCCCCCCCCCCCCCCCAAATATAGCCTACCAGGAGGCCTCCCCCCAGGCTGCACACCAGCCAGCGTACCGGGAAGGCTGTGTGGTTTCATGGTGGCATTCAACTGAATGTATCATGTTTGTTTCAGTGCATTCCTCTGTGCCACAGAAAATACTACTTGTGTGGCTCCTTGTTTTTAAAAGAGCTGCATGCGAGTGTGTGTTTGCTTGTTGTGCATAATAGTACAATATATACCGCTGAGTTGAGTGGGCAGCTAGGTTTAAATGTGTAGATAATAATATACCAAGTTTGCTATGAAGAATGTGTGGCAATATACAAGTGTGGTCGCCTCCACTTTCGGACTGCTTTCTGTGAGTTATGGACTCGAGAAAAAAAACTGAAGAGCACTATATAAAACCAGCAAAGTTGGAAAAAATATTTCAGAGAGCCACACCAGAAGTTGAATGAAAGACTTGACTGTGTTTCCTCAAACCTCCCTGTCAATGTCCAAATGGAAACATTTTATAACTTGCATTAATTTTGCTCCTCGCTAAACTTATTAGGACAACATAAACAGTTTGTCCACTCACACTTCAGCAGAGGATCGTGTGAGGCAAATAAATTGGGTAGGATGTGTTTTACATGCTTTAACATGCAGGTGTGCACTTCTTGAAAGAGGCACTGTGTGTTTGGGATATTTTCTATTATGCAATGGGAAGGGCTCTGTGAAGAGAACATGCAGCCATCCAGAGAACTGTTGCTAACATGTTCACGTGTTTCAGTGTGCTACCAGTCGGCTGGTTGAAGCAGCCGTCAGGCAGATACTTCTCACCATGCATGGTTGAACAAAAGCTTCTCTTGCAGAACCCTGAAGTAGTAAGATAGCTTCAAAGAGAAATGAAGAATGTACTTTCAGGTGTTGTAAAACACCCTTAGGTGGCCATGTTTAAGGTTGGCAGCATTTGAAATGTCTCAGAAGATTTCATCTCACTTTTGATGCAAACCATGTTGAAAATAGATCCGGTTTGCACGCGAGTTCTTTCCTGGTGCATGTTGACTGTGTAAGAACATTTACAGCTCGTCTCCGTCTGTTGTACAAAAGTGAAGCCAAAACACCCCTGTGATGTTTGTGATGTTTGCTGACTTATTGCGCGGGGGACGAAATTTTGAACCAAGATGTGCAGAATTTCATTTTCATTTTCTACTCTGCTAATCTGGTAAAAAAAAAAACACAGCAAGAAGCTACATATGTCAACAGGACTGTTGATCATGACGCAACTTCTGCTCTTATTTTTGCATCAAATAACCAATAAAAACAAATCTGTTCAGAGAAGCAACACTTGGAAATAAATCAGCATGATAATAATGAACTATCTGGATGGAATCTGGGTTTGACAAAAATGTACTTGACATGTATCTTAAAGGTACAGTATGGAGTTTTGGAAGTGAAATTTCAAAGTTGGAGAAGTGGAACAATTCTATGCTATATTTTCTGAACTGAATAGACAAACTTTATTCAAAGAAAAAAATTGACCCCTGGAACTCTGTTTGGAGCTTAAAAGTTACCAAGAGAGTAACAGTTTCTCTGTTGCGTGCCATCCATCATAACTTCTCACATAGCATTTTATCTTCAAAAAGAGTTACAAGGACCAAATTGTCCTCTGAGGACAGTTTGTGTGTAGAGTAATGAACATATACAACACAATCTGTATACTTCTCCAACTTTCACATTTCTCTACCAAAACTACATAGTGCACCTTTAACTTCCTTGTTTGACCCATGTCCCCTTTAACATGGAGGAGGTAGGGTCATTGATCTATACTGCAGCCAGTCAGCAGGGGGAGCTCTAAATATTTTGTCTTTACTCCGAGACTGCTCTTGTTGCACCTTCGCACAATATATCAGTGAGAAGAATAAAATGCTGGTTAAATTTAAGCAAAATAAGCACAAAGATGAAAAATAAATTAGTAAAAGTTGTTTGCTCAGACTTCTCAAGTAAGTATTGGGAGCACCTTGTTACGACGGAGGATTAGGGCCACGTTAAAAAAAAAAAAATTGAAGAGATTAAAATTGTAAATTTACGAGAATAATCTTGTAAATAAACGAGTTCGAGACCAGCCTGTGCAAAATGATGAAAGTAGAACTCTTAAAGTATTTTCCTCTGCAGACAACTTCCATCAAGTCAGTGTGCTTCTTTCTTCAGTTTCTTGCAGTATCTTTTCAGGGTGCTGATATTTTATGACAATGTGAAGATGATGATGTGCTAAAAGCATGTGTAGTTTCATATCTGCATAAGTAAAGCCCCCAATACATCTATTTGTGTCTGTCATCAGTCTGCCTTGTTAAAGTGTCTCATGTGCAGAGACAGTTTGTGTCCTGTTCATCATTTTACAGATAAACAAGATCTTCCAAGTTGAAGTGAAAACTTCTCTTGAACTGTTTTTACCGACTACACAAGGAAGTAGCCTATTTCCTTATTAATGAAACCTTTAGGACAAGATGCTCCATGTTTGTCATTTGAGAACAGGATGCTGCTGCTCTTCTGATATAGACTAAAATAACCACTTTATTCTTTTATTCTTTAAAGACTTTAAGAGTTCTACTTTCATCATTTTCGCGCAGGCTGGTCTCGAACTCGTTAATTTACGAGATTAAACTCGTAAATTTACTACTTTAATCTCGTAAATTTACGACTTTAAACTTGAGATTATTATTATTATTTTTTTTTTAACGTTTTTCATAGAGATGATTTTCATGGTGGAAACACATATCAGACAATCATGTTTTGGGGAAAAACATATGTTAGCGTCCTTCCTTAGCAAAGCAAAAGAAGAGGAAATATTTAGTCAATTAGGGCCATATATATGCATTTTTTGCCTTTATTTGATAGGACAGTGGATACAGGAAACGAGAGAGAGAGTGAGGAAGAGTGCAGGAAAGGAGTCATGGGTCGGACTCGTCCTCCTGGAGGACTACATCCTCCGTACTGTACATGGGGCGTGACCTAACCCCTAGGTCATCTGCGGCACATATAAGCATGAACAAACATGTCGATCACATCACATGAAGTTTGAGTGATTGCTTACTAAGTGCAGCCTGTTCAGGAAGAATCCACGAGATTCAAAAGGAAAGCAGCCACGTCCACTTTAGTCGAAAACAATTACACAGTGCAGTTAAATCAGTTTCCTTGACAGAAGAGAGCGCGCAGTAAACACCAACCGAGGGCCGGACTGGGCTTGTTAGGGAGCTGTGAACTCTTTTTTTTTAATATCCTGTTTTGGTCCATGAGTTGTCTTTAGCTTTAGCTGACATAGCTGTGGTTTCACCCTCAAAAAGACAACCAACTGTACAGCATGAGTCCAATGCACGGAAACAGGCTTCAAATCTGGATGCAAGACATTTTTACTCTCAACAAAGGAACAAACACTGAGTCTGTTCTTTTATTTTTAAATAAGCATGCAAACCAAACGGAGTCCCTTTCCTCAGGCAGAGGGAAATGATTTTAAGCTTTTACCCTATAAATGATTTCCCATAAATCTGACTCTTTTGCCCTCTTTTATCTTTCACATTCCCTGTGTTGGGTTCAGAGAAAGATCAGCTGACAATGAACAATAAGTGTCGCAATGATGTTGTCACAGTGGATAATGGTGACACAAGTTGACACGTGCGAGAATCACTGCATGCACACACACGCACATTAAAACACACACTCACACAAAAGCATGCTTCATTGACCCTGAAAGAGCTGAGGTACAGTAAAGACTGCTGTTTGGATACAGATAATGGTTGAGGCTTCTTGTTTCAACCGAATACATTTCAAAACTTGTAGAACCTTAAAGGCAAAAACAACTTGAGCTTGCAGCAGCAAAGAAAAACCAGTTTTTTCAGTCATCTTTGCCAGCATTCGACACCTTTGTTTCTTAGCACTGGCCTGGCAGTTAATCAAAAAGGTGTGCTCAGTGTTGGAGGATTACAGCCCCGATTGGGAGTGTATGCAGCGCTCTTCCGACAGAGCTCTGGTTTGTGGTTGTTTGGATGTTTGGATCATGAATTCAGTGCGGGTAGAATTACAACAGGATGAAAAGTGTCCTGCACTGAAACTTATCCATGAATGACAAAAATAGAAATGAGACACTATAAGAAACAGTGACTGATTCTTTGTGCAGATTTGTCTCTGCAGTTTTACTCCTTTTCATAAAATCCAGTCCCAGGACATTAGAAGAACTTGCCACTGCTTGCTTACAACAACAACAACAGCAGCAGCAGCAGCATGACAACCAAACACAAGCAGTACACAAGACTTTTGGTTTCTCTGTTTATCTGTGAGCAATAATTGTCATGCATTGTTGGGTATGTGTGCAGTGAATGTAATAGGGGCAACACACACACATTCTTCTCCAAGAGCAACAACTGATACTCTTGTAAAAAAGAAAGTAAAAGTACTGATTCAACTTCTTTTACTGAAGTTAAAGTGAAACAAGTACAGGCTATGAAACAGGCATTAAGTAGCTCTCTGAAGGACATCCCTTCTATTTGTTTCTCTGAGAAGTGAACCTCACATCACATTAAGAATATAAAAAATATAAATAAAGAACCTAAATCTGCACTGAAGTCACCTGTAATGTCTCCTGTAACAAAGCACCAGTACTCTGTGGTCAAGTCTATTTCATCTTGTTACGACTTTTAATTCACACAATAAATGTTTTTTTTAGTTTCCACCAAGATGCATCTGCAAAGAGAGCTATGCACTGATGGACATGCAAAGTGTGTAACTGTCCCTACACTTTAAGGTGGTAATGTTGGAAAGGCAACACAATGATGCAAATAGTTGTTAATTTCCCCTGAAATGTCCCTGTTACTCATGCACACAAACAAAAGTGTTGTGATGCTTTGTTTCTTCCCTGTCTCTGCATCTGTGAAGTGCACACACCCAGGCCAGGGTATACAGTAAACACTGTACCCTCCACAGCTCCTGGCTAATCAATCCCTTACGAAGGCATCCTGACGTTCCTTTCAAACAGAGTGGTTTAGATTTGGCTCGGCCATCATTACAGACTAGGAGAAGATGATGCCTCAGTTAAGTAGTTGCCTCTCAGTGGCTTAGTGGTTGAGGTTAGATGGATTCCATAGGATGATGTGTCACTTTCTGTGTGTGTGTGTGTGTGTGTGTGTGTGTGTGTGTGTGTGTGCATGCGTGCGTGCGTGCGTGTGTGTGTGTTGTCCCAGTTCTGTCTGAGGGTGACCACAGAGGCTTTGTGGTCGAATGCCAAGAAGCTCCATTAACCAAAAGAAAGATTAGAGACAAGCTTCTGCTTCTACTGTACCTTACTTATACTGAGTGTCATCACACACATATGAAATACACACATCTCTCCATCTGAACTGCAGCAACATCTGCGTACACCACATTAACACAGATATATCGAGTGAGCGTGGGAAAAAGATTAATATTTTCTTACAGCAGTGTCGAGTCAGAGAGGGGATGACGCTAACAGAGTCTTGAACAAGTGCTTTGGTAACTATGGTAAAAGGAGGTCAGCCCATGCAGGGACCTGTGCATGCAAGTTAGCATGTTGGTGTTTTTTGTATGCTTTCATTTTTTTTTACATTTTAACACTGCTCTTCAAAACATGGAGAAACTGATTTTAGTGAGTATGTGAGTTGATTGGTGCCAATGCAGACATGTAAGTTACAGCTGCAACTGTGTGCAGGATTTATAGCCAGTCAGATCCAGGACGAATCAATCTTCACTTTTTTCTTTTTCTTCATTTTCAAAGTAAAGCTACAGCATGTAACACTATTTCATTAGAAATTCTGTTTAAATTGGGCGCTGGATGGCCTGGCGGTCATGATGCATGCCCAATGTACAGAGGCTATAATCCTCATTACGGTAGCTATGAGTTCAAATCCAGCCTCGGCCTCGTTCGCTCCCTGTCTTCTTTTCAGCGGTCCTATCCAATAAAGGCAAAATAGCCAAAAAAATATAACTTAAAAAAAAAAAAAATACCATCATGGTCTGAAAAAGCTGCAACACTGGACCAAATCTGTAACTCTTCAGGTTGCTTACTGAAAAAAATATTCTGTAGAGTTTATGGGAAATATAGACTTGATTGTAATTGATAGAGCAGGTTAAAGGAATTCTTCTTAATATAAAAACACAGTATACAATATAGCTGTGTGCACTGTGTATTATTGCCCAGTACTGTACAGTAAAACACATTCAGTATCCCTTCGAGTATGTAGGGACATTGTAAATATATCTCTTAATCTAATTTCAGTTGTGTCCAGAAGCTCAGGGTGTATCTCAGGCAGCCACCAGCAGTGAAGTCTGAACTATTTCAGTCTGGGGTTGCAGCAGCTCTCCACTGCACAGTTTTCTGGTCAGAAGTTGAGTCCAAGGGAATTCTTTAGGGCTTTGGTTGTGTGTTATTCTCTGAGGCTTTTGCCCTCTGTTTTGCTTGCTAGGCCCAGGCATATCAGACTTCAGTCTGCATTCCTGAAATACTGTATATGAATCACCAAGACCGGCAATATTGTGGGATGGATTTGGGGATGAGCAAGAAGTCATGGACAGGGTGACATTTAACTGTTGTTTTGTTTTGGGATGAGTCAGAGTGTTTCTTTCTGTCTGCATCCAGACAGTCCAGGAAATCAGAAACAGAGAAGTGTGTGCTTTTCAATGATTGGTGTATGAATGTTTTGCAAAGTTTTTGCTCTGCACACTAAATGAGTTGTGTTTAAGTTCTTCTTCTGCAGGGACGATGTCAAGTAAAAGACAAAGTCAGAGTTGAAGACTTCAATATTTGACATCACTCATATGCTTTGACTTAAAAATGATCAAGCACAATTTTTTCTCAAAGACTATTTTTAGAGTGTTCATTAAATTCCAGGTTAAGTAGCTGATAGTAAATTTAGACACAACATTTCATTCAGTCTCTCTCTCTCTCTCTCTCTCCGTACGACCGACTCAGCCCACTCCTTGTTCTCAAAGATTACCTTGAGTTATATTTCCTGCTGTCAATGAATATTATGTTATCACATAACTCTCTCCTGATAACAGCTTCATAATTCCTCTTCAAAGTGAAACTACTGCCGTCATGTTCAACAGATTTATTGAGCTGGAAAATCTGATGCATACCTTCTCCTTTTATAGCAGTTCTCATGCTTGCCATTTTTAGCGAGGGGGGAATTTTGAGGCTATTGTTGCATGATGGACATTATGTTAAGAGTTTTCATTGATTGCAGCCGAGAAAATCTCTCTTACCTTCTGCAAATGGAATTCATCTCGAGCCATCTGTTTAAATAACTACTGACCATTTTATCAAGCCTATTCTTTGCTCTTCTTTTCTTCTCTTTAGACATGTACATGTGGAAATATATCAATATAATTTAAAATGTTCTCATTACAAAACACTTGAATAAAAAATAAAAAGTAAAAAGTATTGATAAAAGTGAACACAGCATATTTATTGATTGTACTATTAGTAGAGAGAAATTGGGAAAACAATGTATCCTTTAAAAAATAAAAGCATGAAAGTTTGCACGTGTGCTGTTCAAAATACAGCCATCGCTATAAACGCTCTATCTGAGCAATGGCCACCATTCTCCTTTTTGTCATTAAAATTTTATTGTATTTCGGGGACACTCTTTATGAGCTGATTTCTTAATATACACTCATGTTGAATATCTTTTCAGTCTTTGCAGTGACTTCATTGTCAAGGTACATAGAGGATTCCACCACTCCATCCATTATATGTAGCGCTTGTCTCGTTCGGGGTCGTGGGGGGGCTGGTGCTGATCCCAGCTGTCATCGAGCGAGAGGCGGGCTACTGATTGCTAGTCAATCACTGACATGTGGAAACAGACAGTCAGGCACACACTCACACCTACGGGCAATTTAGACTCACCAATTAAACTGATGAGCATGCCTTTACACTATGATAGCCGGGGAACCCACACATGCTCAGGTAGAACATGTGTACTCCACACAGAAAGGCCCTGTCCCAACCAGAAACCATCTTACTGTGAGGTGACATGTAACCACTGCACCATAGTGCAGCAACAAAATAATCACTAGTGAGCAATTTGCCTCTAAAAAGACAATAAAGTGCTGCATTAATTATTAATTCATTACTATGAGGAATAAGTGCTGAAATGACATCTTTGCCATGACTGCCATGATTTTCACCCACCAATTCAAAAAACATAAATCAACTGGTTGTCAAAATTATTCAACACAATTGTGTTGTTTTTTTTTAAGATTTATTTTTGGGCTTTTTGTGCCTTTAGATAGGACAGTGGACAGAGAGAGTGGGGAATGACATGCGGGAAAGGAGCCACAAGTGGGATTCGAACCTGGGCCGCATGCTTGGATGCTGCCTGATGTATCACTGCTGTGAGGTCAGTGGAAAGAACCAATCAAATGCTTCCCTGGCTCCCAGTCCATACTCTACCATTGCTGTGCACCAGCCCGCAATCATATGTGCTTCATCGCCTCCAGAGGTATTCCAAGTCCACGGGAGGATGGCAGAGAAAGCTCAGCTGAAATGACCACTGCCATGGCACCTTGTAACCGCTCGCCCTGATGAACATGGCAAGAAAATAAAGACAGGAGCAGAGAAGGTTGCGACTAAATAAGACTTTAGATAAACCAGAGGACACAACAGAGTAATTTTTATAAAGATTTTCAGCGATGGAGACCACCGGGGAGTCAAAGGGTCTGAAAGGTGACACCACTGTTGCTGTCTTACTGTTGCCTTGTTTGATTTTTTTTTAACATTATGTTAGGTGCCTGAATGTGACATGAGGTAACATAGTTGACTAAAATTGAAAGCAACGGTTTGAGGTCCTTCCTCCGCTCTGTTGCAGAGCAGTTGTGATCGGGCAGGGATGAGTTGAGACAGAGCTCTGAGGAGATGTTACTTTCTCTTTTAAGTCTCACTTTCCAGACTTACAAACCCTGCCTTTAAGCGTTTTAAAACACTACAAAACATGCAAAAATAAAATATTGTCATGTGTCTTTAGAAAGTTATTTCCTTCTGACAACATCACAACTGTATTTTATTGTACTGTATTCAGCATTCACATGAACAGTTTATGATACTGTGCCTCACACTTTTTTCTTCAGGGCCCCAGACTGTATAAGTAAGTTTCATGCTTTTATACAAGATACCATACGAGGACCATGAAGCTTTTTACACTTCTAACAGTACATGCATCTCAAGTGACTCCTCCATCCTGTCCACTCCTTTCATCTGCTCCGCCTCTCCCCATCAGCTGCATGTGGTCAGCAGTTTGGTCAGTGGACAGGCACATAGCTGGGCGGTCGGTTGGCCCTGCTGGCCTGGCAGTGCTGTGCAGTGCGGAAAGTGAGTGGATTAGGCCCTCCCTCCATGGGTCTAAAGGGCCCGGAGCTCTGAACGCAGCGCTAACCACTCTAACTCCTCAGTATAAATAGAACAAACTTGGGTTTGCGAGAGCCCACATCTTCACTTCTGCGCTTCTTCTCAGCACACAGGAGAGTCAGGAGCACAGGGAGAATGTGTGTTTGATGAAAAGTGTTGTTACTGAGAAGTGGAATTTCTAGTGAACTTCTGCATGAGAAGGATAGGGAGTTGAGGAATGGGGAGAAAATAAATGGATGTGAAACGAGAGACAGGGTTGAGAGAGCACTGGAGGAATATTTGCAGCTGGAATGACAAACATAGTCGCTTAATGAATTGTAATGTGTTGGAAATATTGGCAGCACTTCTACAGTAAATCCACTTTCTCCACCTATTTCCGAGCGACTGTCCGCCAGAGCCAACAACTTTCATTCCAAATCCACTTCCCGACGCGAGCCAAGTCCAGGTGACGGTTCAGTGCAGCGTTATGTAAGCATGGCGGGAATGCTTTCTGTCCCGACTGTAACGAGCTGAGTGGGAATTTAACAGGAGAGTTCCGGTAGGAACGCTGAATTCCTGCTGGAAGATTCGAACGTCCAAATTCCTCTCCTCGCTGTGCGGTAGAATTACAATGAAATACCTCGCACTGCTGCAGCCTTTGAAGTGCTATTCAGAACCGTGTGTCAGGCTTCTGTTTTTGCATGCCATTCCTCCAAACAATGAGCTGTGTTATGTCACTGTAACCCCCTGACCAACCCTGTGAGGTGTCACGCCAGAGGAGGCCGATCATGTCAACTCTGCCAAATGATTTCTGCTTTGACGCGATGAAGAAAGTCGGAGTGGTTGTGTGGCAAAAACCCCGACACCTTGCACATGAATGCCTAGCAACAGGGGTTCTCAAAGTTTATTAGTTACCCTCTTTTTAAAATTCTTCAGTCAAGTACCTTTGGTGGTCACTGTGGAAATGCAGCAGTCCCTAAAGGTTTGGTTATGAGAAACAGTTTGCAAATTCAGTAACAACCAAGCAGCAACCTGTTAAAGTGGAAGTGCAAAAAACTGCTGTTCCTTAGGTGTCCACTTGAGGCTAGCTGCAAAAGACGCAGACCGCCCAGTACACTCACATGTTAGAAAGCCCATTGGACAGCAGATATAAACATCTTTACAGCCTGGTTCAAAATTTAATTTGGTCTGGATAGTACATGACTTTATCGGCGCACACTGCACGTGGGAGAATTTTTTTAAACAACTCATCCGTTTTGATTTTGAAGGATAAGGGTGCTGCGTAATTAGGGGGTTCTGATCTGACTGCAAGCGGGCTAGATGTAGCTCCATCTCTTTGACTGTTACTAGATTGACGGACAATCTGATTCCATCAGTATTTCCATTATTGCAACCGCCATCGTTAGGCATCAGACCTACGATTCAGGAACCAATGGGGGACGTTACCGAGATTAAGTCCATGTCTCATGCTGTCTATGGTAACGACACAAACTGGAGACTATATATTTAGCTTTTTTTGTTGCTTATTTTTGTGAATTTGATTTTCATTTTTTATGAAATTGCAGAGTGTTTTTTGTCGATGCATATGTTTTCCTTTTTGCAGCATGTTTTCACATTTTCTGTGTGTCTCAGTATTCGCATTCTGTCAGTGACCATTTTACGAAACAACAACGTCGTATCAAAAAAAGTTTGGATACAGATCACATTTGATCACCAAGTATGAACAAGGTGTTTGCCAGCCAGATGAGCTCCAGATGTGTTCAGGCAAAACTGTTAACATTTTGGTCCAAATTGCGTTTCACCTTGAAATATCAAAAGTTCTTTCTTTCACATCATGTTCAGATACAGATCACATTTGTTCATTGGTTTGTTTCATTGTATTTTTCAAACTTGGCACACAAATAGGGATGGGGATAGTTCATTGAGGATGTTTCCATAGCAACAGACTTGGGCTTGTGTATTGATTAGTAGTAATGTGTCACATTGAATTAGGCCACCCTGAGTAGAGTGTGTGTGTTAGAGTGAGCGTGCTCCTTTATCATGTTGTGTTTTTTTTTTACTGGTCTGAGAGTAAAGAATATTCTGTTTGTTTTGTCGTTGTTGTAAAAATCAATACATCTGCCAACACTGGCTTTGCAATGATATTACTCTTACACTCAAACACACAGACACACAATCATATACACACTGATGAGATAATAGCTTCAGTGCTCTGCAGCCGAGACAAAAGAAAAACAAATGAGGAGAGACTTTGATGACAGGCGGGAAATGAAAGTGAGTGGAGGCAAAAAAAATAGAACAGAGAGGCATTTTATTGATTCTCAGACTTTCACGATAATCATTGCAAAGTGTATCGGGAAGAGAGGAAGAAGGGAGGAAGATGGAGGCAGGATGGTTCAGAGAGGGAAAACACACATAGATGACTTTGCATCCTCCCGAGGTGAGAGCTGATGTTGGAGATGAAACTGAGCTGCACTTTCTCGTCCTGACTTTCAGAGAGGTTACGGAAATACACACGGATTGGAGTAGAAAATTGACAATTGTACGTTTGTGATTCAGTGTGTGTGTGTGTGTGTGTGTGTGTGTGTGTGTGTGTGTGTGTGTGTGTGTGTGTAGGTGTGTGTCATCGGAGAGTAGACACAATCCAGCAGAGCTTGCAGTTTGATGGACAATGGCGAGCCTCTGTGTTGTGTTGGAGAGCAAAACTATGCCAGCTGTTCAGAGCATGTCAGGTGTAGAGGAACAGGAAGCCCCTAAATGGAGGTGACAGTGTTTAGAGATTAGTGTATGATTGACACCCTTTATACGTACTTTGACTCTTAGTCTCTCTAGTCATCTAGCTCCAGAGTTTGGTCAGTGGGCCAAAGTGTCAAACTATAAAACTGCAGCTAAACAGAAACCAAATGTAATCTCTGGATTCTGTCCTGTAGCTTATTGTTTTTTTGATGTGACACAGCATCAAGGGTTTTATATAAAAGTTTCAGGGGATTTCTGTTAGCCAGAGTTCCAAATTGTCGCCACATGTCTCCTCTGTTTAGTCACAACAATATGTTGAAAAGGGAAATGAAAGACTAATAGTGTGTAGTTCAAACATGTTTATTTTCAGTGTATTATAGCATACTTATCATATTATGACCGACCTCTACAAGGAAGTTCTGTGTCTTTTTCTGATTTGTATTTTTGTGAGCTTACATGCAAGTACTTTACATGTTACCCTTTCCCCCAAATATTACTGATACAATTAGGGAGCGCTCTTTATGAGAATCTTTCTGTTTAAAACTAACCCTCATATAGTCATGTTAAACCATTTTCATAGTCAAACATGTATTTTTGTTTAATTGACAGGGACACACAACGGTGGCTGGGAAGTGCAAACCAAAAAAACAAAGTGTGAAACAGTTTTACCAAGGACATAACACATTTACATTTCGGACAACACATTTACAAGATGCTAAACCATTTTGTGAGCAACAAATTTACAAGCGACAGAACACTTTTACAAGTCTCAAAACAAATTTACCAACAACAGAATCTTGCCGGGAAAGGAATGTACCAAATGTCGGAAGTGACCCGTGTTACGGCTACACACAGCCCCACAGCTAAATGCTATCCTAGCGCCTATGCTAAGGCCAGTGAGCCAGTAACCTAAATGCCTCTCCTTATGTGTTGCATAAACGTGAATGTGTATCCTGCCTTATCTGAATGTGTGTGCAACTGTCCTGTCTGTTTGAGGGGTGTGTGTAGGTGACTCATCCCAAAGATCCTCGTACGTGCCGCGACCAGCTCACTCGGACAGCCCGATCCACGAAGCCACTTGGGGTACGATCTCCTCCGCCAGCCCTCTCCTTCATATCAGGGGTTAGGGTTTAGTTCATGTGTAAAAAGCAAAAAAAAACCTTACTTCAGATTCAGTCCCTCAGGTGTCTGCGTCCTCGCGTCTCCCTCGTGGCGTCTCTTCGACTCGAAACCAATTTTTCTTCGGCTCCTCCGCAGGTGCTGCTAATGAAGATTACAGAGACAGAGCCACCACACCCCCCTCAGGTGTGTCATCAGTTCTGACCCTGCTTCTCCTCCTACCAACCACACCTACTGCTAAAGACACTGAAGTGAATCCTCCTAACGCATTATCAGAACACCCGGAAGTGACTGAGTTGAGCGTTCAAGGAGATGGCTTTGGCATCTGTGCGAAATGTGTTGTATGGAGTTTATGGAGAACGAATTATGTTTTTGTCCGTTTTGTGGAAATCACCTGAGACAGTTAACGCGGTCTTTCCATCAAAACAAATTAATTGGCCGCTCACTCTGTCACTTCAGGGGCACTTCCGATATTTGGTTCGTTCTCTTTCCAGCGAGATTCTGGTAAAAGTTTTCGGTCGATGCTAAATCTGTCTCTGTGCTTGTAAGTGTTTTGCTTCTTGTAAATGTGTTTGATAAAATGTAAATTTGTTTTGTCCTCGGTGAAAGGGTTTTGCTTTTGTCATTTTTTGAAATGTAAATTTTTTTTCCAAAATGTAAATTTGTCTTAAGCTTTGACAAATGTTTTTACACTTTTTCTTAATTTCTGGATTTTGCACTTCCCAGCCACCGTAACACACAGAAAAGTGGTAAATAGGATCTAAATTGGAGATGCTTTTGAAAAAATGGAGAGAGGTTAAAACACAGAAAGGTTTACAAGACTGATGCAGCGCTGGCTACAACATGGAAACCCATGTCCCCAATGACTCTAGGGAGGAGGGGGCAGGGGGAAACCAGTCTCTCCAGTGTTTGGAATTTGGACTGCAGTACCAATTTTAAACACTAGGTGTGTCAGAGTTACATATAGCTCCTTTAATAAACAAGCTATATAAAAGACTAAGAGTCCACTAACAGTCGTGTCATGTCATCTTTTTTGGGGGGCTTTACAGCATCGACGGAGTTTAACTTTGACCAAAATGTCACATGGATGCTATTTAATGAGCTCCTTTTTTAAGACACACTTCTTTTGAAGTAAACAAAACAATAAATAATGAGAGGGAAATAAAGTCTCCAGATTTTGTGAGGGTGGCGTGTGATGGGGAGACTTTTTGACTTCAGTCCTTCTTAACGGCCCTGGTTGAAACACATTGCTGTTATTAATAGTTCAAGATGTGACCGAGTAAAATAAAGCCTTGTAAAAGGCTTGGTCTGGGGACACTTGGATTCTGCCTTTTGTTTTTCAAAAACAAACCAAGCTGTCTCTGGTTTTAATAGGGACATGCTCTGATAATCATTGAGACCAAACTAATACCAGAGCACTTATGTTCGAAAAATTCTGTTTTGACTGGCTTTCATGTTTTTTTTGCCCACTCAACATAACGTGATATTTTTACACATTTCATCCTTCATGCTCCATGTGATTCATGCTCTTTTTCTTTCAGTTAAATTAGAGGTCAGTATTTTAAAGCAAACCGAACTCGACACCACAGAGAATGAATTATCCTGAAATATTCAGATTCAGACATATTTTTTTTTTCATTTGAATTACATGAAGCCATTCCCCTTATAGCGCAGCGCTTTTATTTTTCCATCATCACTCACACAGCTGAATGCACACACTTACCGGAGTCATTTTCACCACTTGCATTCACGTTGTCAGCCATTTATTCAGCTGGCTTGTTACTCGCGCAATTAGGGGGAAAGTGCTGCTGTGTCAAGGGCACCAAGTCATTTCATCCCCCGGAGGTCAACCTGACAGGCAAGTCTGTACCCTGACAGCCAGACACACCTCATGATGTGAATGGAAATGCTTCATGAAGGTACTATAGTACTTCTGAATTAAGGAAAGATTAATGCTTGATTATATCTAGATAAATATTTAAAGGAATTAGAACTTAAACTAATTTTTTTTGGCTACTACAGTATCTGGTTCTGAACTTTAGGATGACCCCATACAGTCAAATCTTCTACCATTTGAATGAGCCTCATTCGACCGCCAATCTCACAGCCTTAGCCTCCTGGATAAGACCCGCCTCCTCGTCCTGTCGGCGACTGATATGATGTTAACATTGCAAAAAAAGCCATTTAAAGAGACAGTTTACATTTTGAAAACAGGCTACATTTTACTGAAGCAACAATAAATAAAACATGTATATTTCTTGCTTTAATAACTCTTTTTCAGTATTTGGGTTTAAAAGAAAATGTTTTGATCATAGCTTCACTTTAGGATCAACCATGTTTTTTGATGACCTCAATGGGGGGCCCCTAGGCGGCCTTACCCCTGAAAGCTTTCCCTGCTAATGGGCAGCCTTGTCTTGCTGTATATGTTCCTCTTGAAAAATGATATAGATATTTAGATGATGAAGAAATATTTGAGTTTGAGGCTTTTTACTGTAAAAGAAAAGTCATGGCTTGTATGTACATGTCTTCAAGTTTCAGCGTACGCAAAAGGCAAAAGTACATGTGCATAATAAATGCTCATGTGTGCATTCAGTTAAACCTGCTTCTGTTCTGCCAGACACCCCTGAGATCCGGAGGTGTCGACTGGACCTTTTCACATCTGCACGCCCGTCAAATCAAGCCTGTCTCCAAACAACCGGGCTCCTGTCTGACAGACGCTCAGAAAATCCTCCTGTAACTACATCTGTTAGTTTTGGCTCTCTGCAGCGTCAGGCTTGAGCACAAAAGCTATAGAGTTTCAAATGATTTGAAAGGTTTGAGGTGTGCTTGATACGTCTGCCTGAACACTCCCGCTGTCTAAGAAATAGGGCCTTTTCCCCTTGTGAGATCGTGAATCCAGCAGACCACGCGTCTTCCAGACATCTAAAAAGTTCAAAATACATCTAAGCTGCGACTTTACCTCTGCCTAACGTGTCCCTCTAAGATTAAAAACTCTGGAGGCCTTATTTCCCGCAATGCAACTCAATGCAAAGTCACCAGTCTTGATAGTCTTTAAACTTGAAAAAGCTTGATCCAGAGCAGGAGACCACTGCTGTGACTGCATTAAGTTAAGTTGGCCTAACGCTTCACAATATTTTCAAGAGATTGATCTGTTGCTGAAAATGATTTCAGGATGGAATTTGAGTTTTTCTGAAACGCCTACCATGTTGATTGTTTGGTGTAAAGTGGTCTGTGTTGTTCTAAGTCAGTTTTCTTCTTGTTTTAATCAAATAACTTTTTTAATTAGAACCACATCTGTCTGGCACTACACAGGAAGTAGCAAACAGGGAAGACAGCAAACATGGAAGGACTCCAGGGAGATGGAAACCACTGCATTCACAAGCGGCTGCTGTCTCAGTGAATGTGGTAGTATAGTTGACAACTTGCCTGCTGTTGTAACACAGTGTTTGCAAGGCGGCAGTTACTGGTAAACCTGAGGAGAAGGTAGGAAGGAAGGAAATGTCTCAGGCTTGTGGTCTGCTGGCTAATTATGCTAAGCCTGAATCCCAGCAGATAACACAAACCAACAGCACACAGGAGCGGCTGTGACCATAAGCTGCTTCTGTTTCAGGTCCACTGTTTGTTTTTTCTTCTTGCTCATTTCCATCAGGAGCATGATGGGAAACAATGTCCATGTCTGTAGCTTTGTAAATAGGGCTGGCTGTTGACAAATCAGGTTGCTTATATTTCAAGGGTATCAGGAAGTCATCTCTGATATGGTGGCTGCATGGTGATGCAATGGTTAGTGCTGTTGCCTCACAGCGAGGAAGTTCCTGGTTCAAAACCCCGTCTGACAGGAGGAGCCTCTCTGTGTGGACTTTGCATGTTCTCCTCGTGCATGCGTGGGCTCTCTCCTGGTACTCCGGCTTCCTCCCACAATCCATAGAAATACCTGTTAGGTTAATTGGTGACTTTAAATTGCCCGTGGATGTGAGTGTGGCTGGTTGTCTGTCTCTATATGTCAGACCTGTGATTGACTGATTGGCTAACAGCCCAGGGTGTAACCCCGCCTCTCGCCCAATGACAGCTGGGATCGGCTCCAGCCCCCAGCGACCCTGAACGGGAAAAACCGTTATAGATAATGGATGGATGGATTTCTGATATGTGTTGCATGGCTCCAAGCGTATATTCTGATCATTACAAGTTTTCTCCTGAGGCAGAAAACTGTGATGCTGAGTGTCTGAGTCTCCAATGTATTCACCCAGGCAGCCTCAGAACTTTTGCATTTGATGTGTTCATATTACAGATTGAGAAGAGTTCATTTCAGGCCCCTCAACTGACTTCTACAACACTCTCATACACATATCCCAAAACCCCACACAGCGGGGGGTTATTTCATTCTCAAACACATGAAATGAGTATTGATGCCCATGTTTGAGCCCAGGTCAAAGCTGATGCCCAGAATTTGCAATTAATGAAGGATTACAAGCTGTGAGGAGATCAAAACACAGCCAGTCATACTGTTTCTTCATATTTCAGAGGATTAAATGCTTAGCGGCCAGAGCAGAAAGACCTTTACTTTATTTCATCTGCAAACATCCACCGTGGCACATTTTCAGCTGTAGTAGGGTACTCTTTACTTGAGTTGAGTTGCTGACCAACACAAAGTAAAACAAAGAAATAGACTGCAATTTGAATTGAATTTTAAATGAATTCACACCAGATGTCACAACAGTATCTCTTTTTTCTCTCATTAAAAAAGGGCTCGTGGGGCGCCAATGGCCTAGCGGTTAGGTCGCGCCCCATGTACGGAGGCTATGGTCCTCAAGCGGGCGGCCTGGACTCGATTCCAGCCTGTGGCTTCTTTACCCTATGTTATTCCCCACTCTCTCTCTCTCTCCCTGGTGTCCTGCTCTATCAATTGTCCTGTCCATTAAAGGCAAAACGCCTCAAAATAAATCTTTATAAAAAAGGTCTTGTTAGTTTTTGCAGCTTGTAGTCACACACTGAACTGCTATTCTATACTTTTTGTAGCCAATGTTTGAGATGAATGCGCTTTAGCAAAGAGTGTGACTGACAGTGAGTTTAGTTACATGTTGATTTGTATGTTGAGGGGGGTGGTGGGGCTTAAAAATATTTTCATCTGCCAAAGTGAGGCCCTGCATTAAAAGTTTGGGAACCTCTACACACTGTGGTGACAACCAAGCTGTACAACAACCAAACCACCCTTCTGTTTTATACTACTTTTAAATATTTGTAGTTACAGCAACACATTTTTTTATGTCAGATTTGAGGTAGGAATAAAAAAAAAAAAAATAGGAGAAGGTATGGGGTTTCTAAATTTTCCAGAATGTGTTGACTGAATCCTTTAGGGAGCATTCAAACGCTCTGCAGAATCATGTTACCGGCTGCTCGGTTATTCCTTGATAGCAATGAAAACATCTACAAGAGAATATAAATATTTTTTGAATTGGGCTACATTGGCTTGAATTGTGAGTTCTCATCCCTTTACGCGCTGAAGGTGAGACAGGTCGACGCACAGACAGAATGCGGTGGCTTTAAGAGGGGAGGCGTGGTGCTGCTGTTTTGACCGACTTGTCAGTCCTCCTCACTCTCCACTATCATTCAGCTGAATGAACGGCGAGCGCAGGGCATCGGCTCTCTATTTTTAACAGCCCGCTGCGAGACACGACTCGGCCGTGTTTTCCTGGTGACAGGGACAAGGGATTATTATTATCGAGCAGACATTGTTTCTCCGCAACGAAGCTGCAAGGTAAGTTTGGAAATCCAGTGTAATTCAGTGTGAATTGAGCGGTAGGCTACCTTGTGATGGTGCTCAACTACCCCCCCGGTTCTCCCTCCAGCAGCCGCGGAGGCACAGGGAGCCATCGGCTGGAAGTAGTTCCTCTGAATCACAGATTTACGGACGTACGCATGATGAAGGGAAATCAAGTATTTCCTGCCTGTTTTGCCTTTTACGACACATTTTAAGAGCTGTTCAATGGGTTAAAGATGGAAATGAGCTTTTTGCCATGCTGCTGTTTATTCTGATGAATCGTGCCCACTGAATCCAGCACCTGATCTGGAACATGCCAGTGCGCATTTGACTCATATATTTAAGGAGAATGGCCTGATTCCCGTCAAATCGAACACGTTGACCGCCATTAAATGCATATTGGTTAATTTATATGCAGCTCTGCGCATGACAGCAACAGACTCGATCATAATGAGATTTGTCGTTTAATGATAGTCTCACAAATATTTCCTGTGATTTCTAAAGATGTGTGACACAGTGATGGACAGTACTGAGCCGTCACTTGACGTGCAATGCAGTTGACCTCGATATTAGGCGGCTGAGCGTTCACTGGGCTAAACCTGACAGACAGACAATTAATACCTGTGAGCATCTAAAGAGGGCGCTGTCACTACACAGCCTGCCTTCTGTCATACTGCAAAAAAATGTCTATTCATAATATAGCCTAAGTAGTGCGAGGCTATATCAAGTGAGATAAATGTTCATCTTTCAGAGCTTCTCTGTTCTCCTCAGGTCAAGCCTCTAATCAAAACTGATCTGGATAAGGAAAATTATATTGAGATTTTTTTCATGTTTGCATAAAAATATGACATTTTGGCTCAATATTAAAACAAAACACCTGTCATGGTCGACCCTTTTTGCAGTGGGCGGTAATTCCTTTTTCTCCTGAGCTAAATTTAGCCACAGTTTTAGACATCAGCATGCCATCAGCAATGTATTTCCTGCTGTAACAGAAAACAGGTGACTCTTTATAATTTAGATGTCTAAATTTAAGGACTGAATGAATCCAGACGTGAGGTTCGGTTAAAGGATTGAGCTATTAGAGTGTCCGATGCTCTTAATTTGTACTGAATTTAAGAAAAGCAATATTTATTTGTAATGAGGAAAATTGAGGGAAATGTTTGCACACTTTGGGGAGGGGGGGGGGGGGGGGGGGGGGGGGCATTCATTCCTCTTAAATCCTGCATGAAAAGTCAGTTCATAGGATGGAAAGTCATCAAGAGCTATTTAATCTGAAACTGAACATCTGGCAGTGATGCAGCATTGGGTCATTTTGGTCAGTTGTTGAGGCTTTACAAGCAACAGCACCACGCTAAGCAAAAAAAAAAAAAAAAAAAAAATCCCCTCCTCCTCCTCCTCCACCTCCTCCTCCTCACCCGCACAGCTTTGCCTAAGGAGTACTTAGCATCTGCCACATTCCTCCTACTGGATCAAGATCGTGCTGCTTGGGAGCGTTAAGTAAGCCACGGTGATCCTTAACTGTTTACGGCCACAGTTCACAGACATGAGAAGAAGTGAAAAATAAAAAAAAATAAAAAATATGGGTGAAGGGATTGGAACAGATTATGATGTAGATATTACATTTTAATCATGCTAACCCGTCGGGAGTAAGTGGCTTGCAGGATTTGACCATGTAAGGCCACCGGAGGAATTTTCAACAATGTGCAATGCACATACTTTACAGGCATCAATAGGCTGCCCACTGAACCCCGCAGACTTTGTGTTAATGGACATCAATGCTGGATGGGTTTATTAAAAAGCCCTGCACTATAGCCAGCTGTATATCTCTAAGCAAAGCTGCAATCCACTGAGCTTTTAATACACTTTAAGCTTTTTCACAGGTTCGGCTTTGAGCATTAAAATCATACATATACAACGGGAATCTTGTCTGTTTACTCTGAGGTCAGACAAGAGCAGCTGTTGCAGCAATTTGGCCGCAGTATTTTAAGGTCCCATGTTTTGATTATATAGTGCAAATCCGTGTCCAGCTACCTGTGTTTTTTTAGAGGGGGAGGGAGGGAAGGAAAATAGGTCTGATGTCCAAGAGTAACAAGGCCACTGAAGCTGAGGTGTGCTGCGTGTGGTTGTCCCCATGCTGACTGAGTAGAGGGCACAGAACCTCTGTTGTGTGTGTGTGTGTGTGTGTGTGGTGTGTTGTGTTTGTGCGGCAGGAGGATGACTGGAAGCCTTACTCAGCTCAGGGTGGCTGTGTGTGGTGATGACCAGGTGTTGGTGTGCCACAGGGAAGGATGGTCTGCAGGGGAATGACAGGGCCATTGTTCCTTTTCAGCCACTGAGGCAGAGGTTTATCGACTTCTAACTCACACCAATGTTTTGGTTGGCATCTTCCTCTGCCAGTTCAGGCTGTAAGGTGAGAATCTGGTGAGGCGGGCAGGATAGGGCAAGAGCTCAGGCAGGGTGGAGGTATGTGCAGGAAAGCAGGAAGCACATTTTTTGCATAATTTATACAGATTTAACGATATGCACAAATCTTCAGGTTCTCCCTGATTGTTAACTGGTTGTTTAGCTTTTCAGAGACAACCTTTAGCTTCAACTTCATCATCCATTAGATGCTTTAGCTCATGCCTTAGTATGGTTCTGATACCATTTTTATACCCCATAGTAATTGCACTACCCTAACTTGAGTATTCACTTGTGCTGAGTTCCTTTCTGATACCACTGCAACAGATAACAAACCAACATATAATTCTATTTTAGCATTGATCCGCCCATTGCCTTGTGCATCGTTCTGCTGTGGCCCAGTGTTTTCTTTGTATTGTGCATAGACAGGCAGCTGGCTTACTGTATCTGTGCAGAGTTTCTGGCACAGAGGGAAAGAGTCTGGGAGTAATTAGCTCTAAGGGTATAATCCTATAGTGGTGTGTCTGTTAAAACAGTATTGCGTCTGTGCGCTCCCCCTTCTCCTACTTCAAGTCCTCAGTCACTGGTGGTCGTGAATCCGACCCCCAAGCACAAGTTCTTTACTTTACTTTCATGTATAAGTATGTCTAAAACTCTAAAGAGAAACATAAGTTCTGTACGTTTTCTTAATATTTTTTGGACTCCAAAATATGGACATATTTGTGTAAAATGTGCCCAGAAGAATCCTCAAAACTCTGCAAAATATTGTTAGAGATGCAGTTTTTGTCTGGGCATCAGTCTGTTGGGGGAGATTCCTGAAGAGTGCTGCAAAGGCATGGTTCTGTTTCTCCCATACAGACCTCAAGTTGTTCTACCTCCTGAAGAAGCTGACTTGGAGATGATTTCCAGCTTGGAAGCCATGCCCAAGAAATGCTAATAATAACCCTTGACACAAGTTCAGAATTTGGGTTTTAAAACTGTGAAGCAGAGCTCTTGTATCAATCTAATGTATATTTGCTTGCAGACAACTTTGATAAACTGCTAAATGTTCTTTGCAACTGTAAATGTTTTAACCGTAATTGCTTGTAAAAATCAAACATCCGTTGGAAATGTGTTGTATCTATTTGTTGAAGGAAGAAACCTCCTGTCCAGTGGAACTTGTTAAAAAAAAAAAAAATTTTGCATTCCTTCCGACCCCTCATTTTCCTCTTTCCTCCTCCTCAGTCCGTCCCTTAAGACTAATTTCCTGTCAGTCTCACGACACATATCCACTCATTTACTATAAATTGAAAAGAACAGGTTATGCAATCGAGTGGTTAATTAAAATATCAGAAATAGATACATTATTACAGGAAAGCACCTCATGTTCTGTTCCTGCAGTTCTGCAAGAACAGCTCTTGAACTCTGCAGCACTCATGCCACTGTACGTATTTTTTTAGATACAGTAGCTTGATAACTTGACTATCTGATTAGACATGCATGTTTCCACCACTTGTATAAAAGGAAGGATATTTAGGTCCGGGTTTCATGCGTCATTATTCCTGTTCTATGCAGGGGAGCTTGCAGCTACAGTAAGGGTGGTATATTACAATAAATGTGCAAAATGGCTGGATGACTGGTTTCTTCAATCATATCAGGGCTAAACACAGGGAGCAGGTGCCCACGTTAGATTGGCTCTTTAATGTCTTGAGGAATTATTTTCCCATCACTGTGAATGATTAAGCACTGGGGGTAATGGAGGTTGAGAATACCCTAATATGTCTTCACTTCCTGACAGCTCCCTGCCCCCTTCCTCTCCTAGCTTGTTTCCAACCTTGGTCCCTTTTACCCTCTATCCTGCCCCCTACCCCCCACCCCCACCCCCAGACAACTGACTCAATGCAATGGTTGTTTGTGTCCCCTGGCTCCACGTAGTCACAGGCAATTAGCTCCCGTCAAAATAGACTGCTGGATGGAAGGTTGAGACTCGGGCATCTAAATTCTTGTTCCCGCCCCCTACACTTGGCTAATATAACCCTGAGCTACTGAGGTAAGGCCAGATATGGGGGGGAGTTCCACTTGGGACCTGTGCGCGTGCTACCTCACTTAGCACAAAGCAG
Organism: Labrus mixtus; assembly: GCF_963584025.1. Classification (NCBI taxonomy): domain Eukaryota; kingdom Metazoa; phylum Chordata; class Actinopteri; order Labriformes; family Labridae; genus Labrus; species Labrus mixtus. The sequence goes on along the minus strand of NC_083629.1, from coordinate 4,426,480 downwards.
CTCTTTCACTGGGGATCTGGAGCACATATGGAATGGTTTATCAAACCTTTAGTTCGTCAGTCCCGTATTCTCTTGGCTGCAGGTTTCCCCTCACTTCAGCATCTCAGGTTCACTTAAATTAGCTTGAAACACTGCACCTTGAGATGGTCTTTCATAGGCCCTTGGTACTCCTCAAAACTCTCCAATATTTCCCCCACCAACTTTAAGGTCTGCCCCTAAAGATCTCATACATTGTCTTTCTTAGATGTGATCTTTTGCTCTACCTACAACATCCAGCTTTAACTAATTATGACCACTTACATACATTCAATGAAGGTAGACTATTTATTAAATATTCCTGTATTCACATGAATATTGCAATCTTTTCCTGAATACTTTCACCAAGGGACAGCAGGATGCATAATAACTGCTTCTTGGTCATGTTCCTTAATCCAAGGTCTATCTTTTTTAGACTTTACTTTGAATAAATTTGTATTCCCGCAGAATGATAGGAATGCCATTTAAACAGTAACACAATGCCAGCGTGACATCATCTCCAAAGATCGGCCCCTAAACTGCACAGCTGGGTGCAGATAACAGAGCTGGGTGGATGTTTATTTTTTTCCCCTGCTGCATTCCAGCTTCTTATTTTTAATGGCTGTGATATCCAGCTCGGGGGGTTACTTCTATAAAAGGAAGTTTGAAGACTTTTGCTGACCTGCTCGAAAGGAGGCTTGCACGCTACATTTTCTCAAGATGTAACCTTTTAGAAGAGGAAGGGCATCAGTCAAACAGGGAAAAAAAAGAATGGATAGTTTGGCTTTGGTCAAGGACAGTTGGATGCATGACTGCAAACACTCCCCAGTGATGGTTATTAGCTACCTCATGGTGTTTCCACACATTCACAAAAATCCAGAAATTTTAGGGGAGCTGCATGTGCTAAAAAAATTGTCTTATTTTTCACCCCGACTTTACTCAGACTTTTTCGCATAGCACTGTCACTTGGTCCACCATCTTTGATTTCTTAAGCGTCTTACCATCATGTTTTTCCTCCTGTGACTGGCCCTCTCGTCCAACAGTGGAAACTCTACAGTGAGGGGTATAGAGATAAGCAACTCAGGAAGATCAAGGGCATGCTGTCCTGAAATTTTCAGAACCACATGTGTGAAAACAGCTTCTGTTGAGGATCTGCTTTGTGTATCCCAAAGGATTTAGGGCCCTGACTTTTTTTCTGTCTAACTGAAACATGGCACAAGAAAATGCTAAAAAAAAAGCTGTGTTAAATGCAGCTATTATTTACTCTGATCTTTGTGTCAGAGGTCAAGCATGTTTTTGTTGTGAACAGACTCAACCCACAGCGGGGAAAGGCGATCTTTGACCTATGACCAGGTCTAACTGCCTGGCTGGCCCTTTCAGAAAAAAAAAGAATGTGTGTTTACACAGAGCTTGTGATTATATGATTGGATGGATGGATAGCTAATGGCATTTGAGGTCTATCTGGATCCATGTGGTTTTGTTTTGCCTGAGACCTAACAAACGTTCAGCCAGTTCCTCCTTAACAAGAAAATATCCTTGCTTGCAAACTGAGTCAATTTGATCTTCATTGCCATCTGACGAAAACTAATTTGGCCCAGATAGTTGTACTTGAGCTTGTATCATGTATTGTTGGTTTCCTAGGATCAAATCCCTCCTAAATTAGCAGTAACAATTCAGATGCCCTCAGTAGCCTGGCACACCATTTAGAGCCTAGCAGATGGTATTTGTGCTTAAAACAGATTACCTTAAAGAGGTCATTTACCAATGAACTGTGTGGTTTTGGCCAAATCATCTGGTAGAGGCCCATACCAGCTCACTGAGTTTCTGAAATGTACTTAAGGATACTTACAAGTTAAACATTCTTAAAATGATTTGAGTCTCTGCTGGAAGACTGAATATCCTTTATATTGCATTCAGCCTGAGGGGCCTCTTCACAAGAGATATGGAATAGCATGTTCCTCTTCGGGCAGTGTTATTGTAACTATCAGATCTTCCTTCTCTTTCCCTCCCTCCCTCTGTCTCCATGGTGGACAAGGGTCCCCTCTGCTGCCCTGAGCCGCTCTGTTTGTGTGTTTGATTGTGGGAAAATTTCTCGACAGTCCGTGAGAGTCCCCCGCTCTCTGGACTGTTTTTTCCCTTGGGGTCCTCCATGCTTGGAGAGTCAGAGCCCAACCATTGCTCTGCGGCCCTTCTCCTCCCTGCAACTCTTAGTTGTTGTAGGGATAGTATAAACCCCCCTCCCAGTCTTTTGAGTCTCAACCCCTTGTCTATCCGTTTGTATGATCTGTCCCCTTCCCTAACAGCCAGCTTCATCTTTGTATTTTCAGGTCGGTCTTTTCAGAAAGAGGAGATCCTTCAGGCTTTCAGCACACTGATTCAAAAGCCTGGCAAAAAGTACCCCCTACCAATAAATCATTTTAAATGATTGGCTGAGATGGAGACATGGATTTGTAAAAGAGAGTTTTGGGAATGGACCAGCCTTTGGTGGGTTTACTTTGGCTGCTCTTGTAGAATATGTCCTGGCTCTAAAGCTGGATTTTGAACCTTAGATAGGTGAGGTTTATAGCTCTAAGCTTGCAGTTTTGTTAATGAGATGGGTTCTGGTTCACATACAGTATGCTATTTAGACAGAGGAATTACCTCATTAAAAATAAGTTGGTGGCTTTTACATTTAGATTATGAATTCTTGTTTTACTTTCAGTGCAAGCCACTGGCATTGATTTACTTCCATTTTCATATTTGGATGCTGGTGCTGTGTGGTTTTTACTTTTGTTTCATGGGATTCCCCCTCTAATACCGGGTGTATTTCAATTTCACATTTACATTTATCTTTGATCATCCTCTAGCAATACATTCACCATCTTTTCAGTTCAGAAGCAAATATACATCACATTCAAATGCCTTTCTCTGTCATAAGTAATGTCAAGTGACTGAATTCTCACAAAGTATAAGAAACTAAAACTGTGCACCTTGTGCATATTTAGTTAAAAAGTCCCAGTGTATCTAGGCGGGGGAATACACTGAGAGCAGGTTGTAATATAATGTTACATCGCCCTTTTTTGAAGTGACTTTGCTGGTATTGAGTCTGACTGTCCTGCTACACTACCCTCCCTATATATCATCTCAGTAGTTGTGTGGTTTTTGGTTGTTTTGAAACCCATCATGCAATATGTAGTGCCTGTTGTCCTGTTGTTCTTGCATTGTTTCATGAATAACCCCCCCCCCCCCCCACCACACACACACACACACACACTCCAAATATCAAAATACCCATAACAGTTTGCATTGAAATGTTTTATTTTGTACATTTTGGTACACATTGCCAAACCGTAGTAAGTGTCACTAAAAGTTCTCAGACTTTAAATCTACTATGAGTTGCTCTTGTTTGACTCAACACTGACCAACCAATAAAGAAACTGGAACTCTTTCCGAAGGATAAAACAGGCTGTCAGGTAAATGGGACTCCCTACACCGTACTATATCAAGTTTTTTCCGACCGTAATTCGCTTTTCATGCAGCATATTAAGAAGATTTAAGATATAGATCAACCCATCTTGTTTTCCTTTGTAATCATCAATCAAAATAGTCTTATCCTATCTTAGCCTGCAGAGGTTGGATGCCGTGCAACCATAAACTGTGGCCATAGGACATTTTTTTTTTTAAACATACAGTGTCACACAAAACCTTCCCAGTGATCTCACATGTAGAATTAAGGCAGTAAGAGTAAAACATTTTACAGGCTTAACAGCATCATAACTCTAGCTAAGACTTTCAGATGATTCAATTTGGCATATCTATCTTCCCATGCATTTCTTCCCAATCATGTAATGACTTTATAGTTCACTTCAAAGCTCTTAAGTAGAATAGAAAGCTGTGACAGGCACTTTTACTGTTTTCTTCAGACTCTCTCAGCCCGTAATGCATCATCTGACCAAACTGCCATCTCACTGTGTTTGAGCTTTGAGCTGGATGAGCACATGCAGTTGAGGATCAGCGAAGGATATATAAATGGTCTTGTCTTTTTGCTATCGAGTAACAAAACATACAAACACTATCTGAACAGTGGACCTGAGCCATGGATCCTTCATCCCCAGCAAGTTCTTTTCAAAAACTCCTTTTTGCCAAGTGACAAACCGCGTGGTTGGCAACAACTAAAGCATTCAGAGGCAGCATGAATAGAGGTCTGTCTCAGGAGAGGCTTGTTGAAATGGGGCCTTTTTACTTGTATCCCTCCTGAGAGGCAGAGTGATCTCGAGCACGTTTTTTTTTTTTTGCACTGGCAGTGCACTTCAAATGGAGCGTTGAAAGGCAAGGCGTTTATTTGCACTGTGTTGTAAACTGTCCTTACCCCAGATTTAGCAACTGTGGGTGTTCTCCATCATCTGTAAGCAATGCCATTGCCAGGCCATGGACTTTTTTAATAACCAGGGCTTTCCATGAACATGTGGAGTAGTCAGCCATTGGGAAAAGTAGTCAGCTAGGGGTGTCTAAGGGCATGCACCCCTCCAGAGAATCCACAGTTTTTCTGCAGCAGCCCACTATATGTAATGATGATGACCATCTTCGCGTCTTCTTCTCCTCAATCATTTTTCTCATATTTATCGAACACTGAAATCTCCTCTTAGTTGAGCGCTCCCTTGGCCCACTTTTACGCTGAGGGGCGGGGTTACACAGATGGGCATGATTTTAGTGGAGGCCAGTGCTCCTTCAATGAACAGGGAAAGAGGATAGCAACTTGTTAGTCAAACTTTTGTATCAGAATCAACAATGGTAAAAAGTCTGTGTGTTTACTTGTAAGGGGTCTTTGAATAATCATCAAATATTTCCTATTGAATGTCAAATAGTATTTCTGCTTGAACTTCACATCTCTACTCCTCAGGATGAAACCTGATGTGAAACACAAGGTTCTTTTTTCTAGCAGATTGGACGTCCAGTCTGAGTCATTGTTTGAGTTTTTGCAGATGGGAAGGAGATGGAGAAGAAGCCTGTTAATACTGTTGTCATCCTCCTGTGATATACACGCGTCAACTCTGCAGGATAAACATCACATGTGGACATCAGGTGACCCCCTTGGTGCTGTTCTCTTGGTTACTAGGAACAGACCCCCCCGCCCCCTTCTTCCTATCCTCCTCCTCCTCGGCCCTTCCTCGCTGCAGCAGCCTCTCAGAGCGGAGGGCTGTTTTTCTTCTCTCTTCACTCGTATAAACCAGGAGACTATCTGCCATCAGCATTCAGGAAGTGTGGGGGTAAACAAACGACAGGAGCCAGCAGGGGGAAACTCAAATGACCCAGCCATGTCCTAGCAACCATGGAAAGGAGGTTATTTTCGGTGCATTTGTATCTTATGTGCATTGTGGTTATATAAGGGTTTATTTATATTTGTTTATGCGTCCGGGGGAAACTTGTTTGTGCACTTGTGAGATTGCAAAAAACTGAAGCAGGGCTCAGCTTCCTTTTTATTTCAAGCATCATCACTGACGGTGCCAGATGGCCTATGATGCAAGTTCTTCCCAGTCCCTCAGTTGACTAATGAATTAATCATTTATAGTATGTCCGCTTGCATCCATGACATTCTCTGCTACTGTGGTCATGCGGGTCTCCTCCAACTTCTCTCTACTAATGTGCCTCTGGCAGTGGTTGCTATGACCAGTTCTGTCATGACTTGTGAGTGTAGTGAGAGGATAACAGTTTGCTTTTCCACGGCAATTTTTCAAACGTGTCAAAATGAAATAAATACAAAACTAGAGAGCTAAAAGTGGCGCAAAAAAAACAAAGTGTGTCTGTGTGCATTTATTTGTTGAGACGTCCAACCTGTCAGCAACAGTGATGGAGAGAGAACACAGAAACCATCGCTGTGTGCGCCAAAGACTCTCTCCGCCACACAAGAGTTGGCTTGCATTGATGGGAAATTCGGGTATTATTAAGCCTAGGCTCTCCTTTACATATTTTGTGGTCCAAATGACCAATAAGTAAAATAAGTTTGTCCAGTTCATTTGCCTCAACTGCCAAACACAAAACGGCTTTTAATGGCTGCAATGCAATCAGTTATTCACAAAAAATGCTAAATTGGAAGGCTAGTATAATAAATATAAGTGTCTGATAACTTCAAATAATGAGTCCCTATAGGGATGGACCTTTTAGTTACAGTCAGGTCAACGTGATGGTACAGCAATTAAGTCCTCGTGAAGATATGCAATGTAGCAATTAAAATATTAGACAGGAAGCCGATGAGTTGACATCATTGTCGTGTTCTAATCAAAATTAAATATGCTACGCTAATCTTAAACTATTCCATAACATCTTAAATCATCAGTCTCCTCAGGTGCTCAGTGACCTGGTGTTTCAACTGAGAGTCTTTCAAACATGGAGGAGCATCTAATGCGGACTGTAAAGTTCCCTTTCATACAGGTAGCTCATCACTTACAGCCTTTTCTGTTTAGAGGATCAATCTGTTGGACGCCTACAGAGCTCAAAGTTGATACTAACCAGAGTCATTTTAAACTTAGTCATGTTTGATCTTGGGCTGCCTGATTTACAGTATTTTGTGGTATGATATTTCTTATCTTGTATTGGTCCATCTGTTTTAGTGTTTGGTTTGTACAGTCTCCTGTGTATTTGTTGTTAAAATGTGTGTTTTAAAGGCCAATCTAGGGACGGGCGTTCAGTTCTTTAAACACTGAAGTGTGTTGCAACGGTTTACCTGCTTCATACTTATCCTTTTGTGTAATTTTGTTGTTTTAAGTTATTAGTTTGGGTCCAACACAATCTTTGTGTGTCACATTAAAACTAAGAAAACTGTAAACTGAAAACAACCAACAAGCTTTGTGTATTTTGAGGTAAAATGACTGTCTTTGTCAATTGAGTCCAGTGATTTTAAAGAGGGCGATGTAACATTCAGACATACAGTATGTGGAAATATTGCCAAATTGAATTGAATCTGCTAGAATAACCCTTTAAAGCTACAGAGAATGATGTTTTCTATTTCTCCCATACGTTTCTCTGCCTCTCTTTTTCTACTGCTTTTGACAGGCTGTCTATTTTCATGTAACACCAGAGCCCGCAATATTTCCTCCGGCGGTGATCCATCTAGAAAATGGCTTTTTAAAGTCCATTATCACAATTCCAACCCCTCTACCCCCACCGCTTTTTACCCCCCACCTTCACATTGTCCAGCAGCCGCAGGGATTAGCTGGAGCATGTAGCGTGAGGACTTTGAAAGATATTGTGATTATCGGAGAGGGAGAAAGAGGTGAAATGGGGGGGGGGGGGGGGGGGTCAGCAGGGCAGTGGCACTGATGCTACCGGACTGTAACCATGCCCTTGACCACATCTACAGGGATTGACGCTAGTGGTGGGGGGTGGATTAGAGGTATTAGGCGGACCGACCAGACCCTTGGTGCAGACTTTAATGCTGTAATATCAACCCATTCAGAAGCCCCTGTCAAGCCAACCCCAACTCCAATCCTGCTGTGCTGACTGACAGAATCCCTTAAATGCACAATTTAAAAAATGCTTTTAACTTCTGTGTTTTAAAATTAATATTTTTTGATTGTAGTTGTACTGGGTTTGGAGCTAAAAATTTAACAAAAACATCCTCCACTCACACACTTTTCCCTTCCCTGAATCACCAACCCTCTAGTCCTGGGCCCTGATTCCTGCCAAGTTGCCTTGACGATGGGCTGCAGTACAAAAACTAAGGGGATGCTAGAGGAACACAGCGCCGTGAGGCAGGAAGTCTTCTACATTTTTTATCTCTCACTCCCTTGGTTGTTGCTCACTCTGTCCTCAGCAGGGAGCAGCTAAAGCCACATAAGCAAACGGAAGCCTGATTTTTTCTATCCGGTCCTTTTTTTCCACCTTAGCAGCCACAGATAAACAAACTCTTTCGTGGTTTGGACAACTTGGATTCTTTAAAACTACTGGTGAGATGTCGTATATAAATTCATATATCTTCATCTTGGAGCCCAGTACGAGGGGTATAAATCAACGGTTTATTGTGATACCATGTTACATCAATTCTTAAACATACAGTGTTTTCTGGTACCACAAGGACTGTCACTTTCTTAAAATTCATGGAGAGCTGGGATCATATGCCCATTTGACACAGTCAGCACAATCTAGATGTGACTAACCTAAGCATTGTGAGTTGCCATTCTGAACTAAATACGTTTGTTAAGAGATCTAAGAAGATTGAATGGAAATATTAATTCAGATGCAATCATGTAAGACAAGTTAGGAGGATGAAGAATGAACTGATGCATATGATATGTTTCAAGGGATTTTATCAAAGAAGGCTGACCTTACCATTCATCATTTCCATTGTATTACTCAAGTACCGCACAAAATGAATCAACACACTTTCACATCCTGCCCATCAATACCCTGCCTTCCTGACATTCCTTCTAAGAGCTTGAGGAACAGGAAAGGGCCGCTCTGCTGATCAGAAGAGACTGCTGGTCTGGCCCATGAAACAGAATGGAGGGAAGAAGCCCTACTGTGATTCATTTATGTATGTTGGGACATTTAAACACAAAGCCGTACACACACACACACACACACACACACACACACACACTCACTTAGGGCACAGATTACAAAAGTATTAAAACAGACGCTGATCATAAATCTGTCTAAAGCTTCTGGCCCCTGGTCAGTGTTGTGCAGAACATTTCCCAGATTTATCTTTTCTTCCTTTAAAAAATAAATAAATAAAATAATCATTTTTTGAAAACTTGAAAAAAAAAAGTTTAAGGTAAATTAGTTGTCAGTAGTTTTACTGCAGGCTATTTTTAGCCAATACCTGACACCTCGCCAACTTGTTTTTCCTTAATTTTTCAAGGTTGACTCCATTAGAAGTAGAACAGTAGGGCAAAGCTGAGTAAGCCTTGTGGCTCCCTAAGGAGACGGCTGCTGACAGTGAACGACTCTGAAGTTGCTGTTCTTTCTTCTTCTGTCATCAGTCTGCTCCATTTTTTCTTTTCATCCCAGTCTCCACAATCAATGCTCATGCTTATTGAAATTGCTGTGTTGGACCAAAGAAAGAAGTAAAGCTTCAATTCAAGGTCATTGAGTTCTCCGTCATATCGCTCATTGCATCTCAGAGGGCAGCCGTGCTAACTGTCTGGGAGCACCACAGTGACCGATGTGGTCATAATAATGCCCGTTCTCACTACAGTTCCACCGTCTCTGAAGGACAAAAAGAAAAAGGCAGACTCATTGTTCTACCAAGGAAACTAAGGTTCAAGGAGAGGAAAAGCTGCAGGGGAAGAAATGCTGACCCACATTTTTGTTGCAGCGTGCAATGGGACAACAAATCGCAGCCCAGCCTGACCATTTAACTTAAATGGCATGTAATAGGAACAATGTGTGTTGATTGTACGCTGCAAGAGCAGATGTGATTAACCCAGATTTGTACTACAGCGGTCAAGGTTTTTCTTTTTTCCTGGAGCAGGTTTCCATCCTGTAGGGGACGACAAGTGGGACAAAGCTTATTGTGGGAAAGTCTGTTCACACGCATTTATTGGACACTATGCATTTTTAAAGCATGAGGTAGAAGACATCTGTTCTAAATAAATACAGTATAGAGTAACTAAATGCTTGTACTTTTGGTTGTGATCTCCCTCATTGGATGCGGTTATAACTCCCAACTGATCACATTTATAACCCTGAGGAACCAATGCTTACTTAGTTCAGTAAAGGTCATACTTTAAACTGGAAACCATTGCAATTATGTCTCTGGCTTTATTTGCACGATAATTGTATAACCTAGTGACCTTTAGTAATTTGAAACTACGTATTTAAGGTGTTGCTCGTGATCTTAATGACTGGTGATTTGCCATGTCTATAATTTGTAAAGAAAAAAATCCCAAACAAATTAATGCTATAATCTGCCAAACACAAACGACATGTGAAAATAGTTTGTTTTTTTTGGTTTGGATTTCTTTGGTGTGTTCTACATGCCCACTGCCTCTCTCCATCCCTCCAAGTCCAGAATTGAGGAGATGGTATTGGCAAATATCAAAGAGGAAAAAAAGCTGTGATGGCAATCAGTGTGCAAATTCAGGAGGCTCATCTCCCCACAAAGCGTGGACATTGATTTTGAGAAAGAACACGCTGAGAACCATCAAAAGAGAAGGGGATGACATGATTAAATGCATGATTTAAAGAAAATGTATCTGTCAAAGGGCTCAACAGAAAGTCTGTGATGACTCATAAGAATGCAAATGTGAATCCCAGCCATGACATCATATCTGAGAAAAGATGTCTTGTTGTAGACGTCCAAACAAAGAGATGATTGTGATTTACAGAGCTTAAACTGGGAGTTTTTGATCTTCCTGAAACCTGCAGTAAAATGAATTTGGTCTGTGATGATGATTTGGCTTCTCTGAATGGCGCCACCCAAATGCAAAGCGAAAAATGACTGCTGTGATAGAGAGGGGGAGTGATGCTGTAAGGTGATAATGGTTGACAATTTTGAGCACTCTGATACTCAGGGAAAGTGAAGGCAGTAGCTGTGTAAGGAATAAAAAGGGGCATTTTTTTCAATTCTGCATCTTGAAGACTTGCTGTGACAAGTAAGCATGCTTTCCTGAATGTCCCGAATTCTAACATTGAATTCAGATTCAGGGTTTAGGGGTTAAATTAACTATTTCCTCTTTAAAAAAAGAAACTAGAATCAGCTTCAGGCCTTGTTTGTAATCATGTAAGAGCCTTAATTAGTGTAGCAATACAAACCTGTGTTCTTGTATGTAGGAGTAAAGTGGTCAGATTGTGGCTGTTCTGTACCAGCATTGTAGCCAAACCTGTATTCTCATGAGGAAAAAGTCTTATTTGTTAGCTTGATTTCACAAGCACTGCGGGTGTGTGGGTGTGTGTTTGTGTACAATTTTAGCAGCAATAAGAACAAGCGTGCAGAACTGACTTGTCAGTGGGTGTCATTGAGAAGCCAGATGGATTTCAGTGGCACGTGGTGCTGGGCGTGTGTCTTCCACTGCAGCTCCAGGAGCCTGCCCCGGGCTCAGCTGGCTTTAATCAACAGCATCATTTTCCCCTCTTGCGGGTAATCGGTGCACAATGGGCCCCCTTAGCAACGCTCCCCTCCACCTCTGCTCCCCCGGCACAGCATGGTGCTTTCTGTATTTACATTGTGTCTCCAGCACACACAGCAGTGAGAAGATACACATGAGCTCTCCCAGTCTAAAACCAGCTCATCAACCCATTCTGTTATACTTAAAGGAAACGCTATTTCACACATTCAAACCTCATCACATGTAGACATTTCAGCTCATGTTCAGTTATTTACATAATAACAGTTTATTACCACTTTTGTTTTATTGTCATAGTTTAAGCCATTCATACCAAACCCATTGCTTAGATCTTGAAACATCTGCACACCTCCTCTTTGCGCTTTAATTACTTGGTAGGAATTCCCATTTTGGTATGAGCTCTTGACTGATTTTATTGCAATATTTTATTTGGTTTTTTTTGTTTTATATTTTGTTGCTTTTTCTGATTTTTTTAAATTCATTTTCGTTTATGTTTTATGGTGATGTTGTCCTTGTGTTTCTTGTCTTCATGTGTGCTCCTGCTGCAACGCAAATTTCCCCTTGTGGGACAATAAAGAATGTAAATCTGAATCTTAAAAAAAGCATCGGTGATGTGCAAGAAATGACATCTGTGCAATCAGATGATGAGGCAGGTTGAAGGGTTCATTTGGAAGTTAAAGTAAAGATAAGGGGGCATTGCTACATTAGTATAAATCCATTTTATACTTTGTAGTGATTGAGTAGTTATTTTTAATGCTCTTTGTTCCAAAACTTTTGTCTAACCAGGAGGCAGGGCTCGGTTAAAAAGACTAAAAATAATTTTCTGACTTTTGTCAAACCCAATCAGATTTATGGTTTTTAGTCTGCTGTGGCTCAAAGGTAGAGTGGGTGTTGGTTGGTGGGTGGTTGGCTGAATGTGCAGCCCTAAGTTTTGGTAAGGTGTGCTTGAATGTGTTCATGACGGTAATAAAAGGATTTCTTAAATATACATTTTTAAGCTTTTACCATGCATTAATTGAAAAGGACAGTGGGTACATGTGGGTATGACATGTGGGAAAGGAGCCGCAAGTGGGACTCAAACTCGGCCAACCCACTTTGAGGACTATAGCCTCAGCACATGGGGCGGGACCTAACCGCCAGGCCAGCTGGCGCCCCATGAAGTGCAGTTTTTAACAATGCTCTTTAACCATAAATTCCTATTGAATGATTAAATCCATTAATGAGACAGCTCTTCTTGGGGTTAGTCTTATAGAGGATAGTGACTTATTCTTCAACTGTGAATTCTCTTTTTGCATTGTGAGATAGATGGAAAAGAGTGAGTGGGAACATAAGATCACTTGGTTTGTGTACACACACTAACCCGATAGCTCTCTGCAAACAGAGCTGATCGCTCCCTAACTCCCGGAACAGAGTAGTTCCTGAAACATGCATATCAAGGACAGTTTGCCCCAACATGTTCCTTTCAACCAAGAAAAGGAAGGTGTTGACCCAGAAAACAGCAGCAAAAACCATGTGATAATCCACCATAAATTCACTGAACACCAAGTGGCATCCTGTGATGAACAATGAAGCTAATGTAGCCTTTTCTTGCTAGGTCCCATATCAAAAAATAAATAAATAAATATTTTGACAGCCTTGTTCATATAACAAATTTGATATCTAAAGCGTACTGTAGGAGGAAAGCTACTGATTAATCTGTTTGGATTTCATTAAGCTAACAGTTTTTCAGACATTTGCATAATTAGGGGTTGGGTTGGGTTGATTTGATTTGACTGACAGGCGGGCTTAAGCTCATCCTCTTTGAGTGTTTAGATTGATCGAAGGTCAGGTTGAGATAGCACTTCCAACATTGTGACTGCCATCGTTGGATTTTTTAATTCCTCTTCAGAAACCAGTGGGGTGACCTCCCTGAGATGATGTCCATGTTTTATACAAAGACACAGCACAGTAACTTTTTTTAGGGAGCCCCCTCTCTCAGCTGGGGAACAGGATGTGGCAGGGGGCTCCTTCACTAAGGGGGATAGTAAATCAGTGTAACAACTTGTCTGACCCTTCCCATCGTATAAGAAGCAGCTGGGCTGACAAACGCCTTGTGTGGTTGGATGGAACATGAGGCACGTGGACTTGAGCGATGCTCAGGGGTTGAAGGTTGGTTGTTATTTGGCTCTGCAAGTTTCCTACACATGATTGAAGGGGAAAGTCTGGCTACATTGTGGTTGAGGTGGTGTTTATGAAGCTCCTGATTTTAGAGATGAGCTGTGTTTGGTTTGTTTTTGTGGTTGTGATGTTAAAGTAACTGTTCTTCACTATGTAAACCATGCTCGTTTCCCTCCACATAGAGACATGATAATGAGTGGATTTGTGTTGAAATGAACAGTGGCTCAGAACAGATTGCTGTGACCTGCTGTGTAGAGATAAACAGGATATGTTTGTTATTATTCTGTCATCCGTGAAGCTCCTCAGACAGCTTCAGTGCAGTTCAACAGCCAGCAAAGCATTACATCTGAAAGACAGAAAGGAATTAAGAGAAAATGGTCAAAAATGGCAGCTTGTAATTTGACTTTTCAGCAGCAGTGCTGTGGGTTTGACTGGGTTGGTTGGACCCATTATGGTCAAGACAGGCCAAAGACTTTGAGATTAAAATAAGTGGGCTATTTTTAGGAAATCCACTTCCTCTGGTTTGTGATAAAATCTTTAGAGAGAAGATGGAACTTTATTTTCGCCCTAGTAGCTTCAAAGGTTTGTCCAGTTTTTGCTTCTGCTGTCACAGCACTATGCAAATTCACAAATACAGCTGTGTTTTGCTTTCTTTTCTTATATTTCACTTAGAGAATGGACCGATCCGATCTAACATCGGTATCGGGTTCGATATGGACGTACTGTACGTTTCTGATATCGGTCTGATGGTGCAGATCCAAATCACCAATCAAGAAAGATGTTTGGGCTCAAACAGTCTCGCTTTGAAAACATTCAGACTGAATTAAAGTCATTGAAAGAAAATGTCCCTCCAAGCTATCCAATCTTTTAAAATCACATAGTGTGTGACAAAAATGTCATTAAATATGGGCTGGCGTCACACTTCAGTGTTTTCAAGGTCTTCTAGCACCAGGTGGGCACAGGGTTACTTAACCTTGGCTCCTGACACTGCTCTGTTTGTGTCCATGATGGTGCCACTGGGTTGAAAGAGTTTCCAACCTATAACAAGAGGTCAAGAGTCAAGAAAAAGGGCATAAGGCCACGGATGGAGACACCCACCTGTTCACAGGGGGTCTTTGGTTTCGCAGAACAGATGACTCCCAGATGTTTTTATGAACATACTGTGAGAGCCATGACTGTTTGAGTGTGTGTGCAGGGCTATGATACGATCACCAGAGAGAGGGTACCCCCAGCTAGATCTCTGTTTAGAGCTGGAGTAACTTCCCATCACACTCTCCAGCCATAAATGGACATATGCAATTCTTTAGAGGAACGTAAAACCTTGATTTACTTTGTTTTGAATGGATTTTAAGAAGGGACATTTTTCCACCTGCAAGGGCTCAGATGGAGGACTTATCTCGGGTTCAGTCTGTGGTCAGCTCTTTCTAGAAAGTCGCCCCTGAGAAGATCGGTACTTTTGATCGTTTTCTTTTGAATGGCGGGATACGAAACAGCAATAAATTGTAATGGCAGTTGTACAGCTGAAGTTGCACACCGTGGAGCAGAGTCCCCATGTTGCCAATATAACAGCAACTGGAATATATAAACCTTGCCTTTGAATACAAGCATCTGGAAAAGGAGCAAGGCCCTTTCCTTTCAGTTTTACAATCAGTCTTTTTTCCCCCATCAGTGTTGTCTATCAGTCTTCCCTGTTTAATGGTGCACACACCTGGATTCATTGAAATGTAGTAGCAGGATTTTCATGAGCATCCTTCGTACTTTATATTGATTGTCTTAATTGATTGTCTAAAAATGTCTGTCACTGAAAAACTGTGCACCTTAAAAAGATAGCAAAATTAAATCGATTTGCCTTGACTTGTATATATGCTTGTTCAAAGCAGATTTTCACCAAAGACTGCCTGACACTTTGCAACTGTAGCTGCTGTTGTTGTTGCCATTGCTGTAATATCTGTAAAATTGACAGATTTGCGTGGGTTTGTTTACCAAACACTTTATCAAATGCAACTGAGGACTATGGAGGTGTAATATTTGTTTCTTTATATATCATTGTCTATTAACAATGAAAGCTCAGTGTTCCTTTTAGAGTAAGGATTTTGTATTCATACTGGCCAATCCTTTGAATCATGCTGTGGAGCATGTATTTATCACACAATATGTCACCACTGACTGCTTTTTATATTTAGACTGATGTGGTTGTCAGACACTGATGAAGACTTTCAGCCCATACTCACCCCTTATGCTCAAATGACATTTCTAACTTTATATCCCCTTAAAAGGGAGTGTCTCTTTCATTCATGCATGGCAGTCCCACTTAACCGCAAGTACGTTTCTGACTTTATTCAAAGTCTATTTGTAATGTCATTCATGCACAAAGATCAGGGCATTACATCATTGGTCAACATGATGAAGCTGTCATTAGTCAGTCAGCAGAAAGCTGGACCTTTGTCCAAACATGACAGCGTTTAGCTGGCCCATATCCAGACAGACAGCAGAGGTTCTGGGGGGGCAAGTGACAGGGTGACCTCTGATCTTGCCCAGTCTGCCTTTTGGATGAAAGAGCCATTCAGATGGCCATTACTTTTGCAAATCACCCAAAATGCACTCTGCATTTAAATCAAATGACTGGTAATCCTGGTGAAATACTTGTTTATTCTTTGTAAAGATTGATAAAAGCAGGTGGATTCAGTTTATCTGTTGGAGGAGAAGAAAAAATACAGGAATAATTTCATCCTACCAGTAGAAAAGAATGTATACAGAAGGGGTGTGATTTTATTAAACAGGAGTGAACAGCACCATATGGATTACTGTCCTCAGTTAGATTTATGGTTTATGGCTTTACTGTCATTAGGCTATGTTTGTGAGGCATTTGAAAGATGGATAGTGTAGTGTTCCCCGCTATCAGGATTTATAGCTAACATACAATTGCACCATGTATAAAAATGTGCCCTAATGTTTATGCTGTCAAGAGTTCAGGCTTTGTGCTCCAGCGTTATTTTTCTCACTGGCAATTTATCTCCGTGCGGGCGTGAAAGAAATGCTTGTGTGCAAAGTGCTGTCACAAGGAATTCCTCGCCTCAACAAAACAAACTTAAATCAGAGCTGCCCGGAAAGGGGGAAAACCTAAATAATACATTGAGATTCAACACGTCATAAAACATGACTGTTTGCCATATTTGATCTGGCAGATTATAGGAGGACTCTCGCCACATCTTTTCATTGACAACATTGGAAAGATTGCTTCTGGCGCCAATATCCGCAGCTTTAAACACTTCTTTACGGCTTCTTTTCCAGTTGTTTCTCCGCCCGTTATCAGGTTTGACTGCTCCTGCACATGAGAGGTCTGAGGGAGAAAGAATGGTTTATGAGCCTGAAGGAGACCACCTTAGGTGACCCACTTCTTCGTGGCCAATATTCCATTCACCTTTTGTCCAACTTTACAGAAGGTGCCAAGTTCTTTTTTTACTATGCTCCCTGACAAAATGTAGCACTTGTTAGTCAGACGGTGAGTGCTCCTGCACACGGTGAGTTTTCTTTACCCAAATATCACTGCTTGGAATGCTTAGTCGAGTCTGTCATCTACCTCCTCAGTGGGTAGAGGCCGGTGTAGACAGCAGTGCTGTGGGCTTCACAGACTTGACTGACAAGTGACTGGCAGGTTGTCTGGAGCGCTGTGTCATTCCACCACACACGGTTCTGCAAACAGGCAAGCAACCTATCTGAAGTGTCAGTGTTGCTTGACACACCCTGCAGAAGGTTTATCTGTCCTGGCATTTCCATTAAGAGTGATATAGTATAGTTAAACACCAGCCTAACTTAGATTTACCCAGGGTGCAGTGAAAGTTCACCGAAGCCAAGTCTGTCGAGCCCACAATCTGCGGTCATCTGCCTGGCATACAGCGTGATGTGGAGCAGCAAATGAGAGTGTGCAGCCTCTTTTGTTCATTC
The DNA here is from genome assembly GCF_963584025.1 of Labrus mixtus. Taxonomy (NCBI): domain Eukaryota; kingdom Metazoa; phylum Chordata; class Actinopteri; order Labriformes; family Labridae; genus Labrus; species Labrus mixtus. The sequence goes on along the minus strand of NC_083629.1, from coordinate 4,409,318 downwards.
TGTCTGCAAAATGCATGCTGTCTGAGGCAAGGGAAAGACAAACGGTGAAAACAGAACAGTGGGAAGATGGACTGGTGGGTTTTCTCGCATTCCACCCTGCTTCTTTTTTAAGCAAGCTTGATGTTTATTCAGGCATTTGTTACCATACAAGTTATTATTTGAAACTTAGACCGAGTGCTCCCAGGCAAATAGAGACATTTAAATAATTTACGATGTATTTACACAATAATCCATCTTATTTTTTCCAGCAGTGCCTTTTCATCTTGTCAGACTGCTACCCTGTATATAGAAAATAGGTTACTATCTTAATATCTTTTAATATCTTAAAACATGTGAAGAAGGATGCCTTTTAGCACATGCTGAACAGGCAGGGTGTTGTGTATCTGTATCAGTTGCCAAAGGTGGACCCCAACAAAGCATTGCATTTCAAGCAACTTATGAGGGCAAATTGGGTTCTTGCAAGTATCACTAGCCCATTCCAATTGTGTCAATAAGCTAATGTATACCATGACGTGATGGATGATACTGGGGTATCTGAGGTGCACTTTGCTAGACTGGCACATAAGCTCAGCCTATTCCTCAGGGTAACTCCCCCCTGCTTTTGAGATGGAGACATTACCCTAGAGACAGAGCAGATGTGATGCAAACTAATAACAATGATGCACTGAAAGTAAAGGAAATAGGGAAAGACGCAGTTGGGGAAGTGAACGTCATGGAGATAAGCTGGCTCTGTCTAAAGAGCTGGGCTAATGGATGCGTCCCCAGGGCTCGCTCAGGAATGTACCCAGGCATAATCGCCAGCAACTTGATGTCATCTGTCTTGAGTCCCTTGAGAAGATGACAAATACTAATACGGCTCCTCCTTTCTCCTCTCTCTAACTAGCACATCAGTGCAGTGTTAAATAGGTTACATTTATGAGTCGTGCCCATGGCAACCAATCTAACATAAGAAATGTACATATAAATGCAGACTCCGTAGATCAGCCAGGAGATTTTTTGTGGTTGATGTGCCCTGGTTTCCATTTGTTGTTGATGTTGCCCAATCATTTTTGGTAAAACTACAGCTAAGTGCAGGACAACAAGCAGTGTGGGCCAAAATGTAAGTATTGGATCCATCTGTCATTTTTTGACTAAGCTTGGACTTCTGTTGTTTATCACTGAATACAGATATAAGGGCAGACACACATCTGGTTGTTGAGTTTGTCTCTCAATCTAAACTCAATTCTCACACCTGGAATCGCAACTGTAAACAATCACTTGCACACTCTCCCTAATGAAAGGATAAGTGCTCATTGAAGAAAACCCACATCCCAATTATGCCCCAATGCCCTGCTGATATGACATAACCTTACTTTTGGCCCTTAGTTGCCACTTAGACCAAAACATTGTCAACCTTCAACAGATCCAGGCTCTGTTTATGTGAGTTAGTCAGCTAGTTAAAACACAGATACTACTTACCCTACCACATGGGCCCTTATGACCCCCACAACTCAGCTGTGTAGACTAACAGGCAGCAAGAGCCAGGAAATCATCTGTTTTTTAAACCTTCCTTCAACAGCGTATCTTTTATCACTTACGTAGCCAACACAAGAAGCCTAAAAGTTAACTGCAAAGAAGCTAAAGCGTCTTATCATACTCAAGGTGTTCTCTTCCTAAAAATCAGATGCTCTTTATCTTCATGCAAATATAAGCAAGGCTGGAATCAATCATCCTGTATTGATCAGAAATCACAACCAGACAAGCTGTCACCGGGCTTGACTTGTAGACCAGACAAGCAGTCTAGAGGAACAGAAGATCACTCAGTATGAAATCAATTCACAGTTGACCCTTATCATCCAAGCTGTGGTTAGCTTAGGTAGAAATGTGTGGCATCTGGGAATGTCAGGAGATGTGTTATTGATCCCTCAGTTTTGGCTCAAGATGCCGTCAAAGATGTCTGAAGGTCCTGCTGATTGATGTGTAGATAATATTTTCAGACACATTGACTGTCTGAGGAGAGTGGTTAATCGCATTTTAATTCATAATGACTCGTCAGTAACACGTCATTTAAGTGTTCATCTAAATAATTTGGTAGATCTTTTTCTTATTCATTACATTTTTTTCTCAGGTCAGTGTGTAGGAATGGGGTCATACATGATGCCTGTGTCCTGGCCAGTACAATGGGAGCCTTGGGGATTCTTGAGTACTTAACACTAAAGCTTGCACTCAATGACCCTTCATATTATGAAAGTAACATACTTGAACTCCACTTTATAGAAATGTCCATGGCCCTCCAGCTGCCATCCACCCCACCTTCCATACTTCCATACATTGCATTTATCTGAGCTAATAAGGGTGGGACGTGACAGGGCGAACATCACCCACAACAATCGAGCATCCTGTCTCACCTTCTTGTATTGAAAATGGATTTGATCTCAGGTCAAGACTTGTGTCATAGTAGAAATTATGAGAGCTGAATTCCGTCTTTGGCTTCTCCTTAAGTGTGCTTGTGCTTATATGGATCTGTGTGTTGTGTTGGGTGTGAAAAGTCTCAACAGGAACAGGGGTTTCCTTTGGGCGTTAGTGTGATATGCCCCTATCCAAAACCTTTTCTTTCCTGCTCAGAGAGGGAATGCACTGGGTGGAGTTGAGATGTTGTGGGCTGGGTTTGGAAGTGTACGCTGCCAAGGGTCATTTCCTTTCCATCCTGCCGTCTACCTTGACATAGCAGAAAAAACACAGACTCATACTGTACATAAACACATTTGTAATCACTGAAAATCCATCACCTTCCCAATGACATCCACATTGATGCTGTCATACACTGGAGTTAGTATCCAAACGGGAAGGAGAAGGGAGGGCTAATGATTCAAAGTCAGACCGCGAGAGTGAGGGAGTGAGGGCAAGAGAGGGAGGGGGAGAGAGAGAGAGAGAGAGAGCGGGGACAATGTCAACAGCTCAGCTCCCAGCACAGTCAGCTGAAATCCAGAGCTCTGCTCGGAAGCTCACAGAGAGCAGACAAAACGCAGCAGCTTCAGCCGTTAAACGTCAGACTCAGCAGAGGCATGGAATTTGGCAACGAAACGCAAACTCCAAACAGCAAAACAAGAGACTCTGAGACGGAATCTACAGCAGTTTTTCAAAATCTTCATGTGACTTTCTGTTTTTAAAAAGCTATTTTTTTTACACTTCAAGTGAAGCAACACAGGGACAATTCATCTCTCGGGGCAGCCCGTCTAAGGTAGGTAAGTAAGAGACACATGAGCTTGACACTGATACCCGTAACTCTGCCGGTCATTATGAGAAGCGGCTACACCATGGGGCTGTTCACCCAGTGGGAGATTGCAGTCAAGACAGACTACAGATGTTAAAGCATTTATCTGTGTGTCGAGCCCCACTGCTCAATCATAGCAAGCACAGACTACTGCAGACAATAAAATAAACATCAGTCAGTGGGCTTAGCAGAAAGCTAAGCAGGAAGAGATTGGTGGGCAACAAAGGCTTCTGTGATCCCACAGAGATACAAAAGTTTCCACATTTTTTGTGTTGTTATGATTGGAGTCAAACGTATTGCTTTACAATAAATCTACAGAGGCTTTATTGGTCATAAACAGCAGCAACAACCGGGTCGTGAAATGTTTGGCATCTTTCTTGTTTTGGCTCTTTCTCCAGTGGTGTTGACAACGGGTCTCGCTACACGTGTACTGGTGCAGGCAGTCTTGGATTGAGACTTTTCTGAGATCTATTTTCATTGGAAAACCTTGCATGATTTCAAGGACGGATGAGGGTCCAGCATTTAGAGCTGGAGGAGTAAATCAATTGAGGGTGATATCCATGTTTGGTTTTAGCAAAAAGCTTGGCCTGGGATGTCTAGGACTTGACTTTAAGTTTGAGGAAATGTTCCAGGCATTTCAGGAATTGAGGGGAGGATGGGACACTGTCATACATAGTAAACCGGGGTCTATTTTAGGTCATAGATGTGGACAGATGAACATGTTCATCAATCATGCAGACAGAGCTTTAGTGTAAGCCAGACATTCCATATGTGCTGTACATCTACTCCCAGCAACTACCCATCCTGGAAGCAAGGGGACCAGCTTCAACTTACCTTCAAATGCAGCTTTCTTTATGCTAATGCATCTTTATAGTCTATCCATTCACTTTTCCTTCAAGGGTGCCCAATACTACATATCAACTCAGACCAGCATAAACATGGACCTAATCTCTCAGGGTTCCTCAGTTTTTAAGAAGCCCTATTTCTCCTCTTGGAAGCATCCCAGTTAAGATGCTGTCGTCTTGGCGTTAAATCCTTGCATGTGTCAAAAGTACAGTAATGAAAGTTCATGCATCATCCTTCCAAATTTCCACCTGTGAAATCGGTTTGGGATGCCTACTTTTGGATGGCTTGAGTCTTATTGGTTGTTGGATGGAAAACATTCCAAACATCAGGATTTGTGAACATTTTTCCTGGAGGCTAGGCTTTCAAACAGGTGATCCAGTGGATTATAGCAATATGAAAAAGCACAAGACAAACATTATTCCTGTAAGTAATTAAGTCCTTTCAGTGGTTTGCATTTGAAGGTTGATGAAAAGAAGGCAAAACTAATTTAGAGATTCATTTGGCCATGTGCTCTTTCTTTGATCTCGTTTTGCATTGTGAACAAGACAGTATCCTTACTTACTAGACTTACTTCTTCAGCCTGCTGGAAATTCTCACTCCTACTCTCACATGTGCCAGGGGGCAAGCAGAGTGACATCGCTAAAAGATTCAGTGTGTTGGTAGGGCTTTAATGAAAGTTGAGGACTTGCATGTAGTGTACATACACACCCTGTGCTGCCGTCAGCACTCTCTGGGCTTTTCATATTTCATCGACCATTACGGATGCATGAACGGCTCTCTCAGGATTAGAGGGAGTGTGAAGGAGAGTTAGTGAGCGACGGTCAGACTTTTATCGCATCAGCCCTGCTGTTGACTCTCAGCTCAAAAGCTTCCTCATCAGGGTAGGGACTAAGAGCGAGGAAGACGACGTCTGTAAAGCTGCTTAAATTCATCAATCTGAACTTTTGGATGAGATTATTATCATGTTGTATTTACAGCTGAGTGGTTGCGGCGTCTAAGGGACAAAACTCATAAAGATTTTAGAAGTAATGCTTCTGTTCCTTTATTTCACTCACTGGAAGTCCCCACACTGTGTGTGTCAAATGGCCCTATTGTATCTGTACCAGTGACACACTTTCAGGGGCTTATGATGTGTAAGCATATCTCCTCGTTACAGTGCCTCAATTCAGCGCAGCATTACTGCAGGCTATTTAAAAAAATGCTGGTCACTTCTGAGGGCTGCCCCGATCTTCATTTCTATAACTGTACCAGAAGAGCATTCCAGTCATTACCCAGAAGCCCTCTGTCCTCTGTGTTGCAGCTGTTGACCTCTTACCCAGGCAAGATTAATGGCTTAACAATGTACAATATAGAGTGCTCATGCCCACTTACTGACAGTCTTCAAATCTTGGCACAAAGGATGGGAAGCCACACCATTTGATGCTAACAATCCATTTGTAATGCTTAGCAAACAAGTGCAATGGCTGTTAGCACAAGAGTGTATGGAAACTAATTGGTGAATTGGACAAACCATTGTTCTTGCATCAGTTTAAAGTAAAACAAATCTCTTTGGTTAATAGAAAAGGAAACGTCAAAGCATTGTTATAATTTGCAGAACAATATGTTATCAACACACAGATGCCAAGTATCCATCTTTTATAAACACATTATAATGGTAAAATTACAAATGTAGCAAATTCAGTATTTGCAGGTTGCTAAACTAGATACATGACCTCTTAAGTACATGTTTCATTGTTCAAAACATCTGTAATAGCACAGTTGTTACCATGTCCTGTAGAGTTGGATTATATGCACAAATTCAACATTAGTGGCTAGTTTTCATTACAGTATTTCAAAGTGTATTGACTTGACAATCCTATTTTATCAATTTATAGTAAATACACAGAAAACTGCACGTTAATCAATTGTTTGTAAAGATTAGCCAGAGGATGAAGTTTGCATTCGATAAAGGGAACATTTCCTGATATGTTTTGTTGCAATACTCAGTATATTTTGTTGCTTTGTGGTGATTCACACGGTTCAATGTTGTCCCTTTCATCACCAAGAAGAACTGGATCATCTCAAGCATCAATGCAATTTGGACAAGTGCACTGTATCGATGGAAAAGGGCCATTCCTTCATGAAGATGAGACTCTGGGGTGTTTGAAGAACGCTGAGTCTCTGGGAAGTCCAGATTCCTCCTCCCTCTTGAGAGTCATGGTAACCAGTTCTGAGGTTGTACCCGTTCCAATTTTTTTTTTCTAAATATATAATAACACCTCTTTAGTTAGACTGGGAGCTCGTGACTCTGGCGTTCCTCCCGTATGAAATAATTTGACACGGCTGGGTAGCGCTTTGGGATTCGAGGGAAAGTGATGCCAGGGATTTGATTTCATTCTGAGCTCTGTTAATATGTGGGAATGTCGGGGCCAGTGGAATGTGGCATGGCTGACTTCCTTCTCATTCACAGTATTAATAGCATAGTTATCCCTGTGATCCTGCCTTGTCGATGAACAGAGCGGTGCCCATCAGACAGTATAGAAGTGGGTCACCAGTTGCTCTGAGCTTCCTTCTAATGTAAGACCCCCCTGATACGACCTCCAGTCTGAACCAACAATAACATCTGTATTGTTACTAATGCAGAGTAGCAACTGCTGGACTTTCCTAATTCAACATGTGGATGACCTTTTGAATACAGTTAATACTTCCCAAATGAAGGCTTGAAAGATGTCTGCCTATTCATACAATGCAGCCTATAAGGCCTCCCATGGGCTAGCTGGGCTTCAACTGGGCATTGGGCTACTTGGTTGGTTAGTGTTGGGGCCAACATGGTTAACCCAGAAATATATGTGCTAGAAATGGACTTGCTATTTAGACTGTAGTTCTGGGAATTAGTTTGATTCTAAGTCGGGCTTGATTCTACCTAAATGGGTCCTGTAGGAAGCTCTTCTGTACTAATCTATGTGATGCCATCCATCGAAACAAAGGAAAAAGCTTGGCTCTAGTCATTTGGGCACCATATGGCTGTGCTAGCTGGTAAAATACTGTTTTGAAAGATTCAGGGTGCCTCATGAAACCATCGTTTTATCCTGTTGGAAACAAAAAAACGTGTGTCTGCAAGCTTGGGCTGACTGGTTGTTAACTCCACACAAGTCGTCTGCTTCTGCACTGGTTCTGATTTCAACTTTTTTTTCTTTCAACTCGTGTCTGTGGTTGTGGCTTCTATAAAGGGGTTTAGCATGTTTAGTATAATTTGCTTCAAACTGCAACTGTGCACGGTTGGGAACTCGAGGCCCCTCCACTGCTGCACAGAGCTGCTTCATTGGTTTTAATCAAAGTAGAAAACTCAGTCTAACAGCACAGTTGTGACAACCCCTTGGTTAATGTGGTCCACACCATTATGAATGTTCCTCACATCGGGAAATGCATTTTTTTAGAGTGGCTTTTAATGATTCAAGCTTAATGAAATGGCTATTAATGACATCCCTGGAGGATTGGAAACATCTCCCTCCTCCTATTTTTCCAGTGGGTTAGTCGAGGCATTTCCTCTCTAAGGTGGGTTACTGTGCCTCATGGCCCTATTAAAACCAACAGTGCTTATGTGTTTGTTTTGAATGAGGCTAGAAGCCAACAAGACCTATGAGAATTCTTAAATGTTGGCTGTGAAAGAGTTGACACTTAAAAAGTTTATGATATTGAAACACTGCCATGTATATGGTGGAGATTTGGCTTTTCACTGTTATTTAAGCAGAAAGGATTGTTGGAAAGAAGAGATATAATATGGACTTTGCAGACAAATTGAACAGCTTGTTTAGTAAAACCAATTTGTAGAAGTGGAGTCCCTGGTAATGGAATATCAATTGATGGTATCCAGGGTCATTCAACTATCACCATTCATCCTGGAGGGTCGATGAGTTCAATTCATTTACCAGATGAGAACAGATCACAGGACAAACCTCGGGTAAATACATATAATTACACTGTATAAAAGCTGTTGGTAAACAATAGAAAATGCCTCTCTGTCTAAACTTGATTGCATTTGCCTCTGAGACAGTCTGGAAATATTTAAGTATTATAGCATAATAATGGTATTAACCACAGCTGATTAAAGTAATGAATCATAATGGTGCTCTATTTAAACAGAAATACGTTGACTTATTTTTTCTTTCTCATGTTATCCACACTGCTGACTCTGTACTATATGGTAGCCCCATGAAACCGGCTCAACCGCAACTCCTGAACATTGTTCTGTTGCTATTGTCGAAGCTTGGGGCTGAACGTGGGCTGTTTTTGAAATTCTATGTGCTTGAAGTCCATTGTCATGCTGTGTCAGGAGTATCATTTCACTATGACGGCTCGCAGTGCATGTTTTGCCACTGACTCAGACAGTCCTGCCTGAGACTGAAGTCCTGGCGTCACCGTCTGAGAGCACAGTTCCCAGGCCAACAGCTGAAGTCTCATCCCGGCAGCTTCTCCTATCTGATTGCAGGGCCGACAGGAAGCAATCGAGGGAGAACGTAAGCAAAGTAGTGAAGTAGTTTTGTAAGAATAGTTTTAGAGAGTGGGGAGTTAAAGGGAAAGGAGGGTGGATTTCTGATCTCTTGATTCTGGGCTCTTTTCCTTGAAGATGCACGTAGGCATCAGAGCCGCGTCCCTTATCAGTAGCTGTCTTAAACACTTTGAGACCATGTGCATGGAACTCTCATGATGATCATTAATTGGGTTTCATTGGCTGCTTATCTTGACCGCTTGACACATGTCAATTGAAACAAGTACTTGGTGCCAATTTGAGATTGAGATTGAGAATGAAAAAGATGAATCTATTTCATCAGTCATTTAGAATTCATGGTTAAGGATGGTGTTAAAAATTGACGGAAATGCAATAGGTTCCCTGAGCAACAAAGTTCATACTAACACAATAGTTTTTTTCAGACACCCAGTAACACAGAGAATTGCATTAGTGGTAATGAGGGTGAGGAGTTTAATCGTGAAGCAAGCCTCCCTAGCTTTGTTTAAAGGGTGCAGCGTCTAACCTCAAGCAAACCATTGTCTGCTGTAAAGTTAGCTTAAAGTATGTTGCATTCAAAATCAGTAGTAATACAACTAATCTATTCTAGCATCTCAATGAAATGGAACAAAACCAAGTGGAAGAAGTGTGTAGTGCTGTGAGTACAAAACATGGACACCTCTAAAACACCTTCAAGAAGGCAGGTTTGGTGGAATCTACTCTGCTAGCAAGAGAGATAGCGATAGCTTAGTCTTTTGGACTTTTCTTCAGATACAACATTCTAGTAAAGCTCTGATAAGCCCTGCATAAAAAGTAAAAGACAGAATAATACCCTTGCCTTCTTTGAAAGAACCCTATAATACTTGAAAGAATCCGAACAATATCTCTGAAATTATTCTCTTCTTGATCATTAAATTTCTTCACCGTGCAAATCAAAGACAGCGAGCATGTTTTCCGAGGAGAGACTGTGTTGTCATAGCTAAAAATAACTGCCCTCTGCACATCAGATGCACATGGGCTCTAAATCAAGTCGAGGAACTTTAAACGTTGCACAGGCCGAAATAACTATCCCTGCCTGTATTTTTCTACCCTGATGGGCCCCTGCAGAATTGTCCAAACCAAATCCTCTGGCCCATTGTCCAGGTCCACATGAGAAAGCCACTCAGAGTACAGACTCTTATGAAAGCACTGGAACTTCTGTGTGCTTTCAGAATGAGCAACAGGAATGCATCATGCGTAAATGTACCGTGAAGTATTGATAGTCCCTCCCCTGTGAGTGCAGCTATGGTCATTTGTCTGTTGAGGCTGTAGCACGCTGCTTACCACGGAGACTCGCTCGGGAAAAAGATGGATGGGTGATGTCATGCTTTAGGAATGTGAATCACAAAGCTGCTGGTGGTGGATTTAGAGATCTGTGTTTATAATGTACAGTACATTTGATCAATCATGGATCAGCATTTCTTCACATAAACCCAGTAAACTGACCACCCATGTTGCTAAACCCCAGTGCAATTGAGTAAGTGATGCATGAACAAACTCTCTTTAATTGGTTTGGGACAGAACAAACTAGAAATTCTTGCCTGTATGTTTCACTTATTTAACTGATTAGCACAACAGTTTGACCCCTGACCCTTACGGACTAAGATGAACGACTTGTGCATTGCTTCTCTGAGGTTCCAAACAGTGACTGTGGGTGGGCTACAAATCCTATGGGGTCCATGGGAGAGTGAGTTTTCAGTGTCCCAGGTGATTTGGCTCGGGGCCATTGGCAGTGGATGGGGGTGAAAAGAATTGAAGCATAGGTCCATTAGTCATCGCGCAGAAAGGCAGACAGTAGAAGGGAGGGCAGGGCATGTTGGAGAGGGCATGTCTGGGGCAACGGCATCCAAAAGGTGGCATGGCAACAATGTGTCCAATGGCAGCGTTTAGTAGCTACTTCATGTCAAATTAATGAGATGGAGTGATTCACCTCCTTCTGTCAGACAACACATGTAGTAGTTGAATACCAGTACACAAATATGGGGACATGAAGACAAATGCCAACACTGCTCTATTAAGACCTTGATGTGTGTGTTTGGGCGTTGTCCTTTCATGTTTGTGTCCTATGTATGTTTATAATCTGCTGTGACTGCCTGAGGGAAAGTGTTAATCTACGATATCGGAGAAAGACATGTGATGTTTCATTGTTCTGTTAGAGTTAGAATTCCTTCACATTTCTTTTCAAATCAATTCCCAGTTTTCTTTATCAAGCTAACTGTTTGGCTGGGTTTTTGTCCTTAACATGGCCATTCAAATGGTATAGATGGAGTATGCAGGATCCAGGTGCAGGATTTTCAAATGCATAATCCAGCATTCACATGCTGCTTTTGATGATCCCATTTTTTGGCATTGTGTTCAGGGGTCATACATCTTAATGTGGAAACAAAATGTGCACCACAGAAAAGTTATATTTTATTGCTTAGAGCATTTTAACAACATGTTTATAGCTGTTCCTGTATCAGATTGTGTTCCAATCATTTTACTGCACCTCTAGGCCTACATTCTTTTTAACTAAGGAAATGTACTGTACCTGCTTTCATATCAGGATTTCTGCTTCTGTTTAACTTTTCTAACTATTCAGGGTCACTTAGTTTCAGCAGATGGCTGTTCGACTTGAGCCTTGATCTGCTCGAGGTTTCTGCCTGCTAGAGGGAAGTGTTTCCTTGCTCAACAAAAAGCCCATTTTTGTGAACTTTCTGGCACCTAACAAAGAGTGGTGGAAGTACGGAAGCCTTCAGCATAATTTTCTCCCTCCTGATCCTGTCAACATTGACTGTCCTGTGATCATCAACTGAAATGAACCTGTCAGCAGAGGCCAAAATAACTATATAATATAGAAGCAAAACTGAGTTAATTAAAATGTCTGGATACAGTCCTCGTAAGGCTTCCATACATAAGACAATGTGGCTGGCCCTAATAGATATTTTTGCTTCGTGCATGAAAGCATTCAAATTAACCAGGATGGAAATTTTTCACATCATGCCTTCAGCTGTTTGATTTTGCTACTCTAGTGAAGGCTCAGTCCCCTCACAGACTGCGTGCCAACAGATTGCCAAAACAATACCAATCCTTTAATCTGCATTCAGCATCTTGTTCCTGTCTGTGCCAGCGTGGCACTGCCCCCCCCCCCCCCCCCCATTTTTGCTGTCTGGTGCTTACATAAGCTCGACTGTACCCTCTTCTTCAACCCATTTCCCTGGAGGGATGTTCCTAATTTGTGGGACCCAGATACAATGTGTTTGCTGCAGGCTTTGCCTCTGATCTTTAATTCATCGCCTCCTAATAATGGCGCTCTTTCTTCTGCGCCTTTGCCTCTCCTACTTGTCCTTTGTTTTCAACAGTTTTTATCGCAGCTTCTTGTGTGTTTTCTCAACTCGCCTCCCTTGTTTTGCCTCACTCTGTACTGGCAGAGAGATAAGTTACGTGAAAAGTGGGAGCTGTATTATAATCCATTCATCCGTCAATGCATCACACAGACTATGACAAGGGAACTTCCTTAAAGTGAAAGTAAGTGGCAGGTAGAGGCACTGGGGTGTGGAGGAGGAACAAAAAGCAGGAGGATGAAGGCAGAGATGAAAGGGGGAGAAGTTGAGTGAGTGGAGCAGCATTTTAATGCTGGAGCGTACTGGAGTCAAGCTTTGGAAGAAAAAAAGTGTGCAGAGAAGGAACGTTGACGATGGATGATGAAGCTTTTTTGATTTGGTCCGAGTGTGTCAGGGGGGTTGATTTGTATCAACTTTGGCATCTTGTGTTGTGTCACAGATATTCGGTTAGATAATTTAAATGACTCTGGCACAGATGTTTGAGAGGACTGATCTCTGCATAGATATACACCTCTCTTTTTCTCTTGCTTGCACACACACAGAATCACAGCAGCAGCAGAAGCAGCTCTTCTCTCTCCTCACTGCCTCCTCCTCCTCCTCCACTGACCTACTTCCCCGGCGCTGTGGATGAGGCGATGAGGTAGTGGGCTGAATGAGAAGTGGCAGCAGTATCTCCCTTTTATCCTTGCCTCCCTCCCTCACCTCCTTCATCTCTCCATCTCTCTCTCTCTCCCTCTCTCTCTCTCTCTGTGCTCGGCTGCTCTCCAGACTCCTCAAACACAGCGAGCAGCCATCAGGCTCCTCTCTCTGCTTCAGGGCTCTGTGTGCGCGAGTATGCTAATGCTGTGTCTTTGCTTACATGTGAGTCTGCAGTGGGTGTGTCTGAATTTCAAAGCATGAGTACATGTGACTTCATGGCTGTGCACAGACGATGCTGCATGTTTGTATGCAAGCAGCATATCCATAAAAATGGGTGTGTTTTCATGCTTTTAACCCATGCATGTGTGTGTAAGCTGAAATACTTGTCTCTTATGACATTCAGTTTGCAGTGACAAATCTCTTGTGCTTCACTTTCTGCATCTCCCAGTGTGACACAGATGCTTCTAATTAGCACCAGCCAGCCTTTCACTCTTTCAGTGATTGTTTCCTTTTCCTGCGACTTATATCACAACTGAACATACATCTGTTTCCCCTTGTTGAGCAGGGACAAGTGAGGAAGTCTGTGTGTGTCTGAGTGTGTGTGTGTGTGCGTGTGTGTGTGTGTGCGTGCGCGTGTGCGTGCGCGTGTGCGTGCGCGTGCGCGTGTGCGTGTGCGTGCGCGGTTTTCCATGTCTAAAAGAGCGCTGGATGTGTGACAAGTTACTGACACGAAAAAAGACGAGAGGGAGAGGCAACGACGGAGAGAAAAAGAACGAGTATTATACAATTTAGAGAGAGCTGCAAAAGTGGAACACAGAGAAAATGAAAGAACTGTTCTGTTGGCTAAGAAATAACTTTAAATGAATGGATTTGTTTTGTGCTCAGATTGAGATTCAGTAAGATCCTTAATATGAGTCTCAAGTTCATGACAGCTTGTAGAATAGTCAAAAAATAAATTTACAGAAATGCTATTATATTCAACAATAATATGAATGTAAAACTCCTTTTATATCAGTTGGAAGTTTAATTCCTGCATTATGAAAGCTTGCAGGAAGGCTGCTGAGATAGTGTAGATACATTTGCATTTGCAGTTGCAGGATTTGCATCTTACAAACTGGCATCAAGCAAATCCTTAGACTGTATAGTGTTTGCACCATACCAGAATTTTAAACTTCAATACAATTGTAGTTAAAATCTAACAACATCCTACAGTTTTATGCTCAGGCAACAAAAGGCGGGTCCTAGGCATCACAAAGTAAAACATTTTTTGTTTTCATTTACCTTAATTTGCAATCAACCTCTGCACAATATCTAAATTGCACTAATACAATTGCATTATTTGAGCACCCATACAAAGCCAATGTATCTGTGCATTTTAGACAGTGTCATGTCCTCTGCTGTCTGTTGGTAAGAAACATAAACATAACATTTGCATTTTGCATTGGACACAGATGTGTAGATTCAACAGCTACAAGTGTACAATGGTCACTCTTCAGGCTGGCTGTTTATTCTTGCGTCCAAGTCAGGGCACGTCTAAACAAAAACTGTGTCTCGAGCAAAGGGAAGCAGTAGCACACGGATTTAGGCACAGAGGAATAGAAAAAGGGGGGATAAATCTGGTAGGAGGAGATGCGTGGCAAAGAAAGATGACAGATGTTACTGTCAGAGGGGGGTTGATGGAGGGAAATGTCACCGCATTCACCCTGAAAGAGAGGAATAATGGGAGATGACAGCGAATCAGAGAGGGAGGGAGAGAGGGATGCAGAGAGAAAAGCTGGGAGATAAGAGGGGCTCTCGGGGCACATATGGCAGCGGACATGGTCAATTTGAATGTGTTTGTGTGGGGACTCCACTATACAGAGATATTCCTCATATTTCCCCTATACATACAGTATTTCTGTGTGTATATACTATAAGTGTGTGTATTTGGATTCCTTGGCCTACTTTCCCTTGGCATGAGCTGGATGACAGCCAGCAGAAGGGGTGTTGAGTGAGGACTGGCCGCACGTGGGGCTCAGTGGGAAAGTGAAGATAGAAACAGACACACACACACACACACACACACACTGGACAGGAGGTTTAGGTCGTGTTTTATGCTGAATGGCTTTAAAACCCCTGTAGAGCGGCCTCTTTTCCATTAGGCTCCGCCAGCTGTCCACAGCAACAATAACTAACTCACCACCATAAAGTTTTGGCACTGGCTCCCACTTTATCTTACGGCCATAAAAACGATGAAAAGCCGTCACTGTTAATAGTACGAGGCGGAGTCTCCTTAAGTGTAAATGTATGGAAAAAAAATCTGATTTAGCTTCCTGAAGTTTTTAGCTGTCATCTCCCCGTGCAGTACTGTTTCCTGTTTCTCATTGACTCAACATTAAGTCTCATATATGTCCATATAGAACATCTTCTGGACAGCATGCTGTGGTTAGCCACATCTGGTTCGATCGAAGCCAATGACACACACATGCAACAATTGTTTTAAACGATCAGCACTGAGTCTGTTTAGGTACGAGTTTGGGGAAAGTTGGTACTGAATGTTCACATTGTGTCTGGGATTTTGCTGCAATTTCAGTAGTGCCCACATAAACTGTAGGTTTTTTCTGTAGTGATAAAATGTTTGTTAGGGAAGGTCAGTTCATTTGGGTTTAGTGGGCAAAGGCAACAGCCCTAAAATCACAGATTATCATTGGCCCGTGAAAACTGACGACAGGTGAGCTATTTGACATATTTATTTTAAAGATATTTTTTTTAGCTTGCATGACTTTATTGGCGAGAAGGACAATGGACCAAGGCCCAACTGGGGACACGAGTTGGAAATTAGCAATAGCTATATACTCTTTATGCAGCACATCAGTTTCATGCTTTGTATTGAAATTATGTTAAATTGCATTGTCCCTATTAAATAAATAAATTCAATGGACAGAGCAGAAAACAGGAATGATTGGAGAATGAAAACGTAGTGGAGTGCTGAGGGACAAATTCAAACCAGGGCCGCCCACCTCAAGGACATCTGAAAATCTGAAGGAACTCTTGCAGTGGCTGCAGATGTGAAGCAGCAATCGATGATCACAGACAAATACAAAATAATCTCTGTTTGAAGTTACAATCAGGAGTGAGGTCTCCTGTAGGTTTAACTTAGCATTAAGGCAAAACATTCAGTCAAGATGTCTCCTTTCCAGAAGACTTCTGAAGCCATAATGTTAGCTTCAGCTTGTCCAGGGTTCCTATGTCAACATGTCATTTTATTGCATTTATTATTTAATGAAGCCTAATACTGTCCTTTATCAAATACTGTGCATGCCATGAAACTACAACATACTAATTTGAATCCAGCCTCATGAGACATCACTCTAAAGGTAACCAGATACAGACTTACACTATGCAAAGGGAATAAGAGCGATAGTGAATTAATGGTCAGCAGCAGGTCACTTTTGCTGTGGAGTCACATAACAGGTTGGTCTACCCTCACAGAGGGGTGTACAGGGATTGTCACGTCTGCTGTCATAACACACACACAAACACACACACTGCTGCAGTATCAAATGAACCTCACCCACAGGCACACGTATACAAGATGCCACACACTGCTATTAATTACATTCAGCACAGTGATGCAATGACCATGAAACAGTCCACATATTTAGAGGATCATTTAAGATATAGTTCATGTAAGAAAACATGGTTGCAGAGACCTCGCTGTGTTAAACAACCTAAAGAAATGGCTGCTTTTCATTTCACACATAGTTATGCACAGCTCTTCTTCTTCCTATAGAAAGATGGCAGAGAAAAAAAAAAGCAAAAGACGAAAAGAGCAAAATGGAAATGCTGTGTTTTTTCTCTTTACTTTTCCCCCCTTCTTCCTTTAAGCTCTCGTCGAAAGGCTCAGCGCATTCATAAAGAATTTACCATCCGGCTATTTATAGACAGTGCAGTGAGAACTCAAGGCTGAACAAACGTTTGAGAGAGCGATGGCAGAGAGTCGTGCTCAGCTGAGATGTAGATCGTGGCTTTTTTGTGGAAATTGGAATCATAAACTTTCACTGCCGTATTTAACAGGCTTGTGTAAGGCTCCAGGCATTACTTAATGCATGTTTGGTTATGTAAAAAAAGAGTCAATAAAAAGCACAACATTCAGAGTGGAAAAGAGGGATTTGCTTTTTTTAAAAGCTGCTTTGGTGCAGTTTACTTGAAATCAACTTCTTTGTATTTTTATGGAACAAAGGTTACAAAGGTTGCTTCCTGTATAAAATGTTCATGTAAATCTGAATGTCAGTGATATTTTGCATGACAAGCTCGAGGTCCATTCATTCACAAATGCAGTAAACCGGTGCATAAAGAAGAGCTTTGTGAGCTGCTGTTGGTGTAAGCTCACATTGTGCAAGTGAGTGTGTGGCTGATAGGACATAATATGGTGTAAAGAGTGTATCATTCATACAGTGAAGACCACCCATTTCCTTTTGGTGGCATTGAGGAAATCCTCCAGGGTGTCTCGGCCTATTCAGTCCTCTTCTCCTGTTGAATACACACAGACACGCACACACGCATATACACACACAATGTACGCTCCATTGACGGAGCGAGGGCACTACTGGGGCAGATCTCAGTGATTCTGCAAAAACACAAACAGACACACACTCTGCACAGGCTCCATTGTACACCATGGACAAGAGCTCTCTTTGTGATGGGTTGAAGAGCAGCTGATGTAAAGATGCAGATATCATGGCTCCCCTGCTGCCTCCATGTCTTTTTGACCATACTTATAAAATGTACAGGAGGTGGTGAAGGCCACGGTGATGCAGACATTTGTTTGTGGGCTGACTACTAGAGTGCTTACCTACCATTTGTTTTTTGTGTTGCTGGAGTGGAAGCTACTTGTCAATGAAAAGATTAGCCATACCCAATGCTGTATTGAAGAAGACTTGACTTGCTGCCCCCTCTTTGTCATGGAATCTTTTCATGATGTAGTTAACTACACTTTTCAATGTCTTTGTCGATTATGGTGGCTGTTGCATCTTATGTATCCGTGGCCAGTTAAAACAAACGGAAACTGATGAATGAAGCCAATGCACAAGTGCAGAAGTGATGATAGAGGCTGTAAGAGTTTTACATAATTTAACATAATTAAGGGGCGTGCATGATTTGACAAACAACCGGGTGCATTGTAGTTTTTTTCCAGGAGGCTAAAGGCCACCTCGACTTCACCACTTTGTCCTTTAGTAGACTGTCAGAAGGTTGGATTGAGTCAACATTTCCAACATGGCAACCTCAATGGTTCAGCTTCAAAGCGCTTCTTAAGAGACCAATGCATGACGTCACTAAAACATCCATGTTTCATGCAGTGTATGGTGAAAACACATCTCTACTTTTTTGTGCATTTAAAATAATTTCTAAATCATCGGCATTGAGTAGATGCTGCTCGTGTAGACAGCCTTGAAGCCCTTGTGACTGATAACAGGCTGAATCTCTGCTGTGCTCTGTTGTCTTTGTAAATAACTTGAATTATTTACTGCTCATTAAAATGTCATGCATTGTACAGCGTGCAATTGAAAGTCATTCCCGGTGACACTTGGGACACCAAACAGGCCAGCTTGCATCATCAATGTCTCTATAACCTTTTTTCCCTTCTCTCTCTTCCAGATCATGCCCCCCAGATAGCAGCCTCGTCCTCCTCTCCACTCCCCCTCCCTGCCCCTGGCCCCCTCCCCCCCCCTCCTCTACCTTCCTGGTCCAGCATCATCACTGCCACCTGTGTCACAACAGCCACCATGCCCCCCAGGAAGAGGACGCGGCCAGGTCTGGGCTTCTTGTGCTGCTTCGGGAGCAGCGAGCCCCCGGAGATCAACCTAAAAGACAGCGTTCCCCTGCAGCTGCTGGAGTTCAGCGCCCCCATGCCGCCCGCCGAGGAGCTGCATGCACGCTTCTCTGAACTAGTGGTGAGTAAAGACGGGACTGATCTGAGCAAGCTAGTTTAATAGATGTTGGAGAGGATATGATGAGGTGTCTTTTAATTTAAGGCCTGGAGTTTGACTCCACTCTACTATTGAATCAACTTAGGCCCTGAATGGCTCTACTAAATGACCCGATATAACTCCTGGTAGCCATAATAAGGACCAAATGAATTCAGCGAATCTTGAACCAAGACATAATTGTAAAATTTTATAATAGAAGTTGAATACATTTTAAAACTCATACATTTACTGATAGTTTTTTTGCAGAAAAGTAATCTGAATGAACAGAAAAATGAACCAATGGAGCGGTCAAACCAAGAGGCAGCTTCCAGTCCTGAAAAAAAACTGCAGTTCCATAAGTGTCCACTTGAGGCTGGCTCAGAAAGTCCTGTATGTAGATCCCCATGTTTACAGTAGGAATACTCTCTACTAGAGACAATTTAGCTTAATGCTCCATGATTTATTTTTTCATTATATTGGAACAATGCTAGGATGGTGCAGAAAGGTATAAGACTACGTGTGGATCATCTGCTTATGCAACTACAATCACCCACTGATTCAGTTGGAGCCAGTTCCACTAGAATCTAATGCAAAACTTTTCTGTTTTCGATACGAACTCCAAAATTAGTCACTTTACAGATTTGCCATCCCTAGAGTGGAAAAAAAGTTAAATATACAAAAATTGGCTTCAAGCAATACTTGGATAGATTGTAAACCTTGGAGTTTTCTTTTTTCCTTTGCCAGGCAATCCATTTCTCTTCTTTCCCTTCATTTGTGTGTTGTTAATTATCTGAAACAAACTGGATCATGGACAGGAGCTGGGAGGGAGCAGATCATGTGGAGAGTGTCTTGATGGTTGAATGAGACCACGCCCTAAACCCCACAATCCACAAAATTCAGAAGCTCATCCTTTTCCACTACTCGTAGACCACCTTCATGCGACGCGTTCCCACCGCCCTCCGTCTTGCACTGCTCACACTTTTTGGCAGGAGATGTAGGACTTAAGCATTGGCAGACTTGCGTGGCTGTGTTGGCGTGTTCCCATGGTGTGGAGAGGGATCAGGGCACAGCTGTCAGGATGGAGGAGTCTGCTCTGGCTCTCAGCTGCCATGCAATCTGGTTCTGTCTTTGCTGGAGGAACAGAGCTTTGCTGTTTCTGTTCCTATGTTTGCTCAGTTCCTGTCTCTTTGTCTGCGTCGGTCCTGTCTGTCTCCATCTCAGCGCCTTCTGTTATTCTCTCTCAACCCTCGGATATTTCTCTTTTCCTCTGTCTCTATCTCCCTCTCCAAACTGTGTACTCAGCACCATGGCTGCAGGACTGCTTCTGGCACTGTGGAGTCTCAGTCTTGGGGAATGCTAAACTTCACCGCCTGCAGGATATATCACTCCGCCAACTTTCAAAATTCATTCAGAAGATTAAGCGAAATTCCATTTGTGATAGGAAATTATGCACAGATATCAAAGCAGATGTTTTCCCATTGATGGTCTTTTCCCCCATTTCCCCAGCTGATTTAACCTGACTTGACCCTACATTTACTGTCCTGGCTCCTCTGTAAACATTAGCAATGCCATTAAACCCTAGGAGCTGCTCTATATGTGAAAAAAACAGATACAAATCAGGATTTTAGCATTCAAGATAACTGCCCTAATCTGTATCCTTTGACTGAATAGAGAAGCATGATAATCATCGATACATCAATCAGGTTTTTATAGAGATCTGGAAATGCTAATTGTATGTATTTCTAAGATACAATTAGCTTTTTGGAGTAAATATCTAAGCTTTCAATGAACCTGACAGAGATGCATCAGCTGAAGAAGATGCAGAGCAGGCACATCTGTTTTTTCTGAGACACGAAGCTGTCGATCTAGAAGACAAAGAGGATTTGGCATTTCTGTCTTTGGATCTTGTTCCATCCACATGTTGTGGATAGATTATTCTTCAAATGCTTGTTGAACAGCTACATCCGATGTTTCACTGTCAAGCATCAATGTTTTGTCTTTGGGGTGATTTTTTTGGGCTGTGGCCCATCTTACCTTTACTTCATTGCTAGATGTACTCAAAAGGTCAAAAACCCAAATGGAAAACAAGAGAAATTGTACAAATCTTTTTGTATTTTATTTCATACATGCATTACCCCTCTTGAGCATTGGACATGAAATACAGACTGCAACTGAAAACTGCTGCAAAAACAATTCTGCCTCATCAACAGTTCAGCGTGCATATTTTCACAAGCCTATAGCTCTACTGAACATGCAAGGTATGCAAAATTGATCTTTTAAGGATACACCTGCAGCACTTCTTTGCCAGGTTGTGTGAGCCAGAGTATATCAGCGGGATGAGGTTTTCTTTCTTTGGGGATCGTCTCTTCAGTTTTTTGGATCCAGCAAAGTGTAACTTTTCACCAAGGTTGTGATGTATGCTACTAAGTTAGTAAGCAGCTACAAACTGACACTGATTAAATTAATCCAGACAATAGAAGGAACTCTCCAACCCAAGCTGCTAACAGTTTGTAGCATCTGTTCTTCAAATGGTCTAAACTGAAAATGATAAAATAATTCAATCCCTGACTGTTTGAGGTCGTGTCTGCTTTGATTGGATGACCATTGCATGAACTGCCTCTACCTAAGGATGCTCATCTGGTCAATCTATTTTTCCTCCACATCTGTTTTACTGATGCTGTAGTCGACATGCTGACGCATTTGATCAGACGTCCAAAAACACAACAGCCATCACTCGGTGCTGACACGATGCTTGTAATGCTGAGACACTGAGAGCCAATGTGAGTAGATGAGGAGCTAAACTCTAGGGGAAAGATGATATAGAAAAAAAAGGGAAGACATAACACAGTGTGTTTCCAAGGCAACAGGAGACAGGGATTATTGTTATGAAAGCCTTTTCCTGAGGAGGAGAATGAGACTCAGTGGAGCCTCTAGAGTGGGAGCGACAGATCTGGGCCAAACGGAGGAGTTAACCACCTCCACGTGTCTTCATGTCCATAATGGGGTCTTCCTCTGTGACTAGAGGCTGAACAGTGTGCACTCGGCGTACACTGTTAGAAGAAGAAAAGACTTCAGATCACTTGTCCCTGACGTTTTGTGTGTGGTGTTTTTGTCCAGCTGTAACTTGTGCCATTACTGTTACTTTGAACGTGTACATGGAACACATTATTGACGTCTATTTTACATGACTTTGATTTGTAAAAGTTTAAATAGAAATAATGTGGTGATGAGCTAGGTTGCCTCATTTCTGGATAACAAACCAGTCAAAGAAGCGATCTCTAACTCCATCTGGCATCTAAGATGGGGGTCTGACTGTAAACAATGACGAGCATGTGGCAAATGAAGTCTTGGCCTAGATATTCATTAATGCTATGCTTTTTACAAACACAATGGCAGATTCCCTAAAATATTGTCAGATTCCACAGCATCTTTGTGTGCAGCATTTTGTCCTCGCCTTGGTTTTGCTTCGTCCAGTTGCGCGAGCCCTTACCCACTTGGTCTGTATCTGAAGTGAAGGCATGAGCAGCTGGACTCATGGGTTCACAAGAATCACAGGACACAGTTCCTTTGCCTTTCAGAGGGTTAATGTGTTGTTGATTTAGTGTCTGTTTTGACACAATGTTGATAAAGTAATAGGATGTCGGATTGTGAGTCTGTATGCTACATGGTGTTTTATTTTGAAATTTAACCAGATGCTCGCTGCAATCCCTTCTCTGCCACCCTGTCTGGTTCCTTCTGCTATGTTCAGCTTGATGCATGCATGCATCTTGCTACGTCAAAATAAACTTGGCGTGTTTTTGAAGCAGAGTGGAGTGGCGCTTGCGGCGCTTGCAGTAGATACAGGAGTATTGACGAGAGGGTGCGATCAGCTCTGCAGTGTGCGTTGTGGACAGAATGAGTCGCATACAAATACGCTGTTGACTCTGCCCGTCAACTAATATGTAGCTTACAAAACAAATGATGAGGAATAAGAGTGTGGTGTCCATCCTTGATTCCCTCATGTTAACACTCCTCTGGCAAATGCTCAACAAGTTTTCAGAGCCTGGAGAATAAATCTGCCTCCATGTCCTCTGTAAAACCATATGAAAGCAGTCTGCAGCCAGTAACAACCTTGACGAACTCGTGCAAATGAACCTGGGAGTAATTGTCTCTGATTTGAACACATGAAGAAAACACCACATCAGAGGGGCTAATGGACCATATCAATTAAAGTACACTTGCAGCTGGCTGCAGAATGTCCAAAATGTGCCACAGCTCTCGGTTCTGTTTTATGAATCTGGGTGCATTTTTAAACAGTGATTTTCAATCAGGGTTTCAAGGCTTGCATGCATAGCTGATATCTAGGCCATGTGTGAAGTTTGGCAGCAATTCAAGCACAGTGAAAGCTTTATTTATGTTTGTCGAGGCAATTCCCTGCTAATAACACTTTGTAATCAATGCTAAAATGCTGTAATTTCTCAAGTAATCAAGAAGGGGCCCTGATCAATCATTTTAATGCTGGAAGGCATTTCACACTCGTAGCTGTTGAGTAACCAAGAGGGCAGTAATCATTTATCGACGAAGGAACCAAAGTGTGGGGTTGATTACGGGGACAACTAGAATGACATTTACAAGTTACAGCTGATGGCACTGAACACAAAGCGTTTGCTTTGGAAGGTGGCATATGGTCACAATGTGTCGACACATTTCCCCTGCACACTAAAACGTGTCTAAAATGAGAAAAGCAAACATAGAAGAAGAAGTTATGCAACTCATTAAGAAACATTCAGGGTGGAGAATCTGCAGTGGAGTAGAATTTAATGTTTGTTTGATTAAGATTGAAGTTGTAAAGGAAAAAAAAATGAAGTCTGTATAAGCTTGTTGCTGGCTTTTTTTTCCTTCCTATAAGTTTCCCCTAGTTTCCCCTTGGGGCTGTTTCCTAAAATATGACATTTGGAATCATAAGTTGAGAAGATTCAAACTTCACAAACCAGGTATCAAAGTGGAGCTGAATGATCAACAGAGATCTCAAACATTGTAAAACAAACAGGAATGGTGAATCAAACTGGCAAACACACTGAATACGTGTGAAATGTTCAAATTCAATGTCTCTCATATTTTTTGATGGGACACATTTTCCAAACCGATCAGGTCTTGTAGGCCAACATCTGGCACAGAGCTGGCCGACATCAGATTAGTGTGTGTTCTCTCTGCTTTTTTCTCTCTGCCCTCTTTTTCGATCTGTTTTGTCTGTTTGTTTCTGTCCCTCATTCTTTCTCTCTCTCTCTGTCTCGTAATTTGGGCCAGTTTTAATCCGACCACTCCGGGAAATGGTCCAGCTGTCCAGTGTCAGGCACCGCCTCTGTGTGCCGCAGCCTCTAATAACGTCCATATTAGAGATGTTCCAATACATTTGTTTCTCCTGATATAGATTTTGATACTATTTTTCTGATCAGATACCAGGAATCAATGAAAATCTAGGCAGATAAAAAACATGTATATTTCACTTTTGCACTGATGTAATTTTCCACTACAAAACATGAGAATAATTCCT
The DNA here is from genome assembly GCF_963584025.1 of Labrus mixtus. NCBI lineage: Eukaryota > Metazoa > Chordata > Actinopteri > Labriformes > Labridae > Labrus > Labrus mixtus. The sequence goes on along the minus strand of NC_083629.1, from coordinate 4,385,251 downwards.
TATATTTTGCTAACTCCAATGTGACATGCAATGATAGAACCACAGTTTTGGTTTTGCTTTCACTTAATGTGACTTTAAAACTAGGGTTGTGCGCTATAAGCCGACTAAACATTTGAACGCCCGCTAGTTGACATCAGAATCACTAACATGTTTAACTAACTACTGTTATTTCAATTCATTCCTTACCGCAATGCCGGTCAAATGTCGTGTCTAATTTGTAATGCTGCTGCGTGTCACTTACCAGGACTGTAGCTCCAGTCAATGGCTTCTCCTAGACATACATACATACTAGTGGTGCTGTACTACCTGGATATTAACCATCACAATGGACGGATGGCATCTCATAGGGGTTTAACAGTATTTTGATGTAGAAAATGGAGCTAAAGTTGGCTGTAGGCTGTGTCAGGTTAATCTGGCATATAACCACTCGACTGGAGCAATTTGTAACCAGCACAGGTATGTGGACGGAAACCTGCAAGGAGGCCTGAAGGCCTGCAGTGCAAGAACTGCTAACGTTAGCCACACTCGCCAAACGGATTTGACATATTTTACTTACAGACGCTGAGATTCCATGTTTAGCCGTGTAAAGTAAATTGTGCTTGATTTAGATTGTTTCTGAGTGTTTTCTTTGATTTGACAAGTCGACCTTTTTATTAATTATTATTAACCAGCTTTGAAGTTAGTCCCCCTATTTAAAACACGTCTTCATTTGTGCTCTTGAACAGAAGTCACCAGATGCAGTCATCATAAAGTCCATGGCTACAAAACAGGGCAAAAACATAGAATCAGTGCATGGTGTGGTATATTTTAAGATACTGTTCTCCTTTTTTAGGTGGACTTGGATCACATTTCAGTAGTATTTAAACGTTGTTCCTAAAGCAGAAATAGTTTAATTAGACTTTCTCATTCAAAAACCTAAACCTGTGTTTCCAGGAGAACTGCACTCTTTTCAAACATAAATCCTCTCCTAATGTTCCCTCCAGTAAGCCGGACGTGAACCAAAAATGTGTTGCATAACAAGAAAGAATGGAAATGTTCCCCACCCTCTGAGCCGTTGGGAGTGTGTTTCCTCCACTGTGTACGCCCTGGGATGCCCCATCTTTCCTTTCGATTTCCCTCCCTCCTTCCTCTTCCTTTTTTCATTCGTCTAACTGATGCTTCTTACCTCTGTTCTCCAGCTGTCTCTTACTGTCCTGAGCTAACCTTATCATGGAGGTGATGAAGCCTTGTTTGGACTAGGGGAGGGGCGGTAGGTTGAGAAGTAGCTACTGACCCTGACTCATCAAAGAGGATACTGTGACTCATATAAATGTTGCAAAGTGGTGTGAGCCCAGTGTGGGTATGTGGGTGTGTGTGATGTGGTGATTTGTAACTGGACTTAAAGCGGTTAAACCCATTCTGACCAGATCATAAGAACATTAAAATAGACTGTGACCTTTTCTAAGTTGTGGTCAATGATTCAGAGCCAGTCTTTACCGTATGAGAAGAACTCAAGTTGACATGCCTGGTTTAAAAAAACACTTGAGTTGTCATGATACCAGAATTTCAAACTTGGACTAGATACTAGTAAAAACAGACGGTATCGATCACTGTTTCAAAACTATTGCAACAAAAATAGAAGTTCTCTGCACCCATGATTGGGTCATTTCTCTTATTTTATGATGACAAATGCAGGCAACCTCCTGCACACTGTTTGAATTTCCCAAACACATTGCAGTCGACTGTAGAAAAATATATCCAACTTTTGCAACTTAATGAGATGCCAAAATAACTTGAGAAACATTGGTATTTGCCAATGAGTGAACATGAGGGATGACTGCTGCTCTCTCTTTTGCTTTTGCAGCTGTTGGTCAAAACAAAACAGAAGATCTGTAGTTTTCTAAAAAGCTTGGTATCAAAATATCTAAAATTTTGAAAACCTTAAAATGAAAACACGTTTTCACTATTATATTACCAACAGAGGACCATCAGGCTACTGTTTATGTTCAATTTGAACCAATGACAAAATCTACTTTTAAGGTTTTTTTTTATTTAAAACTTTTAATGTAGTGGCTTTTTATTGTAGTCATTTTTTTCAAGAATCGAGGAGACTCACAACTTTAAGGGATTTCTATCTACCAAAGAGGGCAATTTTTAAAACATCTACTTTATAAAGTTTTGAACTCTACTTGAAGTTATTCTAAAACATCCTCCTCTTTAAAGTACACTTTTTTTATTGATGGTCCCCTGTTGGGAAATGCGACAATACAGAGGTCCCGTGTAAGATGGGAATGCAAGTTGTCGCACACACATACACATCCATGCACACACAATCTCACTGAATCTGGTTTGGGTCATTAATGGCAGCTACAGCTTCCTTTGGGTCCCCTGGAGGCCTCATATGACTTCCTGCCATCTTGCCTGTCTTTCCTCTGCCTTCCTGTCTCGCCCAGAGACCACTGCAGGATATATATACACTGTTTGTCTCTCCGTGTGTGTGTGTGTGTGTGTGTGTGTGTGTGTGTGTGTGTGTGTGTGTGCGTGCGTGCGTGCGTGCGTGCGTGCGTGCGTGCGTGCGTGCGTGCGTGCGTGCGTGTTATGCTAGATGGACCCTCCCTGTCAGTCCTGTAGGACTTTACATGAAGTAAAGTCCTTCACATCCTCCCCTCAAATGCCACTTCATAGACACACATGCACGTGAAAGGATGTCATTCTTGGACCACACGTACTTCTCCTTTAGGCGGGCCTCACACATTCTCAATCAGCCGTCACACAGACACACACCCACTCCCACCCCTCTGCCAGTCACTCACACCTACCCACTCACTTACCTCTTTTATTTCCTGCATTTCTCTTTTCAGATTCCCCCCAGCAGCATGAACACTTCCTTTCATTCTTCACTTTTTCGCCTCTTTTCACCACTTTTCATTGTTACCTCTAACAGCCACTCATCTCTGTCTCGATGCAGTCAGCCTGAAGTGAACATGCAGTCTAAACAGCAGAAGCGGATATTTATTCACTCCCATGTTTTATCACAACCTATCTCTTCCCCCACTCTTTCCATATGGTGCAGATAAGTATTTTAAAAATCTCCAAGACTTGTTGCTTTATCTGAATCCCTTTTTGTCATATACATGAATTTACTGAGGCCATGAATGGTGGAACATGTGCTTAAAGATTGAGTTAGTTGTTTTTTTCCTAAAGCAATAAAATATAGACTTCTGGACCTCCATACATGTGTGGTGGTGACTGTGTCTGAAGAGACTGTTTGGTTTTGGTTGACACAGGAGGTTTCTGGGCGGGAGCTGGTGTGTTTCCCCCGGCCAATGGCAGCGCACAGATGAGTTTAGGAGTGGATACAATTCGGCGATTGGACGCAAGTCAAACCGACAAATATGACGGACGTGGAAGTAGCGGCAAATAAGAAAAATATAATCATAGTAAGGAAAAACGCCAAGCGAATACAGCTTATTCCAAAATTAGGGTGAGCCTTACGTTAACCTGGGAGAACCATGCAGCCTCCCGCTGGGTGTAAACGCTGACCCATCCAGTTTTAACAAATGGACAGGCTCGCATGTCGGGCGGACAAGGGAGATCCGAATTCAAGTGTAAACGCCTGTACTTCAGTGTCGTCCACTTTCATAGCAGATTACCCAAGATTGATGTTAATGCAAGGTGTAAACAGGGCCAGAGATCCGCTAGCTTTAAGGCTTAATAGTTTTATGTCTCAGGTTTGTATGCAAAGCCAAGCTAACGTTAAACATGTATTTCCTACAGTTAATTGTATAATGCACATACATTAGTTTATTATTGATTTTCACAGTTCTTCCAATAGAGAGGAGAAAAGTGTCCTCAATATAAGTCTTAGAGTATGGATGGTACTGTATAGTTTCTTTAAAATGTTAAATGTTTCATGGGTAGCCTTTTATAAGTGACTGCAGTAAAACCTGTTGGGGCAACACATACAGAATAATCTTATAGGCTGAATGTGTAAATCAAGAATATTTTCTTTTCTGAAAAATGTCCCTCACCAGATCTCGGTGAGCCTGTTTTGTCAGCACATTTGAGAACCCCTAAGAGTCAAGTGATTGACAGGGCTGATCAGTCAGTCTGCAGCATATCACGGGCAAATCTCACAGCCTTTTCATAATTTGTAACCTTATTGGATTGGCAGCTCTGGAGGAAATGTGAAAGAAAAGGCCTTAGGTTTGTATTTTACCCCTCTCTACTGTAGCTGCAGGTGTAACAATATTAGCTTTGGTTTATGTGAATCCCCGACCGGAGCGCGCTGGTGGAGGAGGACCGGCGCATATCAAGAGAAAGTTTTTATTCAGCAAAGTGAAAAGCGGGTTCAGTGTTGTTTTGGAAGACTGAGACAGGGACTGGGTGTTTCTTGGGTGTTGTTGTGGTTGTGAATAGAAACCATGTGATGCGGATGTGGTATTGGAGGAAGTTTTAATGGTTTGAGCGATGGAAGGAAAGAGTGGGAAATTGCATAACGAGAAAGTGAAAAGTCTTCTGGATGGCATTACATTGGCATTCCTCTACCAACCCAATTTCCTTTCCCAGCTTCATCTCTGTTTTATCACTTTTACCCAACTATGACTAAATAAAACATTCAGCTAATGTTCCCAAATCTCAACATAAATAAGCACCAGGGCTGCACGGCGTTAAGAGAAACTGACATCTTTTTCTGAGATGTATATTGTATAATGAAAAATGACAGCTTATTTAACCACACACCTGCATTTTGTTCCTCATGTACAGATATCATGCTTTTTCATCTACTGTGTCCTTTTAAAGTATATCTGAAGTATATCAAAACAACCCCCCCTCCTAGTTTATATATATCTGATTCAGCCCTCTAAGTCACTCACCAACTTTAGCATGGAGAAGTTGAAGAGAAAGAGGGTAGATTTATGATCTACCCTAAAGATGGAGAGAGATGTGTTTACATTTTCTTTCTTTAGTTTATAAGTTTTTCCCAAAAGCTTTATTGAACATTTATCGAAGCATTGTTTTAACCACATTAAGCACAGGCATGTGGACGTTAACCTGCAGGGAGGACAGAGTTCTGGCGGTTCTAGCACTGCTAACGTCACACTTTGCAAAACAAATTACATTGTTTGCCTGCAGACAATTTGATATAATTTTGACTCAATTTTGAGTGTTTTCTTACCTTAAAACTGTTGGTTAGTCTTTATTTTAATTCCTGTTAAGCCAACAGAAGAAATTATCAGTTAAACAGCTAACTAGGAACATTCCCAATGTATACACCTTGAACCTTATACAATAGCCATCTGTGTTCAATCTATTTCTAAATGGAACTATTGGGTAGCTTTCTCCCAATAACTGTTAAACCGGGGTGTCTCAGACACCTAAATCCTCACTTTTATTGCTGGCGTTCACACAGGACTCACCTCTTTTTAAGCTTTAATTTAAGGGGCCTGCGGTGGAGTTTTGCAAACGGACTCAGTAATACAGTAGAGTGTACGAGAAGCAGCACAGAGATCAGCTGCCGGGCTCAGCTCCCATCTGGTTCAAATCCAGGGGTCTTATTCTCACTGATTTCCCCACCAGCTCCCAGTATCAGCTCTTCCAAACAGCAGCCGCTTGGACTGCAGGGCTTTGACCCAGGAAGCAGGCGGCAGGCCAGAGACGAGCTGGTTTCTCAGCCTCAGTTTCTAAGCCGGGGGATGTGGAGAGAGGATCATGGTCTAACCCAAAGCTGAAATCTGTAAAGATTGAAGGGCAGAGAGTCAGAGGTTGGATGTTTAGCCGCCAGGATATGGCTTGTTTTTCTACTTGACACTCACGAGTGCACATTGGTCACATGCAGCATGCATTTATTGTAGCTGGTCATGTAGACCCTGGAGGATGGGCTCTGTGTGTGAGTCACAATTATTCATTGAACCCACGTTGCTGGGATGAAAAATGCTTTGACCAAAGATTCTAAAGCTTCTTTGTGGTTTCTATCAGTATTAGACCCCCTTGAAGTTCACACCCTTCAGATTTTTCCTCTTTTGCCAAAACCGCAATAATGCTGCTTGCTGGTTATCCCACTGAAAGGACTTGGTAAGAGATGATGTCATCCCTCATAGAGTCGAACACTTGGAATGTGGGCCACCTCAGCCCGCCCCGGCCAGCTGAATGGATGAAAACAAACCCTGTGAATCTACTGGCCTGCTTTAAGGGGGCCCCACCTCTGGCAGCGGTAGCCATCTTCACTATGGGGGGCCCGGGAGGCCCGATACTTCTGGCTGACATCATGGTAGCAGAACCATTAAGATGAGATTAGTTTGAGCTTTAGCACAAAGCCCTTGTGCTATAACATCTCATCCTTTGCTCCATTTTTTCAGGCTTATCCATTTTTGGTATTGCACAGCCTCTTTCTCTTCCTGTCGTCTTCTTTTTCCGTCAGTGCATCTCTTCTTTTGCTTTTCCACCTGATCTGTCCATCTCTTTTTTCAAGACTTTACTTTCCTCCCTGGCACATAGAGACTCATTTCCTGCTCTCATATGCATTTCAAAAGGTGCAGGAGGCTCCTTGTACCAAGCGGAAGAATTAAGTAAAGCAACTGGGTGAATATTAAAACCCTCCTCTGAAGTCTGTGGAGACCAGTTGTCTGTCAAACAGAATCAAATGTCACTGTGTAAACGTGACTCCTTTAGTAATCTGCTGTCACTGCTGAACATGTATTAATACATGGGACTCTCTAAAGAACTGGCTTTCTAATGAGCTGTGTCCGTTTGTCCTGCATCACACAGACTGTTTCTCACTGAACTTTATGCACATTCTTGGCAGCTCATAATGGATCCACTCACTTTGTGGATAAGCTAGCCAGGAAACCTTGACCCTTAAAGAGTTGTCTATTATTCTGCTCTTTGCCTTCCTTCTGAGATTTGACCTACAGGAGACCTAATGCCTGACTGTCACTCCATAAAGACATGATTTTCTTTTTGAACAAAACTAAAACGTTGCTGCTTGTAACTTAACTGCGTGCATGACTGGAATTAGTAATGTAGATATAGATAACTTAAATGTGCCAAGCTGGAAAAATAACATTTAGATAGTCCAAATCATTTCAAAAGTCAAAGAAAAAAATCAACTTAGGTTTCTTGTAATACATGTCTAGTAGGGCTTTAAAGGCACAATCCTATTCCTCAAGCTTACTAAAATGAAACAATAAGTTGCAGCTTGGTGAAGTGTAGAAACAGAACTTGGTTAACTTTCAGATAAGATCACGCTTTGAGGATATAATAATCCAGCATGGTATTGTGGTTTTACAGAGGAAATAGACCCAATTTCACTGCTTTACACTCATTGAGAGTGCTGAAATGTGCAGTGTATGATCCTGCAAAACTATGCCCCGCCCCCTTTTATTGATAAAGTGTGTTACTGGGAGTTTCTTTTGTTTTAAGGGATATCAAAACAGCTGTGATTATGTTATCATGTCCTACGAGATGGAGCGATTATGCGCATGTTTCGACTACTCGTTGCTTAAAATGACCGTTTAATTTGATTTTGTTTTCTTAATCATTCTCTATCTAATTCGCAGCATGCTATAAAAAGTATGATCTATTGGATTATCAAATATAAGATTATCATTTAGCACTTAGTGTCAAAGTTTATTGATAAATACTGTGTGGTTAAAACAGCATACCCTCTTGTTGCAGGATGAGCTGGACCTGACGGACAAGAACAGGGAGGCCATGTTCGCTCTTCCTGATGAGAAGAAATGGCAGATCTACTGCAGCAAGAAGAAGGTGAGTGGCTCTCTGTCGTCCTTTCTTTACATCAGCTCCAATCTCTGGCTGGCCCTCAGCTGACTGGCTGCCTGAGCCCACAGATCAGAGACAAACTGTCTGCAGCGAATGTTGTTGAAGGGCATTTTCTTACCAGAACTAATTTTCTCATTTCTGCATTGACGTAAACATGTGCACCAGCACAGTATTTTTTTAAGGCAATTTTGTGAGTCCACATGTGTGTGTTGTTACCACACATGTAAACATCACTTAGTACACAAATGCCCCCCCCCCCCCAAAACCCTTGTCATAAGACCCTCAATCTCTACATCTCCCTCCCCACATTGGAGCAAGCAATTTCCTTGTGCTGCTTAAGAATTGTCAACATACTGTGGAAGCACTAGAACATTCTGGTCAGCCCTCTCGTTCACCCCTTTCCCCTCGCCAAAACATATTTCGTTTTCTTCATACCCTTAAGCGTGTCTCTGCAACAACAACTCTGGTCTCACTTTGTGGTCAACTGTGCACCATGAGATGGCATTGTGCTTGGAGGAAAAGTGAAATAGAGCCCCCCTCTTTCGCTCAAAAGCAAATTGAATAAATAGTCATAAACCCTCCCCTGTGTTTCTGTGCTAATTTGTTTTTTGGATGAGGGTTTGGAGCTGGAAGCAGGACGAGGCTGTGACCCCTCCTCTCTTTCCAAAGCATGCAGGCTTGGCTTAGCTGATATGATAGGCTCTGACAACCTCTTTAAAAAGTAGTAAACACACACCACTTTCTGTGTGTTCGTGCATGAGTGTGTGTGCACCTGCATGTGTAAGAATCTGTGCTTGTATTTAAGCCAGCATTGAGTTTCAAGGAAAAAGGAAAAGCAGTGGAATTGTGGTGTTTAAAGGGATGTCAAGGCGAGGATGGAAGCTGGAGGTGCACATGAGTTTACAATGAAATGCAATATGGGTAAAAATAACACAAGTGGAGGATATAATCTGTGTATTAAAACATTATGATAACCAAAGGACTTGCAGTTTGCTGTTCCCTTTGAATAAATTGCACGGTATCAAAGAGGATTGCATGTCCGGCTGAATGAGTATTTGCACATGTGAAGCCACATAAAAGATGCAAGTCCAATATCACTCCTATATCAGATATTAAATATCTCAGCGAAGAGACCACAAACGTTTATGAGGACTTCTTTGTTCTGTAACAAGAGGTAGTGGAAACAAAAATTTGGCAACAGCCTGGACATACTGGAACCACAGTGGTTTGCAGTGTGCTCCTATAAGCCGGGTTTAGAGGTAGGATATATTAGTTTGTCGTCCCTTCCCCGATCAGGAATCATTTCCTCTGTGAGGCTATATGGTGGAAAAAAAACAGCTGTGTGTCCACGCCAGGAAACGGAGAGCAAAACCGGGGTCACAGCGAACAGCAGAAAGCTTGAGGAAAAATCTAACAAACCCCTCATTCATGGATAGAGGCAGCGTAATGGAGAATAAGGGGGGAAAAAAACTTCTGGCGTACAATATGGGATAATAACCTGCGTGTCTGAGTGTGAATATTTGGGCAGGAAGGCTTGAATTCTGTCCCCACGTGCACACACCCACACATACATGAAGAACCACATACGGAGGAACATGCGCAGGTTATTCAGACATAACCCACATGCTTACATCACACAGTAGTGCCCTGTGTTCCTCAGACTTACAGCATGACAGTGATTTGAATGGAGAGAGCAGTGGACAGCAGAATTTCCCTCAGCCCGTCCTGTCCGGGACAAACACTGGGACCCTTGTTTCCTCCAGCCGAGCGACGGCTCCAGTTGTTGTGGTTAGATAACACTTGGAGCGAGCCACTGAGGGCACAACAAGGGGACAAACTAACTTTGTTCACCTGCTGAACAAACCGGCCAACACATTTATCCCCAAACCAATGAAGCTTTGACAGTTCTATTTCACCCGCTGTCCGGTGGAAAACAAATATTCTGACTCTGATTTAGGTTTAGTTTTTCCCATAAACTGGAGAACTAAATGTTTCTTTTGTGTTGAGTTTGTTCTTCTATACGTCCAGCCTTTTTAAAGGTTGGAACCATCAGTATATCAGACTCTGAGTTGATTCTCTTGTTATGTTTTTAGCTGCATCACTGATAGAGACAGTGTGGGAAGCTGGAAACTTCATAAACAAAGACAAAAGTAAACTTTCAGAGCTCAAATTCAATTTTTATTTTGTGAGATGATTAACCAGCAGAGAACTATTGAAACTCTAACACTATATCAATTCCTAAAGAACATTGAAGTTAAATGGTCAAAAGTCTAAATTAATGGGGGAAAAAAGAGATTACATTTCTGAACTCCGAGATCAAAATATGAATTCAGCAGTTTGGTATGAAAATGCAGTTTTATGAGACTCTTGGTCTTCTTACAGCTCAAACCACTCAGCAGTGATGTAAGGGAATTAGTATAAATATGATCTCTGTGTAGCATGACTAACTCGAACATCTTGTTGAGGCCTACAGGCTTTACATAAGCCAAATGTATCTGCACCTCTGATCTCAGCCACCCAGTCAGCCATAGCCAGGGGTGTTGGCTAGCTGTATGTGTGTTTGTGTGTTTGTGTGTTTGTATAAGCGAGAGAGTAGATTTCATTCTTGGAACACTTGAGAAAGAAGGGACGTCTTGTATACATGTTTAGTGTACAAGTGAAGTAGAGGTAGCATGAGTAAATCTCTGTATGAGTGTTTCGCATTGCCTGTCAGTGAGGGTAGTGTGTGTGTGTGTACACTTTGTTTTTCGAAGCATGACTCGTGTCCAGAAGCCCCCAGGTAGGGAACACACTGTAACATCTAATAGCTCCTGATAATCGTTCAGTGCTTGGAGCCGAACAGGGTCTCCTGACTCCCATTAGTAGCGCTGCACTGACACACTCACACACTCACACACTCACACACTCACACACTGTACTTGCAGCCCACCATCCCACAATATGGCCCTTTATCAGAGCCAAAACACTGACAAAACAGGCATTGATCCATGAGTCACTGTCCTCAATTTCTCTAAAAATAGGATCTTTTTGTAAACCAGGTTTGCTGTACAAAATCACACAACTCAGCCTTTAGACGCTGTGAGTGGAAAACCGTCTCTAAACACACTCTGGCTTAAGGTACCATATGCACCCTCACATATCACTCCGCAAACGTGCAGCTGATGTATTCAATTATTTGCCATGTGTGCTTTATCCGCATCACTTAAACTAATTTGACCCCGGGTAGAGATGTCTGCCGGAGCGTGTGCTTAAACGTGTGTTGTGTTAGCTACCTGTAACAGGCAGCAAACGTTACATAATCGTCCAGAATTCAATATCCTGCCCATTTCCTGCCTCTCTAGGTGAGACTTTATATCCCGGCTTCCATAGATAAATATTCCCCGCAGAGAGATGGGGTCTTTGGAATGTCGGACCGTCCCCCTCGTTGCACAAACGGGAACATATTGTGACGACAGCTGATGAAGAGAGCATGGAAAGGAATTGACAATACAATAGTGTAGACTATAATGTGTAATTAGCAACTCTCTTTAATGGACTTGAAAGTGATTAGATTGAAAAGAATGGGGTCCTTGCACTTGGAATATTTGATGCAGTGATACCTTTTGTTTCTGGGAAAGTCACACATCTTATCAGCAAGGGCATGTGCACGCTAACTTGCAGGGAGGAACGAAGGCTTGCGGTGCTAGCACTGCTAGCACTGCTAACGTTAGCCACGCTCGGTAGCCCAAGCAACGTCATTTACCTCCAGACAATTTTAAATAAATTGTGCTCAATTTAGACTGTTTTTCGCTGTGTTTTCTTTCCTTTAGACATTTGTTGAATTACAATTTGATTTAATCAACTTTGAAAGTAGTCACCCAAGAGCGTCCCTAACAGATACAAAGAAAACTACACAGAAGGCAGAGCACATATTAAGGACTTATAACTTGGGGAAGGTGGTTTTAGAAGTTGGAAGCAACTACAACAGCAAGTTTGTTCCCTTTTGTATAGACATGGATTTTCTAGGGCCTTAGTCAGAAGACCCCAATGATCTCAAATTATCAGGAGACACAATGACATGAATATAAAGTCAGTTCTGTGTTTTGTGGTTAACCAGACTGGCCAACCCTTGTGTTTGGGTAAGACAGTAAACTGTTTTTTCCCCCCCAGATCTTCAGAGGATAAAACAAATTTGATATTGTTGATTTATCTAAGTTGGAAAGAACAGGATGGGACCGCTCACTTTGTCTGGCACTCAAAGGTCAGATGTTGGTCAAAGGAAACGTCTAGGTTATTTTAGGCTCCCTTCACAATTGCTACAAAATGACTAATGTAATAGGTGTTTCAGCAGAAAGGCACTCATGGCCTATAATGAGGACTTCTCTTCATTCAGGGTTAATTTAGAGGAAGTAATCTGACTTCCACTCCTTGATAGCTGGTAGGAAGTCTTGCAACATCAAACAATCAGTACTGTGCAGCTTGTCGGTGCTTTCACGGCTTTGGGACAGCTCATGAGAGCCCCTACATTACACCCCTGGTCCCCTTGGGCCTCTCTGAGCACATGGGAACAGAGTTTAAGTCGTTGACAAGCACCCTGATTGCCAGAGAAACTGGAGACCTCTTTGGAAAGCATGTTGCTGAGAGACAATGCATGGATTCTGGCTCATAAGGGACCCAGAACAGTTTGACTTCAATTGAAGAAGCAACTGGGCCAAGTTGGCTGCCGAAGCCCTGAGATCGGAAAATGTGAAAGTGAAAATATGCTGATCTGTAATGTGCAGAAGATTATTATATGAAAGTATATCAGGGTCAAGACCAAGCACATGTTGAAGTCATCATGATTGATAAACTCCTGAAACAGATTCCTACATGAATGCAGAATCTACGATTCCGGTAATTGAAGTGTTCTAGTTTCCATTAGTAGTCAGTTTATGGAGAAAATAGTCTTGGGTGGTATCCATTTGAGAGAGCTTTGGTTGCAATTAGGAAAACACAGATTGAAGGCATTGATTAAAATGCATCTCAGAGCCCATTGGCTATCCTCTGACTATGATTTAGCTAAAGTTACGAACCCACCGGCCATTGTCCAAAAACGAGGAATCTATCTGTTTGTCAAAATAACTCTAAAAGTTGCTAGTTGGACATAATGGCAAAATACATTGAAGATAAATGTGTGGTGCTATCCCTTATCCCTCAAAGGCTAAAGTGAAATCAGTTAATGGCTGACTAGTTCCAAGATTGGCTATCTCAAATCAACATGTACATTTTCAAAGACGAGCAAACTGATACCAGAATTGTAAAAATCCTCAGCAACAAAAATAGAAGTCCGAGGCTCCTAATGTTGGGTATTTTTTTTATTTTTTAAATAACTTAAACTGCAAGCAACTCATGCACACTTTCTCTATTGCACAATTGCATTGACAACATTTCACTACCACAGTATAGCCAGTGTATTAATGCAATTAAGACTCTCTCTTTTAGTTCAAAGATGACTGAAGAGCTGTATTAAAAAAATCGTTGGCACTTTTCGATTCTTACAATCACTAAAATAACAGAGATGGTATTGTTTTAAAACACATGGTATCAAAGAATCCAACATTTTGACAACCTTTGTGCAAACGGTAGAAGGAAGCCAAGACACTTCAAAGTTTTTCCTGTGGCCAATTGAACATTTGGACTTTCTATCACCTGTTGTTCTTGAAACCTTGACTTGAAATCCATATGTGTGTAGGTGTCTCCCAATCTGTGAACTCAATCATCATCGTCAGTGAAACCTTTCAGGAGGTTTTGACCCTTAAGCCAGGCTTGTTGCATGACAGCGGGGGAGCTGAAATATGTAATTTCATCTACTCTTTCAACAGGTGCCTCTGCAAATGCAATCGCCTGCCAAACACAGGGATCTGTTCTTGAACCCTGGATTTAGTCAGTATTTGGGTCTGCAGAGAAACAATATATTCCTCAACAGATGTTTGTAACAAGAGGAACAACTCACAGAAATATACCTGAGACACTGCTGGGGATTCCTGTCCTCTTTTAGCTTGAACACAATTGTAAATCATATTTAATGTCACCAGACATGAGGAATGCACAGTGCAGTTTAAGTGTGTAATTTCTGTACTAGAATGACAACGCTGACCTTAAACTGCCGCTGCGATGTACACGGCTGGAATGTTTTTACCCAGATTAGGACCATAAGCAGAGGAGCACTAGGTATGCAAACATTGTGCTTAGTGCATTTATACAAATATTAACTTCAAAACTATTCATAGCAAAGGCCTGCTGTTTGCAGTTTGCACTTATAAGAGGCTCCATTCTTTGCCGTCTGGCTTCTTATCACAAGATTTTAATACCAGTCATCAGCTGTGATTAACTTCCAGAATTATTAGATGCAGAAAGCAGCACACAAAAACAGACTCTGAGAAACTACTTTAAACATGAAACTATTCAGAAAGGGTACAGAGATACAGGACTTGAACCTCCCAACAAACCTAATGTTGTAATCATTTTTCATTGGTCCCAAAACAAGAGGAAAATTACAGTACTTTACTCCAGCTCGTGAAACTGCCAGACTAAATGTTGCATTGGACCCAACATGTTTCTGAGGGCGTGTCGGCGGCGGCTGTAATTCAGCCGGGCCAGAAAGAGGCATTTAAGTTGTTAATCTCAGCGTCAGGATCTGTCTGGCATCGCGTCCTGAGCGTGTCAGCCGGCCAGTTTGAAAACACAAACTGAGTGGTACAGTGCGCTCTATTGTTTTTGTTTCAGTTCAGCTCTCTCAGACTGAGCTCAAATATTGGCAACGAGTGCTGTAGCTCAGAAACAGAAGTTACTATGGGAATTATAACTGACTTTTGAACAACCTTTATATTCCAAAAAAAGATAGAGTGGAGCTACTTGAGTGTTAATGATCCATAAATCAGTGAGTTTGCTGATCTGCAGCTTATTTTTATGTCCAGCGTTTAAATGAATTGGGTTACTACATAATAAGGGGATTTTATGTCTTGGGACAATCAATTCAGGCTTTTCCAAGAAACTAGTTTGACTGGCTTAATCAACAGAAAGGGTAATTTGCTTTCAGTGCCATGCAAATATAGAAGCAACATTTCACAAATGCAGGGATAGGGTGGCAGGAAAATGGATTTTACCAAATCAAGAAGACACACAGAGAGAATTAACGAGCACTTACTGTGCTGTGAATGACCTTGCAGTAAATGATGTTGTAAAAGTACTTGAGGAAAGTTATGTAAGCAATCAGAACGCCCCAACAGCTTTAGTTTATGTAAGAAGCTCTTCGTAGAAGGGGATCTTGGCACATTTAATGTGAGGATACACTTTGATTTAGCATCAGCAGTTATTAATCCAAGTAGAAAACAGAGTCTTTGAGACAAGTCATGGATCTATTTTGACCACATTAAGACAAAAACAACAGGTACTTTTTGATCGTCTTCTCCATTTTATGATCAGAAAAAACCCAAATAATATCTCCAAACTTTTTCTTACACAGCTATCTTATTCTGCTCTTACAGTATATAGCATGCTTAAAGTTTCCATCTTTCGTTGACGTGCAGAAACAGGAACAACAACAACAACAACGCTCCACCAGCACTGTAAGCCCCATCTAAACAAAGCCAGATGTGAGCGAGGAACACAGTCTCTGTTTTCCCCAGTGCCTTCAGTTGCTCGTGGCACCACGCTTCCTCTGATTGGCCTGGACAAATTGATCTCAGACAGAGCCCCTTGAAAGCTATTGGGGAGTGCATTTCTTTACCTGGGGCAATGCTTCATTGTTTCTCTTGTTTCTCTTTCTCCATGTGGTGAAAGCTAAGACAGGTGGATAAAGTGTGATTTTGTGACCCCATTGTGGTGGACTCGATCGCCTCGTCGATTGAGTCTTTATGAGGACGTTGTTGTATGTCGCTGAGGTGCAATGTGAAACAATGATGTAAGCTGGGTGTGAAACAGAATAAAAACACAGTGCAAAGAGGAGATGTAACAGTCAAAGCCTGACTTCTTTGTTTGTTTCAACCCATGAAGGTTTTTGAGAAAATGGACCAGATAATGATGTTACTGGGCTTAGCACGTGGCTGGCTTCTTGGTTTAAAGTGTAAAGAATGTCAAGATATTGGCATGAGCTGAACATTTACCAACAGTTTAGATAATGTCTGTAGTACATCAAAGTCTTGTGTTCATCTTTCAATAGATTTGGTTATTACCAGAGTACGTGATTTGATCCACGGCTTCTGGAAAGGGTCAACATCAGAATCAGTCTACATAGGGGCATAGATATTCCATCATCCATTTTCCCATGCCTATGGCCGACTGACAAAAGACCTTAAAGTTGCAGTAGTCTTTGGTATTATGAAGTATGATGTGAAGAGTCTACATTCCCTATCAATCGCAAGCCCATTCAATGATCCAGCAGTGATTTGTGAACCAGAGAGAAAAGGCAGAAGCGTTCATGTTCTCTCTTGTACCTGCTGAGTTGACCGTGAACTTTGACTTTGGCCAAAAAAACAAAGGAATGATCACTAAAGATGATGGTACTTACAAAACAATAAAAAGTTTGAAGAAAAGACGGGAAAAATGGAGGTTTAGATGAAGACAAATAGTCAAATCTGTGATTGAGGTCCAAAACTCTTTCTGCAATTACCTTCGATTGCAGTAGGTGCTGCCAGACAGAACGAAATGAGAACTTCCAAGATTGCTTGCATTGTTTTCATCATAATGTGCTATTTGCTTGCATTTAAGCATGCAGAGCTATAATGAAGGGTTTTCTTTGAAAGTGGAGTGCTTCATTCTGTCTTCTTTGTTCTTTGTTTTCATGCACAGGAGCAAGAGGACCCCAACAAACTGGCCACCAGCTGGCCCGACTACTACATCGACCGCATCAACTCCATGGCTGCTGTAAGTCAACAACATTGTTTGGATGTCTTTTACCCGTCGATGAGAAATGTCCTTTGGTAACTTTGAAGTTTAGCTGGTTATTAAAAAGACTGATTGTTTTACTGATGCTTCTATAAGACCTATAAGGAGGCTATAGTCCTCCAAGCGGTCCGACCGGCTTCAAATCCAACCTGTGGCTCCTCTCCAGCATATCATTCCCCACTCTCTCTCTCTCCGTTTCAAACTCTATCCATTGTCCTGTCTCTTAAAACGTAATAAGCCCAAAAATAAACCTTTAAAATAAAGCAAACAAAACTTAACAATTCCTGAAACTGTGACTCCAGTGCAGAAACTGCATTTTTTAAATTAAATTTCCATGGTGAAGATTTTCAATGAGTGATTTATTTGACTGATAAGAGTGCAGGATTCTATTTTTTCATCAGAGTATTACTTTAGCATGTACAGGACAAGATCAGCAACAAGATAAAACGGATATCCAAGATCCACCCAAAATGAAAGTTCCTCATGGTAACTTTAATTTGACTATTTAAGGACCCCCCCCCCCCCCCCCCCCCTCCTCCTCCTCCCCATTCCTAAGAGGTCAGTGTTCACTCAGTCATTCTTTCTCAGACTTCTCTGTTGGCTCTCTTTTATCGCCTCCCTGCTGACTGCTTGTTATATTCGCATGACCACATTCCTGCGCCGCGACCCCAGCAGTCACACACACTGTGATGACAAACAGGCCACTCAGACACTCGGCAGTTCAGTCAGTGGGAATGACTGTCAAGCACACGGAGCAAAGCCAGGATGACAATATTCATTATTTACAGCGAGCATGGCTGCCAATAAAAACTGCATGATACCATCATAATACGGCCGTCAGTCCTGATCCCAGTATCGTTTGAAACATGGATTCTCATTCTATTATACATTAGGCCACTGACCAGTTCTCGACCAGTGAACTTTGACCCCGAGTCCTTCTGTGGACGGATGGTTGGCTCCTGAATGTTTTGAGATCATAAAACATCTTTAGGGGGGCTCTTTAAGGATGACATGCAAGCATGAACATTTAGAGACCAACAAGTCACTGATGGAGACTTTAAATAAGAGAAAGAGCCTCAGTCAAGGACTTTTCCACATTCCACTGAGTTGATTTTTGTTGTTTGTTTCCCTTATCTAGCAAAGGAAACACTTAATACATCTATCAAGTCTTTCCAGGCGATGAATCAGATTAAACTGTTCGCAGACTTCCTTAAACATAATGGTATTTCATATCTCTTTATTGCAATATTATTTGTTTTTCATACAAACATGCCTGTAGCCGCGACCCATGTTGAATGTTACTATTTTTGCGGCTGATTTTGTCTACAAGCGACACTCAAGGGACAAGAACGAGATGCTTCTATAAGTGGAGCTGAGTGTTGAAGTCTGGAGAAACTATTTTATTGTCATTCTCTTACAGACTCAGACAACACACACACACACACACACACACACACACACACACACACCCGTACAGTATTTTAAGTATAGCTAAGAGAAGCTGCTGATTTGTGAGTTGCCAAGAATTTATAATCTGCCCGGGCAGCAGCAGTGGTGTCTCTATGCTATTTTATGTCAGACACTTTTTAGAGTTATGCTTCTGTCTTTTTTTTTCTTGTATAGCAATTTATATATCTACTGCACAACAACCTTAAA
This sequence comes from Labrus mixtus, assembly GCF_963584025.1. Taxonomy (NCBI): domain Eukaryota; kingdom Metazoa; phylum Chordata; class Actinopteri; order Labriformes; family Labridae; genus Labrus; species Labrus mixtus. The sequence goes on along the minus strand of NC_083629.1, from coordinate 4,366,930 downwards.
CTACGAGGCTGTCACTCTTATTTTTTGGAGTTCACGGTCATTGAAGTTTTAAATTCTCGTGTGTAATGGTAAAGTAGTACCAGGCATTCTCCTGAATATTACCTGTGTTCCCTTTTTCGCTCACCTACACTCCATGCTTAAATTTTAGCCGGGGGTCTGTCCGGTAAAGACGGGTGAAAGTTTTTTGCCTTTTGCGTTCACACATGCAGCTCACCCCTAAGATTTTGGGGGAATCTTCAGTAGTTTTGTGGATGTGTTAAAACAGCTTCATATTCAACACATACAACATACATTTTATTCCATTTAGTTTTTCGTGCTTGCACTTTCTTGTTCCAGCTCTACTTTATCAGCGTCCCCACTTTTAATCACAGCATCACTAATTTCCTCCCCTCCCTGAATCATTTTTTCACTCTCACCATAAATCATCAATTTTCTCCACCATCCACCCCAGACAGCGTCTTGACATGAACACCCTTTTAAGTTTGGAGATTCTCTGCTCGTCCATGACTTCATGTCTTGGCGAGCTCACCGGGGGCAGCCCCTCCAACAGTAGCTGAGTTATTGGATGAGCTCATTTTTGCTTTACCGCCCGGAGAACTTACTGTTCAACCAGCGTCTTGATGTTCATTCATAAAAGCATGTCAGAGCCCTGAGGTCGTTCGTTGGTCACAGTGTGATAATTCAAATGTTCTTGTTTCACTGACAAAAGTTTCTTTCGCCTTGCTGAATACGAACCAGTGTTGAGCTCCTTACAGCACAAGGCTTTGTGTAGATAGAAGATAATGAAGATTTAACACACAGGGAAGCAGAATGGATCCTTGTGATGATGTAAAGAAATATTGAGAATGCAGCCGTTGAACTGTTGATCCTCCACCTCAGAAAAGACTCAAATCAGCTTTGCAAAGTGCTTTTGCTTATTCATTAAAGTGCAGCATTGACGAGTTTAAAACAATGATTCATCTCCAAATCTGGGCTTAAAGACTGAATGGTGACATTGTGTTATTATCACCCTGCAGCTTTTACAAATGGGCTACTTTTAGACACACTACAAAATGACTAAAAAATGTTTGGGATATTACAGAATGGTATGACTTCACAACCAAGTGCCAGTAAATCTGTTCAAACAAAGCTGCTAATTCCTCTTGTTTCCAATCACTTCCAGTTGTTGGTTTCTGGCCAAACAGGAACAATAGCATAGCTTTCAGTAATCATTTTGTTAGCTTAATGAGGTTTTGTGCCTTAACTTTTGCATGATTATTTTGTTCAAATAATGCAGTTTGCCTTCATTTTCATTCAACAAATGCTTTTTTTTTTGCTTGGCCCAACATGACCCACATGGACCAAATTAAGGTTTTGATGAGCTGCACTCATCACTCACTCGGTTAACGACGCACTGACGACTAGCTTGAGGGCACAGTTCTGGCTCTGGGGGGCACTTCCCATAATAAGGATTTAGGGAAGTACGTTGTGCTGGTTTACTGACTGCCTATAATAGTATCCGTATGTGCATGTTGGCCACGGGTTCGATTGAGCTTACAAATAGCAGATGTAGGGGGGGAGCGAGTTGGCTAGACTCATTGACACGGTGAACTGGCCCGCAGCACGACCGAAGCATTCACTCTCCCTGACACTTGTTGTGTCCAACTTCCCATTGACTATGAACATATTGGTTGAGAGGAACAGGAGCCAGAGCCTTTTTTCCCCCTTGGCACTGGACACACAAACCATCTGTACTTAGGACTAAAGCTACAGGATGGATGTTTAGACTGAACTGTTTCTGGACTATACACTCACACAACGGCCAGACCATTGACCAGATATATTGAGATATGGCAATGTGTCTCCACCTCCTCCCATTGTACAAAAGTGAAGCTAAATTACCCCCCCACTGTTAGGGCCGACATAATCGTGCATTTGGACCCAGAGTCTGCGCAGTCTGCAAACGTCAAACCCCTTTCTGTTCACAAAGAAAAACACACTTATCTTACCAATAAAACAACAAAGATCCCTCTGGTTGGTACAGCCCACAGAAGAAGAGATTCTTGTGTAGGTTTGAAGCAGATATTCACGGTTACTGAAGGTTCAATGAGCCTTGTGCTAGTGTCCGTTACTTTTACTCCTCACTGCTCCTACTCTGCTCTGCTAATGTGATGCACAGGGGAGACACACTTGTCAACAGAGCTGTCAGTTATACTATAAAACATCTTTTATTAGCTTTAAATAACTAATTAAACTTCTTAGAGGGCATAAATCAGCATAATAAGAACTATTGTGACAGAAACATTGACGTGTATTTTGGTGGTTAAGTTGGTCCCATCTGTTAACATCACCATTCACATCCAGTAGGCTTTAAGGTCTATACTGCAGCCACTCAGTAGGAGCAGCACCAAATGATTTGGCTTCCCCTTTGGAGAGCTGTGTTTAAGTGCAGTCAATGGGCCTTTCTTAAACCACTGCCTACACACTTCCACTCTGTTTGCACTCGTGTGTAGTGTCCACCATCACAAACTCTGAGGGTGGAGTGAGAGTTGGGTGTTAAAACCCTCCAACAGTGGGGTACTAAACGGGTGTAATGCGATTGACGCTCTGTACTTGTTCCGCGATGTCAGCCGCAAAACTTAAAAATAAGATAAAAACAGTTGCATCAAATAGATGTCAAGATCAAGAAGTTACCATTATTATCAGGATCTGATTAATGATTCTCTAGTTTTCTAATGTTTGTTCTTTGACTGTGAAGAGTTCAATGTTTAGAGGGACCAAAAAAACAAAGCAGTAAGATACTGTATAAACACCAGCTTCAAACAAGAAGATGTTAAAAAGAGAAATGCCACTAAATATGACGTTTTTGTCTCCCTCATATTGCGGATGGAGTCAGATGGAGGTCACTCTGTGCCCGAGCGTGAGTGTAGAGCATTTTAAGAAAGGCCCCTCTGGGTCAGACCAGAGTGCTGTGTGGTTGTTGTAAGTCTCTAGAACCCTTTCTTGTTATGAAATATTCGCAACCAACTTAAACTTAATGTTTTTAATTATTGGAAAAGAGAGTCACATGAGGCCTTTTTTTTATCAGGAAAATGACTGGACATTCACGGTGACTTGTTACTTAACTGTAGTGAAACACACTCTGTATGAATCTTTGCACTTGGCAGTGAGCTGTAAGGAGCCCCGAGAGGCTAAACAGAAGGCCTGTGGCCCTGACTAATGGGAGCACAGCAGCTCTTTGATGTTGCTGATGGGAGGCTTTTAGTGATGCAGAAATGCATTAACACCACATATGGTCAAAGTGTTACTTTATTTCATCTGTTGTAAACTGGATTGGAAGCTAATTGCCTGATGACATGACTTATTTTGGCGTCTTGCGTAGCTTCAAACACATGGTCTGTTTGTGTTTCCTGGAAGGAGAGCCTACCACACTGCAAAAACTCAAATCTTAGCGAGTGTATTTCTCTTATTTTAGTCAGAAATCTCATTGCACTTAATATATGCTACATTCAGCTGACAAGTCCAGGTAAACATCGTATTTCAAGATATAAAGAGCAAAAAATATGGCCTGATATGCTTGTAATAAGCATTACATTTTACTTGTCTGGGTCTTGAAACGAGATGTAAATAGACGCTTTTCTAGTCTTCCTACTACTCAAAGCACTTTTACACTGCAGGTCACACCTACACATTCACACACTGATGGTAGAGGCTGCTGTGGAAAGGGACCATCAGAAGTAACTAATCCCATTCATACACGTTCATACTCCGCAGACGAAGCAGAAGGAGCAATTTGGCGTTAAGTATCTTGCCCAAGGGTTAGGGTCACATCAGACATGTGGCTTCAGGAGCTGGGGATCGAACTCCCAACCTTCCAGTTGAGAGATGACCGACTCTTCCAACTGAGCCACAGCCGCCAATAACTACTAATTTAGAAACAGAGATCTCGTTTAAGGACACCTTAGTAAAATTTGATTGCTGCTTTGAAAGATATTTGTTCGTATTTCAAACAATTCTGGCCTCAGTTTTTGCTTGTTATATTTTTCAATAGGGTGTTTATCTGTCAGGTGAATGTAGCTTATATTACAGTAAGTTAAATTAGGCAAATACATTTGGTAAAACTTGAGTTTTTGCAGTGTAACAGGCTCAATTTCTCCATCCACTAATGGAAACAAACAACTAAACTTGAAAAGAGGATGAAGCATGTAGCTTTAGTGTTGTTGTTTTATTGCTGCCAAATTAATGAGAACATTCTCGTGTTGACCGAGTAGAAACAATAAAAGTCTCTTAATCCAAAGTGAAATAATTATTTTCCAGCAAGTAGCTTGCCCAGTTCTAACTGTGGTAAAGCCAAGTGGTTCATAAATCTGATGTTTCCACTCGATTTAATTTGTGCTTCTCACCACCTCTGCAGATGCAGACCCTCTTTGCCTTTGATGAAGAGGAAATGGAAATGAGGAACAAGGTGGTTGAAGATCTGAAGACAGCGCTTCGCACTCAGCCAATGAGGTAAGAAAATCTCTCCCTACAGCTCAAATGTGACCCTTATCCTGTGCTGCACACTGAAGAGAGCCCGCTTGTTAACAGTGATGATGCATTACACATCCTGTTTCCTACCTGTCAGACATAGCATTGTTAAGAAGACTTTGGTTTCATAGTTTCACAGTCCTGCTAATTCTGGTTCTCTAGTTGAAAATCAACCATTAGAAGAGGGATGTTGTGAAGGGTGTCAAGACAAGACAGGTCTCAAACAGTATTCATTATCTCTCTTTTCATAACGTTTGGAAGAATATTGCTCTGACATTTAAAACAGTGGGACAGAGCGATAGGTCTCATCCTACAAACCCACGTCTACAGATACAGGAAATTACTTTCAGTATGGCGTCTCCTCTCTGAACTCTCCAGCTCCTCATCTCTCAGCTCTCCTTTAAGTCATGTATTTGGGCTCTTTGGCATGTTGAGTTAATGCCAAAAATATTCAATCCAGTTAAAGCAGCATGCTACAAAAATATTTATTTTCCATGAAGAACTGTCTCTTGTCACCAGAGGATTACAGGAAAAAAAATCCCTTTTAATTACTTCCAATTGAAAGGCGTCCAATTAGTATTATTTTAAGACCCACACCCTTATTTTCCCCCCTTTGAAAAGGTCATCAGCAGCTGTGGCGCGTCACTCATCAGCACAAAGAAACATTCAAGGACACTGTACAGCCCTCTAACACAACCCGCCTCCCTCGCCCCGTCAGCAGCTCCTTTAAAGCTGTCCATCAGCCTGTGTCAGTCGGATGATGCAGTTGTCTGGACCGTGGCGTGGTGCTGACTTTTCTCAAGGGAAGCTATGAAGTGCTAGACGTAATGTGTAGAGTGACAGAAACCCAGGATAGCCTCAGAGTCTGGGTCACGTCTGGGGGGGGGGGGGGGGGGGGGGGGGGTGTGTGTGTGTGTGTGTGTGTGTGTGTGTGTGTGTGTGTGTGTGTGTGTGTGTGTGTGTGTGTGATAATATCGATACCAGTTTCTATACCATAGCAACAACATATCTAATTTGTAGGTAGGCTCCAATATTGCGTTATTTCTTGTATTTAATCACCATAAATTGCAGTCAAACGCCTTCACACTGTACAAACTGTGCAAATATGTTGACAACATTTGAGTAGCCAAACACTGCCAACATATTTGTACAAATTAAACAGTACTCTCCTTGTTTTTGTAGAACAGCAAAGGTTAAAAATATGATGACCATGTGTGTTTTTTTAAAAGCTTTGACAATTTTTAATATTACAAATCATAAAAATGACAGAGGGTGTATCATTTTAAAACACTTGGTATATAAAAGTATCAAAGTATGGAACATTTAAGACAACTTTGAACCAAACATCCTTGATTTAGACGATTCAGTCTTGAGTTGAATAAATTGAGGGGATATTATGTGAACAAGGCCCGAGCCTACACCAAATGTTTCAATAATTCCAGATTTATTTTTGAAATTGTTCCACAGGTGTTATTTAAAGCTCCTGTAAGGAGTAGTAGCAATGTGCATCATTGTCCACTGAAAAAGGATCAAGTAAGTGATGTGTTGGACAGTAAAGGACACAGGAGGAATTTGTTTAAGAGAAACAATGTTCATGTACAGGATAAGATCAGAAGACATGAGATGTACAACTTTGTCCACTCACGTCGCCAAAATGAACTCAAACTCAAAGTTTCTCACAGTGACAGAGAGATACTGTATACACTCTCTAAGTTATCACCTACACCTGCTACCAGTCAAATCATGGTCAGGAAAGAAAATTCCCATTAGTAGATTAATGTCTTGTGATAACATTTCACAATATATGGTCACATTTAGGTAAGCCTGGTGCAGTACATGAGCTGAAACTTCAGTGAGAAACTCTTCACTTCAATAATGCAGGAGCAGTAAAAATGTCTGCTTCTTTTATTTATTTGACGTAATCCCCACAGTTCTCACTCCTCTGTTTTAAATCTTAAGTTAGAGTTTCACGGCCACTAAACAGCTTTTATTCACATTTCTGATGACTGAAACTAGGCAGAGTTAAGAAGACGTCTGTTTTAGCAGCTCATTATGCAGCTCAGTATGCAGGTTGCAAATTTAGACATGATAAAAAATATGTGTTTTTGAAAGCATGTAAAAAGGAGAGTAAATACCCTTTAGCACAGTTTCAGACAAATGAGGTCACTAGTGCTTCATTCTTTGATTTAGAAGGTGAGCATGTTTTTTGTCACCCCGTGTTCTCTCTGATTGGTTGAATTAACTGTATTATAATCGAGTGTACTTTATTTACTTCATCAAAAGGAGCTTTAATGCTTCAATCCACATTATTCAGCATTGCACCTGCTCTCATGCCGTGCACAGTGTGAGTTATTGCTCATTAGCACATAGATGTTTTTTGTACTGTATAGCAGGTGCACAGAATATGGGTGTTCAGGGAGAGCATGTGCAGTGTGTTAATGTCCCTGCAAGTCAGTCCTTTGGAGGAAAAAGGGTGGATAAGTAAAAAAAAAAGAGAGGGGGATTTGTATGATTTAATGTAATCACCTAAACGTCGCCTTTGTGTGTCGCCTCTGTGTGTGTGTTTGTGTGTGTGTGTACGCCTTTTATTGAAGCTTTTGTAAGACATGTTTGTGTCTGTATTCAGCTTTGATTCATTTCTGCCTTTGGATGCCTGCCTATAGTGCCCCCCCCCCTTCCCTTCTTTCTGGCGTTTTCGCGAGGCAGCTGGGCCTGGTTGTAAAGAGGTGCCCTTGTGCCTTCAGCCCGCTCCGCAGGGACACAGAACCCAAACACACGGAGGGCATGCAGGGTGCCAGGCAGAGCGCACAAAAACAGCACAGTGTCAGCAAGCCACCCACTGCTGTCCCCTTTCATTCACAGGCTGATTGTATCACATTTAAATGACAAGGTGACATGTTGGGGTCATATGTTCTGCTGTGGGTTACATCAGATGAAACTTTGGCAGGAAAATGTTTCATTTTTCAGACTCTTGATATCCTTATCAGAAACTGTCAATCCAAACTTTATTTTAAAACCATGCATTTTAAAAGTTGTTCACTTGTCGAGTAATGCAGACAGACTTGACAAAGGCATGAGATTTTAGTTGTACAGTCTTTGCATCATGAGATAGTTTTGGCATCCCTTGCAACCCGTTACTTTCCATGAAATCCATGAAAAAGAACATTCTGTATTTTCTGCCTCCTAAAGCGAACATATTCTTATCATGTTTGTTATCTGTTATTATGCTTTCCTCTCGGCATGACAAACTGTACAAATGGACGCAAACAGACATGTCCTGTTGTCGTCAAGCTCCAGAAGCATTGTCGGTAATGTCGGGGATGTAAAACACGAGGCGGAATGATGACGAGTTCAACAAAACTTGGACTGAATTAAACAAAGCCCTCACTCAGTTATAGGAAACAGCAGGGCAGGCAGGTACGTTCCCGCTGCTCTACTCCATTTGAATTTCACCAGAAATTGTTTTTATGGCTGTGATTGTCAAGCAGATTTAAAGGCACAGATGTTTTATTTAACAAAGAAATTGGATTAATTATAAACAGCCATAAAGTGAGACATTTGGATAATTTTCTACATCTCTCTGTTATGCAATTTCACAGCTTATCTAATTTTCTCTGCCAGCAGTTGTTGCTGTGTTTACTAGCTGCCAAATGGAGCATGAACCATCACGCTGCAGTCGTGTGTTTACTCGCACAGCGCTGATTTTCAACTTAAAAGTGCATGTTATAGTCCTTATACAAACACAAACTACCACAGCTGGAAGTGTAGTCACATCAAGTCTGAGCAGTTTGGTGTACATGTTCAATCCAGCTTCCAAACATTCAAATATTTAAACTCTCTTGAGGTATTTAACTGCTTGTTAAGTGTACTTACATAAGGGCGGTTAATGTGCACTCATCTTTATGTCCATGCTGATGAGCATACTGTGCGTGCATTCTTGTATCTCTTATGTGACTCTCCACAATCACTGTCATTTCCGTGCTGAGACGACTGCAGGAGAGCAGGAAATGAAGTTTTCCTGGAGGTCGCTGAGGCCACGCTGGCCCAGAATGCACTGCAAGAATCAGGGGCACGTCAATAGAGCATTGCAATGTTTCCCAAGACACGCACTCTGGACATCGTTCTTGCAAAACTCTTCCAGCAAGAATATTGACTTGGGTCGACTGCAGCCCCCACCCCACCACCCACCCCACCTCCACCTCGCTCCTGTATCAACAGCGCTGTTGGACGAACCGCTACTACCACATGCAAATATTATCCTTCAAAACATTTGCAGCCAAATCTCTAAAAGGTTCTGCTTAATAGAGAGTGAACTTAATATCTGTGTTAACATATTCCCAAATATCTAAGCGGGGTGTCACACCTTAGCAGAGTGTTGGACGGAGCAGTGTTTTCACTCTGCAGATTTCTCACCCCTCAGTGCTGAGATATTAAAGAGACATGCCAGGTGGGTACAAACAGACAGTTTCAGAATGTCTGAGCCTTCACATGACTTAGTTTTGGGGGCTCTTTGTAATAAACTGAAAGAAAGGGAGGGGCTGGGAACAGGGCTTTATTTTTCACTCTCAGGGACCCTAAATAAATGTGACTTTTAATGTCCAGGAGTGCTCAACAACCTACAGAAGACACTGAGTTTGTTGTCCTCACCTGTCTGAGGAGCATTCAGTGAGCTTTTTGCATGGAGAAATCCTCCCTGATTCACTGTAGTGTTGAATTATCTGCTTATTCATTTTTTCAAGTTGAACACAAGGAGTCCACTTTGGCTATGTACGCACTTCAGTGTTTTAATTTTAAAGCGATATCTGCTGCATCTGTTATTAGATTTCTGAAGCTCAAGTCAAGGATTGGTGTTTGTGAGGAATCAGGTGAGGACACGTTGCCACGGATACAACCCAATTTACAAACCAATGAGGTTGTCTGTCTCAATGTCTCAAAATCAAAATAAAAAAACATCCACTGCTGCAGTTTTCAAAGTGAAACAGGGTCAGAAGCATTTACAAAAGTGTCAGATTTAGGTGCTTTAAAAAGCAAGATAATCATGGATGGAACAATTAATTGAATATACAAAGTCAAGTCAAGACACAGTTATAGCTCGATTAGGGCCATATCATTGGACTACTGTCCTTATCCCAGTTTACAAGCACCTTGGCTATATGCCCTACTCTGCTTCAATAGGTGGCACTTTGCCTCTGTATTGGACCTTTTTGATTTTGGTTGACTTATCATGTCACACACATAATATTTGACAAACAAGTGAGCATGCAACTTTACAACTCTGAACATTTTGTATGGACATTTTGTTTTCTTCTACAACTTCCTCTACACCTTTAATCTGTTTAACGTCCGAAGCGTAGCGTGAGAATTGCGGAGCATGCGCAGAACGCCAAGGCCAGTTTGGGGCTGATAGAGATGTAGACACTGGACTTGGCATGATGTCAGTCAGACTAACATGTTTACATCTATCATAATAGAATGTTTTTTGTTGGACTAACACAATAAATCATTGTTTTAACTGTGACTGATTGTCAATAAGAGCAGGAAGGTCATACACACCTCACTGAAGTAGAAGTCTCAGAGTAGATGCCAAATCGCTGTAAGAAGATATGTGGCTTTCACCAAGAGAGTGGTGCATTAGAACTGTGATAAATCAAATGTAACCTTTACCCGAGCTCAGGAGTAAATAATACCATGAATCAACACAACGAACCGTCATTATGTCATCTTTAATGTAATACGTTGTTGTGAATTCCATGTACTCTTCACAAACTACTCTGTGGGACATTGTGACTCAGTGTCTGATTAATGTCTATGTGTGTGTGTGTGTGTGTGTGTGTGTGTGTGTGTGTGTGTGTGTGTGTGTGTGTGTTTGTGGTTTAATAAACAAGTCATATGAACAATAGTGGAAACATGGCTCACTTCAGTCTGTGTCACACACCGCAGACTTCTCCCTGTAGATTAAACTATAAACCCATGTCAGGATATACTATACACATCACAGATGTGCACCTTGGCCAGGGCTTTTATTGTTCTGTGTGTGTATGTGAGTCAGTTCTGTGTGTGTTGCCCCTTTGTTCTGCCATTGCTGTACCACAGTTATACGCCGGGCCTCACATCAAGTTAGATTTACTTGAGCTAACGCGGTGGTGATATCGTATGACTCCTCATCCAAAAAGCTGCAGACACCTTGGTGAAAGTTTAAAGCAGCAGCTCTGCAGAACCTCAGGGCTCTTGTCCACACCGCGGTCCCCTTTTTATAGCAGAACAAGACACGAGTATGTGTGTGTGTGTGTGTGCATTGTGTGCATAGCAGTGTGTGTGTGTCCTGCCTGAGGGTAGGTGAGTAGGTGTTTGAAAGAGATATTTCAGTATGTGTGAAGGCAGTGATTAAATGAAGGGCAGAAGTGAGGCAGGGAGCACACGCTGGCTGATGGTTTCTGTTATGTATGTATTTGTGTATGTATAAGGCTGAACTTAAAGGCAAAAACAATCTCTCGACTGACTGTCTGTTACACATGGGTCATCCATAGTTTAAAAAGTCAAGAGTGTTTTGTCTGCACTGCAAAAACCTCAGAAGGTCCAGTCAGTTGGAGGGAACTTCTGAATATAAATGTGAACATCTGGATTAGTTTCTGCTCATTTAGTGTATTGTCTGCCTGCTAGTGATTGGTTTTATGCTCGTTAGATGAATAGAAATTACATGACCCCAAAGGGTTTTAAACACAACCCTTGCATGTCACTGTTCCTTTAAATTTATGTAACATAAAAACAGAAATGGCAAGGCATTACTTTTGAGACTTTATATATACAGTATTTCTATATATATTTACTTTAAAGTACTTATTTGTTTTTTTCCCCACTAATATGCGTCTCTAGTCTGTCTACAATCCCCCCCCCCCCCCCCCCCCCCCCCCAAAAAAAAATGAGTAAGTCCATCCTCTCCGTCTTCTGCCTGCTCCACTTTTCAGAAAATGTGTGCTCAAACAGGCCGTTTGGAGATTTTCCCTTCATGACATCACAAAGGGCAGTAGCCCCTCCCCCAGGTGGGTGACACTCCCACAGCTAGGTGCTTGTTCTGCCTACTAATTCCACCTTCTCACTCTAAACAATTGGGCATGGTGCAAAAAGAGCCACACAGCTCATTCCCATTTAAAGCTACAGACACAGAAACAGCCTGTTCCGAGCAGACATTTTGAGCATTTGAAGAGTCTCCTAGAAATGACAGCACAATAAACAAAACAAAAGACAGATGCTGTATGTTCACTGGCAGACATTTTAAATTCAGGTCATGAAGAAGGGTTTTGTTTAAATTTGACTCTGCAGTAAACCTGACGTTAACTTTAACCATCCTTGGCCTTGAATCGACACACGCTGCAGTCGTTTTCTGCTCCACTGTCACTTTTGTTTTAGTCTCTTTCAATTCCAAGTTACATTCCTTGCTTCTTTCTTTGTCTGTCTGAAGAAATTAGTGTGCGTTTGTGTGTGTGATTGTGTGCTTGTGTGTGGTTGGCCCGGGCTCTGCATTGTTCAGCTCTGTCTGAGCTCATATTGTATGCAGCATGTTGTTGAGCTCTGGCTGTCTTTAACCCAGCCACAGCGGCTTTTTAGGTATGCAGCGGTTGTTCCAAAAAAAAAAAGGAAAAAAAAGAAAAGCAAAGGGCCTGCATGACACTCGACTGAGCGTGAGTGTCAGTGGATTTGGGAAGACGAGAGGAGACTCCAAAGTCGAAGGCGATGGGATTCATTGATTCAAGTGCTCACTGGAGAGAACATGAAAGCAGGGGGAGGAGGACAGAATAGTAAGATGTTGGCTTACATGTTGTGTCCTTTACTGTAAAGTCGCTGTTCAACATCGTTTAAGGAGCAATGCAGATGTGTGAGATATTTGTACATGCATTGATTTATCTCCTTACTTTCCCTGCACAAGCACTTGCAGTTGTTTTTGCCTGCAAAGGATTGTGTGCATTCATCTGTGCGCACTGCAAGTTTCTGGAAAGCTGTCGACAATCCAGCAGAGCGAAGCGAAGCCTTGAATCCCGTCCACCCTTTTGATCCCAGACTCCAAGAGCAACATCTCTCCTCCTCTGCCTCCATACATTAATCACAGGGATGTTCAGCTTAATTTCTCTCCCTCTATGAAACCTCTCTTTCTCTCTCTGAGGTGGCCCTGTGATTAACGGGCAGGCGAATGACTACTGACGGCCAAAGACTTGTCACTGATATAAGATGTGTAACTTTTAACACTTGGATCACGTCCGCCTTGCTCTGCTTCCAGTGTCTGTGTTACATCTGAATCAAGTCGTATCTAGCAGTTTGGATTTATATTTTTGGCCACCTTGGTGTTGAATGGAGGCCAAGACTGTAATGTCTGCACTGAAACAAAAGAGTATTGGGTTGTGGTTGTCTTATTATTTTCACTGCATCGTCAAGGAAGGTTCTTTGTAAGGTTGTTTAAAGTGAATTCAGTTTTTTAACCCAAAGCTGTGAACAAAACGGTAAAGTAATGTAAAGAGAGACAGCAGTGTTTTGGAGAACAAAGTTGTGGATCGGAGGAATAAAAAACGGAAATACACTTTAGAACCCAAATAAAGAGGCAAATAAAGGAAGCTTAATGTTTAGAGGTTGTGCCCCATATATGGAGGCTTTAGTCCTCCAAGAGGGCGGCCCAGATACTGCTGTTGAAGATGGCATTTCAGCATATATCAAAAATGTTGATACCGAATGCCAACACTTTCTTTCATGTTCGATCATGAAAACAGAAGGCAAGAATACAAAAAAGGATCCTCACACTGTATTAAAAGCTCCCAGCAACTTTAATTGCAAAAGCAACAATTCGATCTCACAGACCTTTTTCATGCAGTTTCAAGTCAAGACAACCTGTGAGATCAGGGGCAGACTGTGGATGTGTGGTGACAGTTTTATTCTTTTTTTGTTTGTGTGTGTGACCAAGACATTTGTCTCTTGAAATATATATAAATAATTGTTTTATATGCTAGATTTGGCAACTTGACTTGGCACCCCAGTTGGTTGCATGCTTGTTGTATGACCTCCTCGGTCTCATGCTGGCTGCTGCTGATCAGAGGATTACACGTCTGTGAGAGATTTACTGGCCATGCCAGGTAACATCAGTGTGTGCATCTGCTGGAAATCTGGGACTGATTGTGTGTGAGCTGAGGACGAGCCGTGGCCTTGATGTAAAGGATAATAATTGGATGATTTACATATTTTTGTGTTGTGTTTTTCCTCGCCGTGCCTGAGCCAATTAAGCGGTGGGAGACATTAAAACAATGTGCAGTGTCTAAAATAATAAGAGGCAATAAATCCAAACTCACACACCCTCCCCCTCTGTCCTCACTGTCCTTTAAACTTTTTTTCTTCCTCCTGTGTTTGTCCTCGTCTCCTCTCCCCGTCAGCTCCTCATTTGTATAAAATAATTCATGAGGCCTCTCAGGAATCTTAGTGAGTGGGAAGGTCATTTACGATACAGCCCACAGTGAGCTCTCTGTAGATGTGATGTTCCTCAGTGTGTGAGGCCTGCCTGTCATTTAATCGGTGCTCTTCTCTCCACCAAAGCTTAATTACTCGCTGATTCTAATTAATTCAGCTAATGAGGGTCATCTGTGGGAGACGGGGAGAACTCGGGTTATTTCACATGTATAGAAGCTCTGCATGTTAGGAAGCATTTTGTAGGTTTAACTGTAGACGTGCAATTGAGAACTCAAAATATAATTTTAAAAATATTTGTGATGAAATTATGCCTAAATTAAAAGTCCATAAAACCACTTTACACAAAGTTCTGGTTCCTGGAATATCTATTAATCAGAAAAATGAGTTCACAAATACTAGGGTCAAGCTCAGCCATACGAGTGTAGAGATGCTTTTTCTTGTTTAAAAAGTTCCCAGGGTCTCGGCACCCTTTTTAAGATTTGAATTAACGCTGACTTTCCTGTCTTTGTCCTACAGGTTCGTCACTCGCTTCATCGAGCTCGACGGCCTCACCTGCCTCCTCAACTTCCTGCGCAGCATGGACTACGAGACGTCGGAGAGCCGCGTCCACACCTCCGTCATCGGCTGCATCAAGGCCCTGATGAACAACTCGCAGGGCCGCGCCCACGTCCTCGCCCACCCGCAGAGCATCAACACCATCTCCCAGAGCCTGCGGACGGAGAACATCAAGACCAAAGTGGCCGTGCTGGAGATCCTCGGCGCCGTGTGTTTAGTCCCTGACGGACACAAGAAGGTGCTGCAGGCCATGGCACACTACCAGAAGTACGCTGCAGAGAGGACTCGCTTTCAGGTGAGGGGAACTGAGGGGAACTGAGGGGAGGTGCAAGTAGATCTCACCTTACTTAAATTGTGGCATGAACATACTCGGTGAACCATTCCTGGAGACATTGAGGAGAACAAGATTATTGAAACAGTCCAAGCTGCAAGATGAGAAACGAGAAAAGAAGCCAACTAACGTGCTAGCTCCTCTGTAGCGCCACCTTCTCCTTCAAATATCTAGTCTATGGAATGTATGACATATGCAGTAGTTGTGCGTGATAAATCAAGCTGTGGTCATTAAAATGAGTTAGAAACTAATGCTGCAGCACCTCAGACTGTCTGCCTGGGGTTAAGTCAACACTGTGGCCTTATTAAAGGCAGGTGAGGACAACCAGAGTTATTGAGGTCAGCTAGTCTTTAGTGCTTTAGTGACTAGCAGGACTGTGTCAACAAGCCACGTCTCGAACGCCCCCCCGCCCCCCCCCCCCCTCCCCAAGGGTTTGTGGTAAATCATGACACCTCAGGCTAAACTAAGAGCACAAGAGCTGAGTGATTCTGTGCCCTTTCTTATGTCGGTTTGAGTTATGACCAGGCCGAGAAGTATGTCGGGGTGTGAGGCGTGAGCACAGTGACCCGCTAACTGCTTCTCTTTAGCGTTATGTTCAAACAACTCACTTTCCATAAATCAAGATTTCTTTCAGTTGTGTACTTTAATGTCTGATCCAGTTGATTACATTCATTTTTATTTTGACATCAAACATTCTTGCTGACTCACTTTCCTTTGTCTGTCCTGACCCTGTAGACGCTGCTGAACGAGCTGGACAAGAGCACAGGCCGCTACAGGGACGAGGTGAACTTAAAGACCGCCATCATGTCCTTCATCAACGCTGTGCTCAATGCTGGAGCTGGAGAGGTCAGCATGAACACCTGCACCACCTTGACATTTACACCCCAACAATTACAGCTGTGCCGTGCACATATCCATGCGTCTGCCCCTACCTAATTAAGAACACAAAAGCCTTTTTTTATACCTTGACATTGTTTTTGTTTTTTTCTATTTATTTTAAGGACAACCTTGAGTTCCGCCTCCACCTAAGGTACGAGTTCCTGATGTTGGGCATCCAGCCGGTCATCGACAAGCTCCGAGGGCACGAGAACGCCACTCTGGATCGGTGAGACTTAGACTTTATATGCAGTCAGCTTGTAAATGATCTTCCACCTTTGGTAACGATGCAGTCGAGCAGAGCAGAGCAGCAAATTAATATCAATCACTTCTTACCTGTAATGCAGGAGCAGCACATGACTTTTGTTTTCTAAAAAAGTAATTCAACGATTAACAAATGCAGACCTTGTTATCCAACATAGTGTTGTGACCTGCTACATTACTTCCTGTTAAACAAACGTCTGTGAAACTACACTACAAACTTACATAAAGGGTTAAATCAAGCTGCAGTAAAACTCTCATCTCACTCTGTTATTTCTCTCTGTGAAGGCATTTGGACTTCTTTGAGATGGTGCGAAATGAGGACGACTCCGAGTTGGCCAAAAGATTCGATATGGTGAGTTACCTTGTGAACAAAAAACATCTATTTTCTTGTCAAACTAATGTTGGTGCCTGTTCCACTTTTGGCTTTATATCTCAAAGAAAGCTGAGTGATGGTCACATTCAGTCATGAGACGAGGAGAAGCCTGCTCACTTACTCAGTGTCTCAGGAAGTTTAATAATCAGAAAGTTCCCACAGAATGTTCTGTCTCTGGAGTAAGATGTTCCTCCTGTACTCGGGGGACTAACATGCTCATGCAGATTTAATAGTAACTTACGACTGTGTCCTATCCGAACAGAGTCATGTAGATACTAAGAGTGCTGGTGCCATGTTTGAGCTGATCAAGAAGAAGCTGAGCCACACAGACGCCTACCCCAACCTCCTCTCCATCCTGCAGCACTGCCTGCAGATGCCCTGTGAGTATAGCTGCATAATAACGAGTTTTTTATTTCCTTTTTGAAAAGGTTTCAAATTAAATCAAATATGTTTCGCTGCATGCATGTAACTACGCCCTATAAAAAAGGCTGTTATATCCCATACATTACCATTAAATCATAAACTGTGCATCAGAGGCCAACCTTTCATACCTGACTGTTTGGCTTTGTTTGTGTGACTTCTTCTCAGACAAACGCGGCGGTGGTAGCCTGCATCACTGGCAGCTCTTAGACAGGATCCTGCAGCAGATAGTCCTACAGGACGAAAAGGGAGAGGACCCCGACATCGCCCCTCTGGACAACTTCAGTGTTAAAAACATTGTTCGCATGTAAGTGAAAACTCATAACTAACCCATAACAAACAGGGAGAGAGTGTAGCTTATGTCATATTTGCTGTCCTAGGATATCATTAGAAGGTGTTATAGAGGCAAGATATGATACTGGAGTTCATACTTTTACAAAAGATAGTTAACTTAAGTAGTTCACTTCAATGTTTTTTATGTTTTCTATTATGTCAGAGGTAACAGAGGAGAATGTGCAGGGAAGGTGAGGTGAAGTTGCAGCAGGGGGTCGTGGGTACATTTGTAAGGAAGGGCATGAAAGAGGAAGCTGGAGATCAAAAGGAAATTTCTCCTAATCACATTGAATGAGCAGATCTGCCAAGTCAGCCGTGTTCAGGTGCGGCGAAGCAGTCACTGCGCTTCATGCGGAGGGAAACATGGAGGAATGATCAATTCATCTCGGAGAGCCGAGCATTAGGACTCCACGTTGATGTTTTCTGTGTGGAAAGACGGTCTGCAGTGACTGTCAAATACACCGTTGATGTGTGCTGTGTTTTGAGGTCTGAGGGTTTACTGACTTCTGAAACAAACCTGAAGTTGTGTTGAAAGACTAAAAACTGGTCCAGGTAGTGTTGAAAAAGCGCATTGTTGCATTTCTGTACGATAGGGTGTGTGATTGGTGTGAGTCTCACACAGGGTAGCTTCAGTTTCTCTTTCTGATGTGCTCTCGTTCATTTCTTCATTATATTTCTTCTCTTCCATTTTTCTCGCTTTTTTCTCTGCTTTTAAACCAAGATTTATATCAGTGATGAATTTTGTTTAGTCTCTGTGTCACCATAAAACACGAAGCGTTGCTCCTGCCTGCTCCAACTCTGTTCAGTACTGATTCAGCTTCTCCTGTTTGTGCATCATCATCTCACTCCAGTGAATCGCAGCGTGATTCTCTCCAGTAGTGCACAAAAGAGGAACTTGAATGTTTCATCTAAGCCTTCACATGCAGTACTGTCCATTTCAAAGCCTTGAAACTCCACACTACCCTAGTAAATGGTAAATGGATTTGAGCTTTTCTAGTCTTCTGACTA